>NW_023604972.1:24508770-24716312 GCF_014898055.3 Talpa occidentalis
GAACCTAGGGGCTGACCCTGACTCTTCAAAGGGACTCGTGACAGTGATGATTCAATAACTGACCCACTCAATTGATAATCTTTATGAGTGAAAATATGTATTAAAGAAAATATTCAGCTTATAAGAAAGTCAATTTTAATACCAGCGATTTCTAATATTCAGCTACTTTAAAAAAAGTGTTTTTTCACAAATATTGATTGACCTTTTTGGATCCCCAGAGAAGTAGGTTTGAAGCTTTATGTGTAAGCCAACATATAAATTCAAATAATTATTGATTGCTGTATGAAATAAGTTCACACATAGGTATTACTATAGTGTAATAATGTTTGTCAAGACTAAATATTCAATCTCAAGTATCTTCCACTGAAAGTCAATTGTGTTTGATTCTTCTTTTTTTTTTCTTCTAAGAAAAGGCTAAGGTCATATTAATCTTTTATTCCAGGGAGGGATGATTCAGTTGGGAGGTGGTTCAAGGTATTATATTCTTCTAAACAGGCTACCTGCCCTGAGTCAAAAGTATACCATCAACCCCCTTAGCAATTTCCTATAATGGTTTGGGATGATGGCACCTGCCTTCCCCTGGAATGCCTCACAAAACTATTGGGGTGCATACAATGTCTTTAGGATAGTTTATTTCTCTGGTACAATTATTTTCTTACAGATTTCAACTTAGTTATAGATGTATAGATTAAAATCTCAGTTTGATATAGGCAATAATGAAGAAACTTTATACATATATTTATGTATATATATATATATATTTTTTTTTTTTTACAAGAGCTGGGGTACAGGCCAGAGGTGTAGGGGGTGAAAGGATTCACCAGAGACAGAGTGGGGAACAGACCAGGCAGACTGACTGAAATACACTGCTGAGGGAATAGCGGGCTAGTCAGGAGAGGTCTGCTGTGCCATGTGGGTTGCTCCCTAGCCACCCAGGGATTGAACTTATGCTGCAGAGGCTGCAGACAACTTCATAGGCTCTGTCTTACTTAGCCCCTTAAGCCACCAAGGAGGCCCTCAATCTATTTTTTAAATATTTTATTTTTGCATAGAAGAAATGGGGTTTAGGCCAGAAGTGGGGGCCTGAGAGACAGAGTGGGGAGCAGAACAGACGGATTTACTGAAGTACACTACTAAGGGGAGCAGTGGGCAAGACAGGAGAGGTCTGAGCCATGTGGGTTAGCTCTCTGGCTGGGATAAAACCTAGGCAGTCTTGGTGGGCCTTTGTAATGGTAGTGCTGAGTCTTAACCCATCAGGGAGGCCTGAAACTTAATTTTTTTTTTAAAGAAATGTATCTTAGGGGGCCTCACTGGTGGCGAAAGTGGTTAAGATGCAACCTATGAAGCTGTCCGCAGCCATTGTAGCACAAGTTCGATCCCCCAGCCTGCCAAGGAGCAAGCCACATGGCATAGAAGACCTCCTGACTAGCCCGCTGCTCCCCTCAGCAGTGTACTTCAGTCAATTTGCCTGTTCTGTTCCCCACTCTGTCTCTGGTGAATCCTCTCACCCCCCATAGCTCTGGCCTGTGCCCCAGCTCTTATCTGCATAAATAAATAAATCTTAAAATTAAAAAAAGAAATGAATCTTAAAGTTCTCTTCTCTCATTTATCTGGCAGCCATTTCTCCTTAGACTCATTTTTGGCCTGTGTGCTGTTCTCTGTGGTGAATATTGCTTTTCTTGTCTGCATGTTGCTTACACTTTCCTCTGTTACTAATGCTACTTCTACTGACTTTCTTCTTGACTCCTACCCTTAAACACTCCTCAAACACTCTCACAGTTCAATTTTTGGTAACTGTTACTTTGAGAAATAAGACCTCATTCCTGTTTTAAAATTTCAAGTAGCCAGGAGATTTTGGAATTATTAACATTGGTGTTTGATGTGTATTTCATACATGAACTTGTTTAAGCCTTTAAACATTTGTTTTGAGGAAATAGTATTATTAACTCAATTTTACTTGTAATAGAATGGAACAGAGTTTGTGTTGAAGCAATTTCTATATGTCTCTAAAGTCCCTGTTCTCAACTATCACTATATGGACTGATCCTCTGATGATGTAATATAACAGCTATTTCAAATCCCCATGATTTTTTATTTTCATCAAAAGAATTAGGTACTCTCTCACCTAAGTAGGCTTTCAAAAAAATTTGTTTTTTGCAGAAGTGGTCAACTTTTTCTTTTTAAATTGAAGTAACATTGGTTTACAATACTAGATATGTTTCAGAGGTATAGGATCATACCTCTTTGGATGTATGTCACACCCACCCACCCCCAAGGCATCCTCAGTCCTCAACCATTGTCCAGTGAGCCCCCTCCACATCCTGCTCTCCACCTTCCCCTTCTCATAGCCTCAATTCTACAGTCAGATTTCAGACTACAGGTTTGTTACTGGTTTTATTCTATCTGACCATTTGTTTTGTTCTCCATATTCCACATAAAAGTGAAGCCATCTGCTATTTTTCTCCTTCTGACTTATTTCTTTTGTTTCTGATTTTGTTATTCCTTATGTGTTACCTTTTTCAGCACCTTCACTAGTAAATATGTTTGCAGACTCATTTTTGGGCTATGTTATCCTTTTCTCAATCTCAAAGTTTAAGCAACTTGAGTTAACTCTTGTGTACTGAGGGCAGTATGGCCTAGTGAACACTTATTTATTGAAGTGTGATTGAAAAATCTGCACGTATATATTATATACAACTTGATGGGTTTGTAATAATTGTGCATCTGTGAAACCATCATAATTTTAGCCATAAATGTATCTATTACCTCCACAAATTTCTTCCCTTCTACTTTATTACTACCTTTTTCTAATGAAAACATTTATCATAAGATCTGTGCTAATTATTAATCTGTGCAAATTATTAAGTATACAATACCGTTGAACGGAATTCTTTTTTTTAATTTTTGCATAGAAGAACTGGGGTGTAGGCCAGAGGGACCAGGGGTGAGAGGATTCAGCAGAGACAGAGTGGGGAACAGAACAGGTAGATTTACTGAAATACACTGCTAAGAGGAGCAATGGGTGAGACAGGAGAGGTGTGCTGTGCTATATGTGGATTAGCTCTCTAGCCAGGGAGGGAACTCAGGCCTCAGCAGTGATAGTGCTGAGACTTAACCCCTATGCCACCAGGGGGGGTGCTGAACAAAATTCTTGACTGGGAATCACAAAAGACAAGTTCTGGCTTTCTTACCAATAGCATCAACATTAAGATCTCAATTTGTATTGAGTACTTACTATCTGCCAGGCACTGATTTTTTTTTAAATAATCTGCAGTCTTTAAGTAATTTTTTAAAAAAGATTTATTTATTTTTATACAAGAACCGGGGTACAGGCCAGAGGCACAGGAGGATGAGAGGATTCACCAGCGACAGAGCAGGGAGCAGAACAGGCAGACTGACTGAAACATACTGCTGAGGGGAGTGGTGGTTGTGATAGGAGAGGTCTGCCGTGCCATGTGGGAATCTCCCTGGCTGGCCGGGAGTTGAACCCACACTGCAGAGGCTGCAGACAGCTTCACAGAGCTGCTCTCAACTCCCTGCGCCACTGGGGAGACCCCTATCCGCCAGGCACTGATTTAAATTCTTTGTGGATACTTGAGACAATTTGACAAAGAAGACATTATTATTGCCAAATTATGCATTAAGAACCCAAGGCCCAGAGAGATGGTTTGCACAGGTAACAAGTAATAAACATTTATCTAACAGTTTTACCAAATCATTTCATATCTATGGACTTGGATTATCATTAGTAACACTGATAATCTTCAGTAAATGATTTCTAAACTCCTTTCTATTTCTAAAATTTACTGGTATTTTCCCTATTGATCTTATTTTAATATTCTGCAATTAGGGAAACTGTCTGTTTCATCTCTATTCATTTACATTTTCTTCCTTTGACTTTTTTCTTTTCTGAGGTTTAGGACTAAATCGCACAACTTTACCCATGGAGTTACCTATTTTATCATCAGAACCCCGAAGTCAGTAAATCCTTAAGTAATATTAACATTTTTCTTTCTGAAACTGCTAGCAGCAAGTGTGGTTGGTCCATAGTAGAGTCTAAGGAAATATATTTATGTTACTTATTTATGTTACTTATAGGTATGTTACTTATTTATGTTTATGTGCTTATTCTTTGTATCTTGTTTTGTTCACTGAAATAAATTTACTGACGATTTTCTGCTGACAGTTGAGTTGGGAATAGAGCAATAATTAGATCTATTTTGCCAAAAGTTAATTTTGAACTGCCCAAACTACAACCCATTTTTCATTTTGAGTATAACCTCCAAAAGGAAACTGCGTGCAGTGCTTTCTTCATATTTCAGCATTTTGTGCACCCTGAGCATTTGGGAATCTTGCTGCCTTTATTCACTTTTGTAGATGGAAGCATTAATCTCTTTTGAGCACATACCCAGTTAACTTTGCACATATGAATATTGTACAATTTGTCACAAGGTTTACAGGGAAACAAGGAAAAGGCATGAGATGGAAGTGAAGACTTTAGGGTGCTATCTATCATTATTTTAATATTCTACTAATTATTGATATTAAAGAAAAGCAAACTATTTAAAATTCCAATTTTAAAGAGAGTGAGGGGAAGCAACAGCCAAAGAGCTCATTTTCCTTAGAACAATAGTTATATGTTCATGTAAATTATTAGTAGTCTACAGTGTTTTTGTGTGATATTTCATCTTTCCATTTTTATCTCCCCTTTATGACTGTCACTCACTGACAATACAATTATTAATTTTAAAGGTATGCTTGTTCAGCATTTTTTATTCCTGCTCTTTAGTTTTTATGAACTGAAAAGTTTTAAAATAAAATTCATATTTGATTTCATTAAGCCCTTGTGTCACGTAAAGTCTCTTTGTTTCATATCTTCACAGATTAAAGTATTAATGAATAAACACGAAACTCCAGAATGTAATTTCTCAGTGTATTTTTAAAGGTGACAGCTTTTAAGGTAATTAATTATTTTAACTGAATAGCCAGAGCCATGCAAAATTTTTGTTCCTCATACTTTATATGATAGTTTTATAATACCTATTCTTAACAATTCATTGGATCTAACTAATCAATCTATTAAGATAGGATTTTAATTATTTTATAAAATCACATCTTAAGGTTAACTTCACTAATGATTAGTATCCAGTGCTGCCATTTTATCTTGCAGGAGTCATCCTTCAATTCCAAAAGTTATCGAAAAGATATCTAATGAGAAATAGAACATCAATTATTTTCCACTATTCACTCCAAAGCAGTGAAATTTGAGGATATTTGAAAAAATTTGAGCCTTTCCTGGTGGCGCAGGCAATTGAGCGCTGTGCTGTGAAGCTGTCCCCAGCCTCTGCAGCCCAGATTTGATTCCCTGTCTGGTCAAGGAGATACCCTCATGGCGCAGCAGACCTCTCCTGCCACGCCCGCTGCTCCCCTCAGCAGTATATTTCGTCATTCTGCCTGTTCTGTTCCCACTCTGTCTCTGGTGAATCCTCTCACCCTCCCGTGCCTCTGGCCTGTACCCAGGTTCTTGTATAAATAAAAAAATCAATAAATCTTTTTAAAAAAAGAAAAAAAAGAAAAAATTCAAGCTGGTCTTAGTGAGGAATGTGAAAGAAAAGGATGTAAAGAAGGGAGAATAGATGGAGGGAGGGAGGGAGGGAGGGCAAAATGATGATGAGTGATGAATCCTAAGAATAATCCCTAGAGGAGGGACTACTTTATCTTCTTGTCCAATTTGGGGGCAATATCAGCATTGATTATAAAGAAGACCCCGGCAAGCTATGGCACAATAATGATAGAGTGATGGTTTGGATTTTTCATTTTTTATGGACAAGTTGATGATATTGCAGTTACTTACCTCTGGCCTAAAGATATTGTATTTACTTGATAATACAATATTTTTCTTTTTCTATTCTGCTTCTACTTTATATCCATAATGGCTCTTTATGAATTAATATGCAATATTGATATCAGAATTACTTAGGATGACCTGCACGCCCCCCACACACGCCCCCATGCACATACACGTATTTCACCACATCCCCCCCTTGTTTTTGTAATTGAATTATATGAATATTAAGAGGCATTAGAGATTATTTAGTGTATATTTTTCACTCCATAAGATTATTTAGTGTATATCTTTCACTCCATAAGCTTAAATATATATATATATATATATATACTCTCACACACATACATATATAAATAAATAAATAAAATAAGTTAACTAATTTGCTCAAGGTTATGGATTAATCATGATCATTTATACACACACACATGCACACACAGATGTGCAGAGATAACATGTCAAAATTGTGATATATAGATTTTTTTTACTCTTAGAAAATTGAAAAATGAATATTCCCAATTATTCAGGATTCTTATGGGGAAAGGAAAGTTAAAATATTTAAAGAGAGGAAGGAGAACCATATAGTATAAGGAATTTCAGACCTATTTGAGTAAACTCTGAAATAGCAATTTTATATATACATTTCATTTAAGATTCATGATATTCCTACATGGTAGATATCATTTCCAACTAATAAATGACAGAATTGTTTTTCCAAGGGATTAAGAATCTTGTCAAATTAATAAAACAAGGGTTTAAGTTCAGGCTTCCTCAGTTGAGAGCCTAATTTTTGTTTATTTAATAAAATCTTTAGAATTTGAAGCATAGATAATAATGTTTTATGTTGGTATACTGCTTTTATATTTCCCCACAATTCTTTATGCCCCACCAGTCATTTATTTAAATGTATTTATTGAGATTTATTACTGGTAGCCTCTATGCTAAGTGCAGAGGTAGATAAAGACCTTCTGTTCCTGAGAGCTTACCATATGGTCTGTTATTCAGGCAACTACGACAGTATGTCATGAGAGAGATATAAGTGACACAATAATGCAAGGGTGGGAACAATCACTTCTTGTTTTCAAATCATCAGAGATTTTCATGGAAGATATGGTCTTCTTTCTTTCCCAAAGGACTGTGATTTATTAGGGAACTGATGTTCCATGAGATGGAACAGAATGTGTGAATGGACAGGGTTTCAAAATAGAGGACATGTTTCAGGAGCTTTAAGGAATACAATCTGATCAAAGTGTTCCTACTGTGAAAAGTTCTGCATAGATAAGTGCAGACCATTTTCCAGAAACCTTTGATGCCAGAAACCATGATAAGAATTTTCAATTTTATTCAGTAGATAATGCAAAGTCACAGAAAATTGTTGAGAAATTGTATCACGTAATCAAGATTGGTTTAACACTATTTGTACCAAACTGATCCAGTGCTTTGAGCCTTGGTTTCTTCATCCATAAAATAGGGAATAAAATGCTTTGTATGTCACATCTTGCTTGCTACAATAATTCTCTGTAACAAACTTCCCCAAACTTGGTTTCTTATAATCATAAGCATTTGTTTTCAAGCCCACAATATGTGGATAGACTGTGTATCTCATCTGATTTAGCAGGAACTCAATGGAGCAACTCTCAGTTTCCTGGTGGGATTGAGGTTCTCTTACGTGTGTTTGCTTTGGAGCCCAGACTAAATGACAATTTTTAACAATGAAATTTCTGGGAAACAGATTCTGAGATGGATAAATACATGCAAGAAATACGTTGGGAATGTTAATAGACTTAATATCTGTGGGAGTAAGTGGGAAAGAAGATTGGGTAGGAGGAAGAGTAGAACTCAATGGCGTCACAACAAAGACCTTAGCTAATTCCACAAGATTCTCAGAGTAGTTACGCTTGCATGGATATTGATGATGGTTCAGTTACTGTGTCCAGTAAGTTCTTGAAATATATGGGTATTATTCTGCATTTCCAAATATACAGATCCAATTATAAATCCCTTTTAAGAGAGAATTGGGAAAATTATTCCAATATTCTTTATGAGGTTGCCATGTCCTTCCTACTGGTGAATTTAGTATTTATTATTAGGTGCAAAATCTGGTTTAGATTTGGAACTAGGGGGAAAATTTATCAAATGACATTATTTGGGGGCCAACTGCTCTCTGACTCCAATCTTCCTCTCTTGATTGCTTCTGTTTATACAGATTGAGCAGTACCAATAGTGGATCCCTCTTTATTTTACTCAAGTGAAATCTCTGTTTTATGGACTTTATCCATAATTCTCAATGGATCAGGCTCCCCTGAAAACCTTTTCCATTTTGCTGCTCACATGGATAACTGCACTCATCTTGCTTCTGACAACTAATTACTGCCACCTTCCCTCTAATCTAGTAATTCTTTTATATTTACTGTTCCTAGTGGTCTGGCTGAGTAATGGCATTGTTCATCATGAAACATAATCTATAAAAGTCAAAACTGATTATAGTGAAGATGGACTCTTTCCTCAGCACATTTCTTGTTGCTTCTTATTGTGCTCTAACATGTTTTCTGGTCTTTATTGACATAACTCACCTTAACACTCTTACTTTTCTGAGCATTTTATTTTTTCGTTCCACTATTTGCCATGACAATTTTAGATTTCTACTTTTTTGAGGATCAAGACTTTTTTCACCTAGGAGGTACTTCTCAGCATGCCTGTACCATATCTGAAAGATATTTTTTTAAAGATTTATTTATTTATACAAGCACTGGGTACACTCAGAAGTGTGGCAGGGTAAGAGAATTCACCAGAGCCAGAGCAGGGACCAGAACAGGCAGACTGACAAAATACACTGCTGAGGGGAGCAGCGGGCATGGCAGGAGAGGTCTGCGTTCCATGTGGGACCCTCGCCGGTGGCCAGGGATTGAACTGGCGCTGTAGAGGCTGCAGGCAGCTTAGCAGCACAGTGCTCAACCACTGCGCCACCAGGGTGGGTCCCATGTCTGAAAGATTTTACAGACATATTAAATAATTTGTCCTGGTATGTAGTTAATATACTCTCTTTTCTGCAAGTAGTATAATCAACAATTGTTGGTCCAGCACCTTGACAATCCAGCTCATGTGGAAACATATTGGCTATCTCCTATGGAAGCATGTTGGTTAAATACTGTAGTTCCTTCTTGGTATACTCTTTTATGTTGTTTTTCAGACTCAGTTTCTCCAGTTGGGTTGTGTATATGTCTGTGTGTATGTGTATACGTATATGTATGTGTGTGTGTGTATATATACATATATATTTTTTTAAGGATGACTTTATTAGGAAAAGGATAAAGAAAAAGAAAGGCACTTGCATAGTAGGTAGGAGACTGTGGTAGGAAATCTTGGTGGCTTATATTTTAACTTAACATTAGTAACCAAGAGAATAGAAGGAACATAGCAGATCCTGGGAAGGGTTTGGTACATTTTGTCTTATAAGGAAGAGTTTTCTGAATAATCTTCAATAAAGACAGGAGGGAAGGAGAGAGCAAGAGCAAGATCACTCTTAATAAGGAGGTAAGGAGTGAAGTACTTTTGCAAGCTCATATGGTTCATAAGAATATGAGCTTTTAAGATATCGAGGTGAAACAATCCATATGTCTTATAATTATCCCATGTGTCAGGATGCCATTCTTTCCCTATTATCACCTTGACTTCCATCTTTTATGGAATTTCAGATTTCTCTATTGCTTGCCTACTGTTACCATTAATTCCTATGATTTATCAACATTTTCTGACAACCTACTATAGGAGATGAGAATCCTGTTGCCTTCATATTTCGCTTTTAATAGTCCATTAAGCTACCAGATTTTTAATTTTCTTCTCTACAGAGCATAAATCAAACTTCGTTATAGCCACTGAGTTCCATTTTCAAATCAGTTACTATTTTTCTGAATATTCCTCAAACATCTGATACTTTGTGACAGTGAATGTAGCTGTTTTACCAATCAATTTCATCACCAAAGAAAGTTGTAACAGTCCTGCAATCATAGTCTAATATCATTCTATGTTCTACATACTACCATTCATAGGCTATTCACTTCCAAAATTCCATTTTAGTTACTTGGACCACTCGTGGTGTCAGTTACCACATTCTCTAAGATAATGGATAGAGGGCAGAAAGAGAGACTGGGCAAATGAAGAGGCTGAGCTGTGGTATAAACTGGACAAAGTCTTCCTGTGACCTTATTAGAAACTCTGGAGCTGGGAAGGTCCAATGTGGCATGATGGAACTTGGACTTTCACCCTTATATTGAGCAATCATTGAACATGCACAGCTCCAAGAAAGAAACACGGCCTTGGGCAAAATCATTTTCTTCAACTGAAGCAATCCTTAAAGAGGGCTGAAGCTGAGACATACCTCCTGGTACCCTTATCAGCACTGGAAACAATAGTTCTGCTGACATTTCTGATGGGATACCTGGCAGCATATCAGAGAATCTACTTCAATTATGTGCCCACCTTTTTAATTATAGCTTAAAAGTATCTCACCATTTTCTAACATTTATAATTCTTAATCCATTAAAACAAATCCAGCATACTCCATCAATGTTCTCCTTATGGTTGTTCTGGAAAAACAACAACAACAACAACAACAACAACACTGTGCCTGAATTTTGTCCTTGGTGTGACCTGCAGTAATTCTCTTTGATAACTTAGGTAGTAGAAAGTGTGAGTGGGAGACAAATGTCCCAGCCCCCTGGCCCCATGTACAGAAGTGAATGTGTGGGGCTACTAGACTTAAGTGGCCTGTTCAGCCACCATTATGCTTACCTGCAGTTTTGCATTCCTATACAAAGGTCAGAACTGTCCAGTCACAGTCATATGAGCCAAACCTTACAAAGTGCCTTTCATATCAATCAAGAGCAGAAAGCTTGATCACTCTGGGAAGGGTATGCATCAAGAGGTATGACTGGGAACACCCGGGGGACTGAGAACCAATGTATGACAAGGGACTCCAGAAGATGATCAGTGGAATGCCTTGTTGATAAGATTAGGACCATGGCCGGGTGTCTGGGGTCTAGTTTCCATTACAACGCATGGTCATCAAGCTGATAACATGGTCAGCAGCAGACTCGTGTCCCCCAAGCCCTAGATAACATTCCTGAGTTTCAACCATCCTTTTCTCCTTGTCCTCCTAAGGCACGTAGCTGAGGCTCTATGATTATTCTATCAATAAAAATGGCCTAGATCTTACTCTCAGCAGCATCCTGCCTTGTGCAGCCTGCTCCACGACTCTTGTGTCTTTGTCAGTATGGTGTGGCATGACACAACATGATTGTGTTTCTAGTCCAGATGATTTCCTCATAAAACAGTTTGTATAATTTGGTCTGAGACTTGCCACATTTTAATGTGTCCTTTTGTATATGTGCCTGTTTCTTATTCAAGAATAAGATTCTTAAACAATGATTTTTCATTGCACCAGGCACTAAAATTCAGAGATGAGCAAAACCAAACTGTTCACCTGTATAAACAGACAATACAATGAAACAGGGAAGAAAAGACAGGAAACAACTTTACAAAAACGGTTACAACAAAGAACTATAACAAAAAATACAGATGATATTTGTACTTTATTATTATTTATTTTATACAAATATCTGCTAACTCATATTTTTCCTTATTCATGAGGCACTTCATAGAAAAGTTTTACTTGATGTATATAGACTCATGTTGAATTCTTTGTCCTTATACAGTCTTTACATCATATGAGATCAAATTAAAACTAAAGCCATTTCCCACATGTCTCACGTTGGTCCAGAAAACATAAATTTCCGTTCCAATCAATTAATTAATAATGTAATCATAATGCTAATGTAAGAAATAAATACAAACAAATGAAACAACTAGTTCAAATGAGGTGCTTTAGGGATGAGATTAGATCCAGTTCTATGTCTTTCTGCCCTGCTTTCATTCTACAAATCTAGTTATTTATTTCACTTATTGAATTGGACTTCTGCAGAGAGTCCCTTACTTAGGTAAGGATTGCCTACACACCAGACCAATATAATGCTGAGGGTTTTATTGGTGAAGCTCATAAAGAGTTAATAAACATTTAAAGGCAGTACCACAGAGAATCACACAGCCCAAATTTCCAGGAAAGGCATTTATCAATTTGGGGCTGAAGAATTAGCAGCCAGGAGGTAGCAATAGAGATGATGAACATTGTCATGTAAGCTAAAGAAACACTGGCTACTCCCTTAAATCCATTGACCTAACCAGATGCTTATAGACTTCATTGGTGGGTCTGTCCTAGTGGGAATAGCTTCACTTTCTCTGAACAGATGAAGGTAACAAATCAGAATATAAAATACCTAAGCTTTGGGACCCACACTCCACCCTCTCCCTCGTTTCAATTCTTGACTTGCAATGAAGACCTTTGCCATGCTAGGGTTGTTGAAGGAATAAGTATGGCATTTCTAAAGTAACATTTTCTATCTGAACATTTTATTCTGGGGAATGCCTGCTAACATATATTATCTAGTGATTGATAAATAATTCATATGGTGCCTTGTATTATTCAGGGTTTTTCTACAAAAGACTGACACCACTCTATCCACTGAAATCCTAATAATGATAGTTCTTACTATGACTCCATCATCATAATCACGCTGAAACTCTGCAAAGACTACTTTTCCCCCTAAATTTAGACAGAGAGTTAGAGTGTGTCTTTTGAAAAGTATTCTATTGATGAATTTCCTGCATAATACATTGCATCATGGAGAATTTATAAAAGTGATGTAAGTCTCTAGAAGCCCACAGTGAGAACTGACTCATTGGAGCAGATTAATTCAGGGTTTTCTTATGGTAAAGCAGTGAGCGAGATGATTCTATCACTAGAATAAAGGCATAGACTTTTAAGGTGACTTGGTTCACTTGAGGGAAGGGAGGTAGACTAAATGAGTATTTGAAGAAACAGATGAGTGGCCAAAGAATTTAATAAGATAGATTGCATTGCAACACATTGAATACTTGATAAGTATTAAATATAATAGGCCCCATTAAA
This sequence comes from Talpa occidentalis, assembly GCF_014898055.3. Classification (NCBI taxonomy): domain Eukaryota; kingdom Metazoa; phylum Chordata; class Mammalia; order Eulipotyphla; family Talpidae; genus Talpa; species Talpa occidentalis. Next base: position 24,521,640 of record NW_023604972.1, read on the forward strand.
ATGATCCTCAAGAGATTCTACATTTAGTTATTAAATCAGGCAATAAAGGCCTGTTTTCCAAAGGTTTACACACACACACACACACACACACACACACACACACACACACACATTATCATTGAAACTCTGCCTTAAAATTAATTTCAAGTGTAACTGACATTTTAACATTACAGAGGGAAATTTTCATTTTAACTTTAAAATGTAGTAGTACAGTTCCTCATTGATCAACATATCAAAATAAATCTTTCATAATTCAAATCAAAAAACACTTCAAAATTCTCAAGTTTTAGGGTTAAATTGTAAATTTACAATTGGCAGACACTGGGCTTTTAATTTTTTATTTACTTGTATCATAATTATATAAGACCAGCAATATTTGATTAAGGCATTCTGTAGTATTAATTGACTGCCAAGTCTGAGTCATATACAAATTCTTGTCTTTGTGTAACTCACATTTCAGTAGACTCTCTTGTGTGTATTGTCCTTTTGAGATTTAAAGAATTTCTCTGTTCTTTTCCAACCATTATACATTTCCCCATAAAGGGTATTTGGAGCAGGCATTATTAGCAATAGGTTTTACAAATGAATAGATAAAAGCTTAATTAAGTGATTTTCCCTAAATAATCTAAATCATATAGGTGGCAGAAAGCACATTATTTCTTAAAATTGTTAAATAATAAACTTATTCTACTACTCCTAAACAATACATTTTCTTTTGACTTACAGCCATAAAATGCAATACTTTTATTGGTATGCTAAAATAGAATGTGACACTTAGAAGAGTTACCTAGGGAGCGATACTTCTACTTGTACAGTCTAACTGTGGACTGTAGCTCAGCGATGGCCACACCTACAGTAGGTAAATGAGGAACAAATGCCCATTTATAAGATATATATAAGACAGTGATTTTAGTCCATTCATGATCAGAACTTACCCTATTAAGCAATCATATTAGGATTCAATCACAGATGTGTGAAATCTGTCATAAAGTTTTCATTAATAAATAGTCATAAATTGTGTTGCTGCAATTAATAACTAGACAACCTTTTCTATTAAAGTCCCTGAAGGCATCTATGAACTCACATGTTGTGGAGCCAGTTAATAGTCAGTTTACTACATTCTGCTGCATTCAGACAGACAAACATGGAATTGGAGTGGCTCGAAAAAATCATTTCTTACCCTATTAAGCAATATAATTAAATGACTTAGTAGAAAAGATTGTATAGATATTAATTACAACAACACAATCAATGACTGTTTATTAATGAAAACTGTATGACAGCAGAGATTCCATACATCTGTGATTGCATCCTAAGCGCCTAGAAGAGTGGTTAGGGGGGAAAAAAAAATCACTGTTTAGGAACTATTTCTTAAATTAACAAGACTAAAATGATGGCTATGGTAGATGTAGAAACAAGCTTTATTCAGCTGGACTCAGTATTGTTTGGAAATTCAGCCAATAAGGGGAAATCTTTGCTCTGAGACTATAATAGTTAGAAATTCACCAGATATATGAAAACAGGGAGAGAAGACAAATTTGCAGAGAGGTAGATATGAAATAGCATTTCATGGTGCATTAACATGGTATGTGTAAGGTTCTTTTATGAATTAATAGATAAAGTTGTTTTCTTGCTTTTTTATTCTTAAGGCATACGTGTATTAAGTGCTGGATATGCTTTTTTCTCAAGTACATACTTGAAAAATCTATTAATGAGGATTGTTGCTAGTAAATTCTTTTAGTTTTTAATACTCTTGCTAGAAAACACCTTTGTTCCAACCTAGTTTTTGAATGATAATCTGGCATATATAAAATTCAAAAAACTATTATTTTCTCTTATTTAACATTATTCTATTGTCTTCTGTTATTGAGAATTCATTGTCACAATAGTTTTACTTTTTCCTTTAAAGGTAATATGCCTTTTCTCTCTGAAAATCCCAAATGTATTTTCCAGCTCTATAATATTCTTTTTAGCTGGATTCCTAACACATGGATGATGGTATTTCTTTTTCAGGCCTCTACTTCCTTGTACTTTTATTATGTTCTTCCTATCACTCCATTCACTAGATTGTCCTTTGAATGTATAAGGCTATCACAAATCTTGAATTCATTTCAACAATTATATTTTTATCACATTTTCTATTTCTATCCATTTCTTCTTTAAAATTATTGATACTTGCATCATACATCAAGTTTCTTTTATATCTTTGAAGTTATTCATTATGCTTGTTCTAATTTTTATTTATCTATTCAGTTAACTTTGATGCTTCTAATATAGGTTATTCAGTTACTTTTTAGGGAGTGAACAGGTATAACTATTAACCTTGCTGCAGAATATTGGTTAAATGTCAGTCTTGTTCTTCCTTCTATACTCAGAACATTCTCTTTCCTTTATTCTAGTGAGATAATTTATCCACCCTTAGACTTTGTCAGTAAAGGCTATATGAGAATTGCCATTCACCCCAAATTCTTTGTTGATTTGCCTTCTCAGATGACAAATAAATTTCATAGAGACATAGAGAACTTCATAAAGAGGTATCATATCATAAAGATATATGACATATGAATAATATACATCAGCATGGACTTCCCAGTTATATATGTGTGAAATAGAATTGAAATGTGCCTGGACTCAGGACAGAAATAGTTTCTGTGCCTAACTTCAGGGTGATTACATATTATATCTGTTACCTGGTTGTATAGATGATTCATCAAGATCAAATACTTTATTTGGAAATATCAGGTACTATTGAAACTAGATGAGCTAGTTCATGAGTAGATAACTATTGAAATTTTGCTTTATAAATTAGCAGAATGGATCTATCATAATTTTTGTTAGAGCCTTACTTGCTCTCCAGGTTGCACAATAAAAATGATGGAAGTACATATCAATAATATTATAACACAGTCTTCAATATATTGAAGTAGAAGTAATTTCAGATGTTGCATTACAGCTGTAAAATGTGGCTAACAGTATATGCTCTGAAAAATGATTGGGTTCAAATCCTATCATCACCTCTTATTTGTCATGAGGCAATGGACAATTAACTTAGTGAACTTTTTAAAGCATCAACATTCTCACATGTAAAATAGAGTTAGAGTTTTAATGATTATAGCGCATCCTAATGCACTTAAAATTTCAGAGCAGGGGCCTCCCTGATGGAGCAGCAAATTGAGCGCAGCCCTGTGAAGCTGTTCGCAGCCTTCGAGGTGCTGGTTCGATTCCCGCCTGGCCATGGAGATTCCCACATGGCGCCCTGTCTCCTGTCTCGCCCGCTGCTCCCCTCAGCAGTGTATTTTGGTCCTTCTGCCTGTTCTGCTCCCTGCTTTTTTTCTGGTGGATTCTCTCACCCTCCTGTGCCTCTGGCCTGTACCCCCGTGCTTGTATAAATAAATAAGTCTTTAAAATAATCATTGCAAAAATATATTTAAAAAACTAAATAAAATTTCAGAGCAATATGTGATTTCCTGGTAAATGCTCAATTAATGTACATTAGCTAACAAATTCTATAGACATAATAAGACTCTCAATAGTTTTTCTTCTGTTTGCTGAGCAATTTTAGTTGATGCATATAAAAGAACTTTTAGAAGATTTGGAATTCACATAGTCATAGAGTTTAAGGGCTTAAAAAGAATATACATTTTATGAGCTATAATCAAATATTTTATGAACACAGTAAAGTGACATATTTTATGAAGTGATAAATATTATACAGTCCACACCAGGTATTATTTTAGAGTCTCACACTTTCCATCACTCTTCAATCAAGGCATTCTCTCTCACAGATGCTAGTATCCATAAGGGGAATTTGAAATTACTTAGAAGAATTGGATGTTGATATTTCTCAATATAAAAGTGGCACGATAGTGAGACATAAACTAGCATAATCTTGCTTCTCTATCTTGACCCTCTCTTTAGACTTTGCCTAAAAATAGTTAAGTTTTCTACATTGATCAGAATAGGGTCTAAATGTACATAAAATAGAACTAGTTAAAAATGAAATTATAATATTTTATACACCTGATCACATGCCTGGGAAAATGCAAAGAACAATGTTTATAAGGAACAAAGTCTGATGAAGGAAACAGATTTATTTAGGAAGAAAAGTATAATCATAAACAAGATGAGATCTCAAAATGCCTGAGACTTAAAAGTGCTAAATGAAAATGTTTGAAATGAGTGGATTATAAAAGAAAGAAGAATGGATTATTCAGTGGATTGATACTTACTATTTAGGACTTGTGCATGATGTTTTAACTAATGTGGAGGTTAATTTAGTTTCTATTTTGGGGGTGTGACCTCTCTGGATCTGTGAGGACACAGTGACTCCTGATGTTTCACTCAGAAACTTTACACTACTCTAGACCCCATTATTAATGCTGGTGCTCTTTCTGACATGTTGGAAAATAGGACATTTTGATGTCATGTCTGCCAGTCTAGCATTTCCTCTATCTATCACATGATGGGAATCACTAAAGTGGAAAAGTATTAGAAAATAAATCCTTTTATATTGGATAGTATTTAGCTAGTTGGCCCAGGAAAGAGGATACATGTGTTTCCCAAATGTTACTGTTTTCTCAAGGGTGGAAATGAAACGGATGTTTTCCCACCACCACCTACTGCTGCTTTGATCAGATTCTCTGATGCACCAGATGGTGAAAACAAAGTTACTCTTCTACAGCTCTTTTGGTTGAACAAATATTTATGGGCTGATATGATACATTTATCCACCTTTATTATAGCTTCTCATCCTTACAGACAATAAATCCAAATAACACCGTCCTGGTAACTTGCTAAAATTTATGCAACTGATGAGCTAAAGTGTATGGGGATGTTTATTGGACTTATTATTCACCTAGAACTTTATTACTTTTCCAAATTGCAGAGAGGTATAGAAACTCTGTTAAATGTAAAAAATCATGCCTTGTACTTAAGTAAGTACACTCGCATAAACAGCAAGGATACCTGCTAAATGAAATCAAACTCAACTATATTAAACTAGTCATAATAGTTCATGGTAGTTTTTTTCTTGACAGGTTTTGGATATATTATCACAATGATATTTAACTATAAAATGTTGATCTAAATGTGTATATCTGTTTAAGATCATTATTATCATTCATAATAATGACACATGGTTACTGAGAAGTTTTTCCTAAAAGCTTTTACTATTTCCATTTGACCATCAGCTCATATTCCCCATCTCTTTGACAACATTTGAACAAAGCCCATAAATAAAACTTCTTCAAACTTGCTCTTAAATTCTTAGCATCTCAGCAAACCTTGAGGGCATCTGTAGTAATTTATATCTTTGCTGGACAGATTCATAGTCTTTTCATTTTTACTTGTAAAAATGAAGTTCAGGGCCTCCCTGGTGGTGCAGCGGTTGAGCGCTGGGTTGCGAAGCTGCCCGCAGCCTCTGCGGCGCCGGTTCGATTCCCGGCTGCTCCCCGGCCACCAGAGGAGGGTCCCACATGGCGCGCAGACCTCTCCTGCCGCCCGCTGCTCCCCTCAGCAGTGTACTTTGGTCCTTCTGCCTGCTCTGCTCCCCGCTCTGGCTCTGGTGAATTCTCTCACCCTCCCGTGCTTCTGACTGTACCCAGTGCTTGTACAATTAAAAAAATAAATAAATCTTAAAAAAAAAAAATGAAGTTCACAGTGAAAATCTGAAGCCGAAATGTTTATTCTAAATCCTCTTTTACCCCCACACTCATTTCAAGTTAAGCATACCTTGAGTCATGGAAAATTTAAGCTAAAATTGATATAAATGTTTTCTTTTTCCTGTTATGACGATGACTTATCTCAACCTCATGCTTCACAAAATTGCTTCTCAAACAAACATGTATGAATGACTAATCACTTTAAAATGCTTCTTCGGAGTTCAAGTCTTGTTCAAGAACTCTTTAGTGGTGCTGGAGGTTTTAGAGTTCTAACCAAGATCAAGTGTTGCCTATCTTGGACTACTCGTGAGTAGCAACATTCTTATAAGTCATTTTCACATAATTCAACTTCCTGAGCATTTGCTACAATTTTGATGGTGAATTCTGCAACTTTTATGATTTATACCTAAAGTTTGGATTATGACTCTGATCTGGATTTGCTGAATTAAGAGGAATTTACTTACTTCTTCCCACTACAAACTATTTATCTATAGATCAGTGGTTCTTAAGTCCCACTGGTTGTCGCATCCATCTGGGAGATGCTGGTTCTCTTCATCTTGTGTGGATTTGGACTTATTTTTTTAAAGGGCTGACGGTTTTTTAAATTGGCTAATGCTTAGCCAATTTGAAAACACAAGATGAAGGTGGGATGGTGCATAAGATTCACTTTTCTACATGTCATTAACCATGGATTAAGTCAGTGTTTTGCAAACTTTAGCATTATCAGCATCTGCTTGCTGATGGGTGTTAAAATACAAGTTGCAGGATCCCATCATCAAGAGTTTCTGATTTAGTAGGCATTGGGTAAGGGTCCAAAAATTTCCATTTCTAACAAGTTCCCATTTGCAGCAGATGCTGTTTGTTCAAGGACCATACTTTGAGAAGTACTGGATTAGGCTGAGGCAAAGATAACTTACATAGATTTTTGAAAGTTAGTGAATTTACCTCTACATTTGATATTTATAGTTCCTTAATATCCAGCCAACATGATTTATTCAGACTCCATATTATAAAGATTGTCTACTAAGTAAATTTCCAACAAAAATTACATGAAAAGAAAGATGCTATATAATGTTTGCTGTTGGATGTCTTTGTCATTGTAACTGCACTAAATTTCATATGGATAATTTCAAGGCACTACACTTTTTTCTTTCCACATATTAAAGGAATTAATCCATGCACCAAAGGAACGAAAAAGAAAATTATCTACATCACAATGACATTTTCTCTCAAATACTTCATTCAATCACTTAAATGATTTCAGCAGTATTTTCATTATTATCTATAAGTAGTTAGTCTCATTGTAGAGCCACTGGTAGTCATTTTTCAAATCACTGAATTTCACAGGAAGCAGTAGAATTTCTGATACCTTTTTCATTCAAGTTATAAAAGAAAATTATTTTACTTACATGGATATAACAACTTGTTAGTTTATTTTTAAGAAAAACTTAAAAATAACAAAATGAATCATACTTTTATCAAAAATTTGGGATCTTGTTCTTTGTTCTAGATACAATATAGAATATTAAATTGCAGAAACAAGAAACCATCATCTACAAGGACATGAATATTGATAAATAAGCAAAAGGAATTCTATGGATATTAATAACTAGGGAAGAATTTCAACTCATATTTATTCTCTCTGAAATAAGAATACATTTTTTTAAGGTTTATTTATTTATGCATACAAGAGCTGGGGTACAGGCCAAAGGTGTGGGGGGGTGAGAGGATTCACCAGAGACAAGGTGGGGAACAGAACAGGCAGAATGACTAATATACTGCTGAGGGGAGCAGTGGGCAAGACAGGAGAGGTCTGCTGTGCCATGTGGGTAGCTTTCTGGCTGGCTGGGGATGGAACTTATGCTGCAGAGGCTGTGGAGTTAAGCTTCACAGTGTTATGCTTAACTCCTTGCAACACTAGAGAGACAGTTTCTAGTTCTTTTTTAAAAATTGAAGTAACATTTGTTTATAATATTAAATAAGTTTTAGATATAGAGTCTTATCACTATATGGTACATCATTTTGGTCCCCAGATTTCTCATTTTCACCTGTCTTTCTCCAAGTTTGTCTCTTTGCATTCTTTTGAATTTATACTGATTATTATATACTTGAGGAATATGTCTTTCCTTGCTTAGCATTCTCTGTAGTAACTAGCAGAAAACTTACCATACAGGTGGTGCTCATTTTACTGTAATATATACATCTAACACTAAAGTCTAGCATTGTTCCCCAGTGTTGAATTCATTTAATGCTAACTATTAAATAAATTATTTTACCAGACTGCTTGTATTGCCTTGAACTTGTTGCTAAAATTCTCCTTAATTTTAAAGTAGCTACAATTGAGTCATGTCATCAAGCTAACACCTTTCTGAAATTAATTTTTGTTTATGAATATGTAATTTTCACTTAATTTTGTTAATTTTATTGGTTTGTTTTTCAAGATTTGAAGTACTAATTCCAGAGCAGTGTTCACAGAGGTTATGTAAACACCCTGTACTCTAATGCTAAAGATGTATGCATTCATACACTAAAGGAATGAACATTTTCATTTGGCAGATTTTTTCCCCTTATATTATCTTTGACTTTCAGCTAAAAGTAAATATGCTATTGTGAGACAATAAATTTATATTGTTTTAAGCTACCTGATTTTTGGTACTTTGTTATGGCAAACTTAGTAAACTAATAGACTTTGTATGCATTATTCAAGTGGTGTTCTTTCCCTCAGTTTAAAACTACAAAACATCAAGAGAACAATCTGCAACAATACCAATAACTATAATGTAATAGTGACAAAACAGTAGAACAAGCAGAGTTCATACTAATGGAGCTTTCTAATGGCATCTATAAATATTGTTTAGATATTTAGATATTCACCTACAAGCTTACAACAGGTGTGACAGCTTGTAAACTTGCTTCCAGAAATAAAAGCAAGACTTTTCCTTTAAGGTCATATTGATATTATAATTCTAAATAATGCACTTTCAGAAATCAATAAAATTATGAAAATCATATAAAATTATCTTTGTTGATACATCCTTATTTTGTATAGGAGAAACAATTAGCATGCCCTTTGAAGCATTTGAATGTATCCAAATCCAAATATTATCAAGAGTACTTGATTCTGCATTTAATTCCATCCACTTTTGATGTTCTTTTTTCACAGTGAGAGTATGTTTCTAAAATCTTTTCCTGATATTTGACTTTTTAAGTTGGTAGAGATATTGTTAACTGAAGTTGTTATTCATAATGTGTAGCACTATGTCAATATGGATGAGTCATTTTTTGTTAATAATCACCAGCACTTACTCTCAGGCCAGAGATAACTCTGATCTGTGAGCTTCTCTGTGCATGTAGTGCATTCTTCACCACAACAGATGGATTGGTCTCAAAGTTGTAGATTTTGTAATGGAACTATATCATGCCTGTTTAGTACCTAAGTTGATTGTTTCAAATTTTGTCTCTTTGGAGAGTGATGTTCCAGAATCCAATAAAAGCAACTCTCCTTGACTTCATTCTATGTAAAAAGTTTTCCTAGGAGTACTAGTTCAAAGGACATAATGTTCTGTATCCTTAAGTGGAAGCTAGTATAGACAATTGATTCTCTAGATATGTGATTTTGGTTGCACTGTCTATGTCAATGTATTTCATTAAAAACAAACAAACAAATAAAAAATGTGAGTTCACTAAGGCTACATTTCTGGTATTTTACTTGGACAAAGCAGAATGAATATTGGCAAGACCAATGAGCAATGTCATCCCTATTTTCTCTGATGACATTCACAGTCATAATGATCATTATGTTGGTATCCAAATGGAGTCTCATAAGGAAAATGACCCAAAATCATAGTTATAAGAAATTCTATGGTCATTGAAAAATAATACAAAGTTCTTATTTTTACCCCTATTTCCATGGATATCATGCTTTATGATCAATTAAAGTCATATATCCTACAGTCCATTTTGAGAATTTGTTTTCCTATATATCTGTTATCCAGTATCATCCTGCTTGTATTATTATTGATTCATATCATGTTAGTTGTTTTAGTTTACAATAGAGTAGGAATCAACTGTTTTATTTTCTTGAATTCTTTTGTAGCTATTTCATTTTATTTTTCTTTGTGAGAGTGTTTATTTTTTTAAATTTCTTATTGGTGTAGCAATGATTTATAGTGCTTATATGATTCAGAGGAATAGGTTACACGTCCTCAGATGTACATCACTGCATTGTTATATGCGGGGCTGCTAGACTTAAGCAGCCTGCTCAGCCACCATTATAGTTACCTGCAGTTCTGCATTCCTATACAAGGTGAGAACTGCCCTTCAGAATTGGTCAATCAGCCATATGAGCTAAACCTTACAAGGTGCCTTTCATATCAATCAAGAGCAGCAAGCTTGCTCACTCTGGGAAGGGTATGCATCAAGAGGTATGACTGGGAACGCCCGGGGGAGGGGGGTTGTTGGAGGGTGGGGGGGGGACCTGAGGATGGATGCATAAACTTACTCCTGATTCATGGAGGTATGACTGGGAACGCCCCGGGACAGAGGACCAATGTATGACAAGGGACCCCAGAAGATGATCAGTGGAATGCCTTGTTGATAAGATTAGGACCGTGGCCGGGGGTTTGGGGTCTAGTTTCGATTACAACACCTGGTCATCAAGCTGATAACATGATAACATGTGTTCTCTCTTTTTTTTTTGGGTGGGACCCTTGCCGGCGGCCGGGGAACAAACCAGTGCTGCAGAGACTGCAGGCAGCCTCGCAGCCCAGCGCTCAAGCGCTGCACTACCAGGGGAGGCCCATCAAGCTGCTAACATGGTCAGCAGACTCGTGCTCCCCACAAGCCCTAGATAACATTCCTGAGTTTCCCCCATCCTTTTCTCCTTGTCCTCCTAGCACATGTAGCTGATGCTCTGTGATTATTCTATCAATAAAAACAGCCAGCATCTTACTCTCAGCAGCATCCTGCCTTGTGCAGCCTGCTCCACGACTCCCGTGTCTTTATCAGTGTGTTGTTGCACGACGCAACAGTTATACTCTGTCAGATTGATTTAAATGATTTTAGAAATAATTCATCAAGTTAAAATACTGTTTTGATTAATATTTTGCTTCCTATCTAAATCATTTAAAGGAATAGTATAATCTTTGCAATCAAATTCATTTTCAGTAAGAAAAGTAATGTATTTTCTAAATTTTTTTTTTCTACCCTTCTGAGTAATTTCAAACAAGTCTCATATTTTTATGCTGAATATATTCAGAAAAAAGGGACTCCCTGGTGGCACAAGGGGTTAGGCACTGCACTATGAAGCAATCTGCAGTCTCTGCAGCACAAGTTCGATCCCTGGCCGGCCAGAGAGAAACCCACTTGGCACAGCAGACCTCTTCTGTCTCACCTGCTGCTCCCCTCAGCAGTGTGTTTCAGTCAGTCCTGTTCTGTTCCCCACTCTGTCTCTGGTGGATCCTCTCACCACCCCCATTGGCCTGTACCCCAGCTGTTGTATGCATAAATAAATAAAGAACTGGGGTACAGGCCAGATCCGCGGGAGGGTGAGAGGATTCACCGGAGACAGAATGGGGAATAGAACAGGCAGACTGATGAAATACACTGCTGAGGGGAACAGTGGGCACGACAGAAGTCTGTCATGCCATGTGGGACCCTCACTGGCTGGCCAGGATCGAACTGGCGCTGCAGAAGCTGCGGACAGTTTCATAGCACGGAGCTCAACCGCCTGCGCTACTAGGGGAGGCCCAAATAAAGAAATCTTTTAAAAAAAAAAAGAAAGAAAAAAAGTGGCTACATCAGTTAATAATTGTATTTGTCTGATATGAACAAAAAGCACAAGGATCATTACTTTAAATAAAATAGAGGTCTATTTTTTTACATGCAATTAAGTAATTAGGTTTTCCAGGTTTACTATTGTGATTGTGTGATCAATATCTATTCTATTTTCCATTTGTACTGACAATCTTAGCAAGTAGCTTCCCTCTGAAGATTACCTCATGGTTTAAAAATGGCAACTTCAAAGCTAGTCATCTTATCTACAAAACCAGCCATCACATCTAAGACTCAGAAAGGATTATGAAGGACAAAAGGCAAAAGGCACGTGTCTACTGAGTGTATCTCAATCAGAGCTTTATTGGAAGTCTCATCCAGGGATTTCTACTGATATATTAGCAGGCACTCATGTCTTAAGTGTATCTTTGTAATAAAGATTTATTTTTTGATAGGTATATTTCTACCCTAAAATACATTGGATCATCCCATGACTAGATATTGAGTTAAGAAGCATAAATGATAGATAGATAGATAGATAGATAGATAGATAGATAGATAGATAGACAGATAGATAGATAGACAGATAATAATTAACTTAAGGCTAGGCCACCATATCTCTTTCTTTACCTAACACTGTCCATCAGTGATCATTTACCACTATCCTTACTTTTAATTAAACAAAGAAATTTTGCATGGCAAAATTGGGTTCTGAATAATAGATATGTTCAAATATGTATGTTAAATTGATTGCTAAGCCACAGGTTCTCTTAACATTTTTAATGCCCCTAGTACTATTTATGCCATGGAGTGACTTAATTTCCTCACCATTTTTATTTGTTCAAGCTACTGTTAAAGTTTTCTTTATACAACATGACATGACTTCATTTGTATGTGACATAAAGGTTTGATTCATTTATTAAATTCTGTCTCGATTCTTTTTTCATCAGCCTGAGAGAAACTAGTACAATTATTTACCATATCCCTTTTTATGATGTCAAATCACACTTTCAATTTATTAAATAACTTGGGAAGTAAATCTATGGCTATGAGAATGTCTTTCAATTATAAATTAAGCCAGGATTTTATCAGTCTCCTGTCAGCAACAAAAATGACTCTTGATATAGCAAATAGAGGAAATTTAACAATGGTAATTGTCTGCACAGGTGATAGAAGACTTAGAAATGTGAAGACTAAGAAATGTGAAACAGACCTGACAGTGGAAGCAGTCACCCCTTGTCTAAAGGGACAGAGAAGGTAGTATTACCTCAGTTCAAAAGCTTGGACTTGTCATTGAAACTAAAATATATTCTTTTTATTTTAGATTTGTTTTATTTATTTATACAAGCACTGGGTACAGTCAGAAGTGTGGGAGGGTGAGAGAATTCACCAGAGCCAGAACGGAGAACAGAGCAGGCAGACCAAAGTACACTGCTGAGGGGAGCAGCGGGTGGCAGGAGAGGTCTGCACGCCATGTGGGACCCTCCTCCAGTGGCCTGGGAGCAGCCGGGGATTGAACCAGCGCTGCAGAGGCTGCGGGCAGCTTCGCAACCCAGCGCTCAACTGCTGAGCCACCGGGGAGGCCCTGAAACTAAAACATATTCTTGATCTGCCCTGTTCTGTTTTGCCTTGTGGGAGTTGTGACAATGGCAGAAGGGTTGTGCAGTGTTAGCAAGAGTACAGAAAATATGTGAACACTCCTTACAATGTTTGAGGTAGAGAAAGATGGGGACAGATAGCATGATTTTTTGATTTCCTGAATTCCCCAGTCTCTGCCTAAAAACTCCCAGTGACTACATTGTTAAACAGGTTGGCCTAAAGTCTTGCAAATGGAACTTCCTGCTAATGTCAGATCAAGGAAAGACATATAATAGATTAGAGAACAAACCGGCAAATGACCAGAACACTTCTGTTTTTCCTTATAGATTTTTTCTCAGCTCTTTCTGCTCAAATCTGGCACTCCAAAGAGTGATCTCCATGTTCTGCATCACCTGTAGTCTCTTGCTTTTGGTTCCAGTTGCGTTTGACACAGGTTAAAAATTGAGGAACTGAGAGAAAGGCAGTCGTGGGTAGATATTTTCCTGATTCTTCTATGCCTATCATTTTAAAAAAGTCAGTGTCTATGATTGGTCCTTTGTTCGTAGTTCTGAGTCTGGATTTTGGTAACATTTTTCTCCATTTATTCCTTTGGGTTTAGGTATGATTGATAACAGTTCCTTATTCTTGCTATTTTCATTATATTTCATGAACCATTATTGGTTACTTTAATGCTGCAACTACATCTGTAAATACACCATTAAACTACCTACATGTAAATCCTTTGTATGTGAAATCTGTTTTCTGCAAGTCCCTGTTTGTCACATTAAATAAATGAGTTTTGTCTTTATCACTAGGGGAATAATTCAACACAAGTGTAGGATAATTGTAATTTTGACATTTGTTTTTCCTCTCTATTAGCAGTTTTTTAAAAAAAATATTTATGTATATAAGAACTGGGGTACAGGCCAGAGGTGTGGGGGGTGATAGGATTCACCAGGTACAGAGCACAGAGCAGAACAGGCAGATGTACTGAAACACACTGCTGAGGGAAGCAGCGTGCTAATCAAGAGAGATCTGCTGCGCTATGTGGGTCACCTCCCTGTCTGGGGATCAAACTGTTGCTGCAGTGGCTGCAGATTGCTTCATAGTGCTGCATCTTAACCCTTTGTGCTACCAGGGAGGCCCCTCTATTGGCAGTTTGACTTATCTACTAATATATTAGAAGTAGCACCCTCTCATTTTAGGTAATTACTTGGAACAACTTAATCTTAAATTCACATGCAAATATAAGTATTAAAATCAAACAACTTTACTTAGCTATAAAATAGTTCAGGATGAATCTCTGAAGTTAGGTTGCCAAGAAGTGTTCTACCTGAGAAATGGCATTCATCAGTCATACAGAAAACCAGAGACTCTTTCATTACTTTTTACTAGGTATGTGTAATTGGTGGTCAGATGAGTGCATAGACAGTGTCTGGAGATATGTGACAATGTTCATCAAAAATATTGCTCATTGGTATTGATCATAAGCTTCTTTCTGTCCATAAAAAATAAATGCAGCATCTCTGGAGAGTAACATCCATATGGGTACAAGATTTGGAAATAGGAAACACATTTAAATAAACAAAAATATTTTTTGGTTTGGGTACACTCAGTTACACCAAAAATTCCAGGACTTCACAGTTATCTTAGTAGGAGAACACTTTTATGGAACAGAATCTAGTAACGAACCAAATGCAAGCATTTCAATATTTAAACAACAATTATGGGTATATGTATAAAGATCTCAATTTTGTAAACACTGCTTTATGTAGTAATGATTAATCTATTTTCTATGTTGTTTACACATTATTAGTAGGTAGGATTTTTTCTAAGCAAATATGTAAAGGAACATTATTTCAATGTAAGCAACTTTTTCTTTCATTACTATATTTCTTCATGTTTATTGTAGTAGAAATTTTGTTTCTATAAATAATTACTGGAATCTTTACCATAATCATCACTAACTTGAGCTGCTTTGCTATTATAAGAAAACAGAGCAGAAAAGTGGGAGGCAGAGGACAGGGTTTGAGTGGGGGCATGTAGGGAGAAGTTGGTTGGTGAAAGAGAGCAAACTTTCAACTATAAGATCAATAAGGTCTGAGGATCTAATATAAAATATAGTGATTGCAGTTGATGGCACTGAGTTTTAAATTGAAATTTCCTGAGAGTAGAACTTAACTGTTCTCATAAAAAAAAAAAAAAATGTGATGTGTTAATTAACAAGATGTGGGGGAGACATTTCATAATGTATATACATATCAAATCATCACTTTGTACAATTGAAACATCATACCATTTTATCACCCACAGCATTTTATATATTAATTATACTAAATTATAAAATACAATTTTATATGTTAAAAAAGGGAAACGAAGCAGTCCATTGTCTTGAAACATGTTGGCAGAGATGCCTCTTGCTACTTTTGAAGTTCTCTGTTGTGTGCCACCCAGATATACTTGCATACCTTGAAATTTTTATTAAAAATTTCAGTAACCTCAGGATTCATTTTAGACCTTGCAGGCTCTTGAACTTAATTATTTTCCAAAAGATCTTTTACATCTTGTAGATGAAATTGAGTTTGACAAGCTGAAGCAAACGAGGTTTAGTAGCTTTGTCTTTTTTGACATTTTCCAGCTTCATTTTCACTTTGCATTATGCAGTTCACTCTTTCTGGTATCTTAAAATGTCACTTTCCCCCCCACACAGTTCACACCCCACTCCCACCACTGCCAGTTAAGAGACATCCAGAGGAAACTTGGTTAAAGAAAAAAGTTCTTAACTTATGTTCTGCATTTTTATTAAAAATATAAATAATTCTAAGTTTAGCTATTTTGTTTATAATAGCAAGGTACTATTTAGTATTTCAACAGAATGGATTTTTTGTCAAAATGCTATAAAATTATATACAAATCATGTGCATATACTAAAAATGCAATCTTAAGATTTTCAGCACCTGAACTTGAAGCTGCACAACTCTTGCTTTTCAGTATTGGTCTTTGCTCACGTACACTAAACATTTTGTGTGTAGATTCAAAAGTACAATTGACAACAAGCCATGACCTTCTAAAATATATGGGTTTCCTCTGAAACCATCTCCATGGTAACTAAGATAAAATTTCCCAAATGAAATAAATTCTTTGTTAGTATTACTTTTCATTTTTTCTTCTGAAACTCTATTTTCTTAGACTGTGTTCTTTTCAGAAGCATATTTTTTCAGTTGTTTTTGATTATATGCTTCAAAAGATAATTTATATTTTTGTTTTTATTTATGAAATTATCTCAATCTTTTTCCCTTCTTTATTCTTTTCTCTCTTGCTTTATTGTGACATAGTTGATACCTAATATTGTGCAGATTTAAGATATACATGTTCATTTGATACACCTGTTTATTGTACCTATGACATAGTGTTAGCTAACACCTCAACTGCATCACATAAATTATCATTTCTTTTTTATGTGATGAGAACACTGAAGGTCCATTCTGTTAGCAACTTTTAAGTATAAAATACAATATTTTTTATCTATAATCACCATGCTGTGCAGTAGAGCTCCAGAACTTACTAATTATATAACTGTAAGTTTATATACTTCCATCAATATTTTCTCATTTCCCTACCCTTTACCCACTGGTAATCACACTCTATATTTTTATGAGATTGAGTTTGTTTTAGATACTACATATAAATGAGATCATACAATTTTTGTCTTTCTCTGCCAGACTTATTTCACTTAGCTTGATGTCCTCAAGATCTATTCATTATATTGCATATGGCAGTTTCCCTTTTTCTCATGTTTGTATAATATTTCATTATACATGGATACATGGAGATATATATCACATATACATCATATCTCTTTACCCAATCTTCCATCAATGAACACTTAGAACTTAAGTTGTCTCCATATCTTGGTTATTATGAATAATGTTGCAGTCAATGTGGAAATTCAGATTATCTTTTCAAATCTTATGTGACTTTCCTTGGATATAAATCCAACAGTGGGATTACTGGATCATATGGTAGTTATATTTTTAATTTTTGATAAACCTCCATATTCTTTTCCATGGTGACTATATCAGTCACACCCTACCAACACTGCACAAGTGTTTCCTTTTTAGCCAAATTCTTGCCAACCTACCTCTGTCTTTCTGATGACGACCATTCTAACAGG
This sequence comes from Talpa occidentalis, assembly GCF_014898055.3. Classification (NCBI taxonomy): domain Eukaryota; kingdom Metazoa; phylum Chordata; class Mammalia; order Eulipotyphla; family Talpidae; genus Talpa; species Talpa occidentalis. The sequence goes on from NW_023604972.1 coordinate 24,538,824, forward strand.
AATGAAACTCCTTGTCTCTGGTGAATAAATGTTACTTTCTTTCTAGTATAGGATAAACAACTTCCATGTGAGGAAACTTATCACATACTTTCAGGGGAAAAAGAAGTTGGAACACCCTTCTGGCACCTGCTGTTTTTCAAGAGCCTTTAGCTCAAAATAGTCCTCATTTCCTCCATCCCCTTATGCCAAAGTGTGATATTTTGGGGTAGCATATTCTGCTAACTTCCAAGTGTTAAGTCAAATCCCTTTACCCTTAGAAAATTTCTTCCATGCAGTAATAACATCAGAAAGGACAGAAGAAGAAGTACAGAGTTAGGAATATACTTACATGATTTCCCTGTGAAAGGAAACATCAGCAAACAAAATAGGTGACTGGAATAGAAGTTCTCTGATCCATAGACTCAATTTAAGTTCTTTGTATATAATCCAAATTCTTTCCTTCCTTATATTACTCATTGTGGGATGCATAAAACCTTCTTTAAAAGTCATTCTTCCTAGACAGTTTCCCAAGTTAGAACTATCTACACAGCATCTTTTTGAAAAAATACTCTCTTCTTAGTTACTATTGATCAATTAGCATATAACTTTTCCCCCAATAACATCATTTGTATAGTGAAAGACCCCTGTTCCAAGGACTGCTAGGATTGGCTCATTCTCTGTTTAGTCATTGCTGAGATCTCAACTCTCCTTGGTCAAACTTCGAATACACCTTTAACTTGCTACGCTCCTGCAAACTTGCTGATGCCTTTTTCTTGCTCTCTGCTTCTCTCCAGCATGTCACTGGCCTTTAGGCACACTTGCTTCGAATTCAGTGAGTTTAACTCATCTTATCACTAGTCACTATGCCCAAGAATGTTCTCTTCTTCAATGGGAGGGATCTTTTTTATGCACAATACCACCCACTAATACCCAGAATGAAGTGATGATCTCAGTGCCTGGCATATAATTAATGTGCAATTAGTGAAAAATATTATGACATGATGTTTATGAGATGATAATCTTTCTCTTTTTTATGGTGTATTGATATATCCCCATCTAATACATTGTTTTAAGGGGCAAGAGAAGTAATAAATGTTAATGGCTTTCTGTTTAAATTTCTACCAGATTGAGGAGGAGATTTGGGGGTGGATACAATACACCTAGAACCATAATTCGAAGGGAGTATTTCCTCTGAATCTAGAGATAAATTACTATTAACTCTAGGAAGCAAATATGAGAGTAGAGAGCTATAAGGTGAAGAGCCCACATCCCCTGAGTACTGCCAGGGTGGGAACTTGCTTAAGTGAGGATGGAGGTTGAACCAGAGGCCAGTTGTGAGAACTACTGACTGATGTTTAGCTCCTCCTCTTTCTTCTCTCCTTCCTCTGATAATTTCATTAAATTCTTGATCCCAGGGTGTTCAAGTGAACAAGAAACCTGAAAAAGGACAATGAATGTTTACTTTCAACTCAGTGTTATTGGCCTCAGAACAGAAATTGCTTTATGTCATAGAAAAAGAAAATACCTTTTAAAACAGTTGAGTTTGTGGACTATGGCTTTTAAATGTTATATTATTATTATGATCATTATTTTATTTTCATTATTCTTATTCTTTTTGTTAGTACCCTGGAGAGAAAGGACTTATGGAAAACAAATGTCCCAGGGTCCATAGTCCCAGTGGTCCAGGGGAGGGGACGCAGTACACAAATCAACTTGGATAAAGATTTAGCAACTTATCATATAACCAATAGCAAAAAGTTCAACTTTTACTTATATATTCTCATCACACATGCACATAATCATGCATTCAGCTTATCTTTTTGCTCACCTGAAGCCCACTGTCCTCTTATCAGCAAATATAATTATATTTTCATGGACTTGCTTCACATTTAAATTTTTTTTGCCTCTCTCCTGCCCCAGGTTGCTCCCTCTTGAGTTGTGTAAATTCTCTTTCCCCTCCCATCATACTCAGCCTTGAAAGTGTGTGAATTTCCTTGCCTCAGCTTTTTAATCTTGGGCATTTTCACATACAGGGTTTTCATTTATTTTTTGTTTTGGTTCACACTTTTCTTTTTCTCTTGACTTCTTTATGTTACTTCCTCTTTTTGCTGTCCTGTTGTGTTTTGATTATTTTTTCTTTTTTTCTCTTTAAGTCATTCTTATAATACTCTTTAAAACGAATGCACCCTGTAATTTTAACTATACTTAAGTCAGCTTCCATATATGGTGTATTAAGAATTTCTATCATATTATTGTTCGAGATGTTTCTTTCAGCACATTTAAAAGGAAAGGCAGAAAGAGTCATTATTATAAATATCACTTCAGAAACATTTCTTCATTTGTGTAATAAAAGTATATTGAGCATTCATTGTGAATCAGGCTTTGTGTCAGACCCTATAATTGAAAGGACACTCTCACTGTTTGCAAACTTTTGGGAAGCAGAAATGTAAAAATTTCAAGGCAAAATAATCCTTGCTATATTCTATAAATGCAGAATTTTCAAAGAAACATTCCTAGGGACCCAGTGCAAAGAGAGGCAAAAGTCCTTTATATGAAAATTTGAGTATACCGGGTTCCTAAAGAGGAGCTGTATCTTAGGAAGGGCAGGACACTTCAACAGAGGGAGCACTATGGGGAGCATACCTAGTGGAGCATGGGGGATGTCTTTGTGTTACAACAGGTAAAGAGGGTGGATTGGAGAGACAAAGCATGATGAACACAACTGAGGGTAAGTATGGACTCAGATAGTGAAGTAATTCCTGTATCAAGCAGGACCCTTTATATTTTATAGTGTAAAGTTATCTTCTCAAATAAAGAATACATACCTTCAGTGTGTGCTGGGTTAAATCCTAAAAGGTATAGAATCAATATGATGACTTTGTGGTGAGGTATAAGAGTAATATACTTTTTTAAAATATTTTATTTTATATAATTTTTACATCTTTTTTCATCTTTGCACAATGTATGCATTTTCATTTTGGTTATATTCCCCATACAATTGCACCCCCCCCCTCTTATTTTGACTCTAGTCCTTTCTTTCCCTGCCCCTCTCTCTACCCCCCGCAGTGTGTCTCTGGTTTATAGTTGCTTGTTGATTTTGATTTTTACTTTGTATTGATTAGTCTTTTTCCTGATCTCTTATTTAAGTTTTCTAAATTCCTGCTATGAGTGAGACCATCCGGTATTTTTCTTTTTCTTTCTAACTTACTTCACTGAGCATGAGAGAGTACTATACATTTTTAGTCTATTTTAAATTGCTATGTGGGAAGTTATTTTAATGTTAAAATGCATACAATTATTTGTAGTAGAAGATAAAAGTGACATGCTATTCAAGCTAAAACAATATATTTCAAAAATATTTGTCTTGTAGTGAGACATTTTGAGTATTTCTCTGTCTCCAGAATTCAGTTCCTGATTCTCAATGAAAACATTGGAGAATTACTACATTGGAGAATTACTACTTACGGATGCAAAACCAATGAAAATTTTCAAGAGGGTCATGGCATTATCTGATTTGCATGTGCATACGCCTGGCATGATAGTTAAAGATGGATCGGAATGTTGCATAGATTAACGAAAGGAAAATGATTTGAGGACTATGACAAGATAGTAGAAATGAGAGATGATGATGGTGTTTGACTTCAGTTTTGTGGTTTGACTGATGACAGTTTTTAAGTCATATGTTTGCTTTGTGTCTCACAGCTGAGAAAGTTGAATTGTTTGGTATTTTCTCCTTTAGCTCTGGCAGGCAAATCAAATGACACAAGTTCCTGATCACACAATGGAACACTCATCCTGGCCTATACCCAAACTGCAATAAAAAATAAACAAACCCTAGCCAGTCTCCTTTCTTTGTTCTCTCATGCCATTTTCAGACCTGCATGGGTAGCCTGTCAATAATGTCCCAGAAAGCCGTGTTCTGAAGGTAGCACATTTTATGTCCTCTTGTTATGTGTGTGGTGCCATCAGTCTTGATATACATCAGATCTTGTGCAGAGTCCATCCTGCATCTGCAGAGTGATCCAACACATAAGGTAAACATTTAAGATATGAGAAGGTAAAGATGGTGCTTAATTGGATGAAGGAATAAGGGAGAAGGTGGATTCTCTCAAGGCAATAGAGAACAAGGCCAAGCCACACCTATGCAATTAGATTTATTAGACATTTTCCAGAAAATGAGCTTTGAAAGACTTTTGAAAGAGTCCTTTTTGAAAGGAGGAGTAAAAGGAAAAGGGAAAGTAATCAAAGAATAACCTATTGTATTGAGTTTCTTTGGCTTTTCACTACTAAATAGGTTCAGGAGTTAATTTTAAAGGCTGAAAATAAATGTATCCACTAAAACAAGGTTTAGTGAAAATAGAAAGATACCTTTTAATGTAATTTTTAAAACTGAAACTGACTTAACTGCAGCAAACACACACAAACACAGATAACTTTTATCTGATTGTCACAATGGGTCTGTATGTCTAATAATGGGAAAAATAAGAGTAAAATGAGAAAAACTGAGAGTCATTTTTTTTTCTTTTCTGTCTCTCAATCCCAAAGTTATATTTTTCTGATTTATTTAGTAGTTTGCTTATTTTTTTCCTTTCAGAAACTATTTCATATTGCAGCTTTGCTAAAAATCCTTCAATAGCTTCTATCAGTATATATAAACAAAGCAACCTCCCCAAGCCATTAATTTCTTCAATAGCCCTGTTCTAGACTTCAATTCTGTCACATCATATTTTCATCACCATGTGACTTCTTACTTTCCAGCCCTTAAGGTCTATCCATTTGATCAAAATATTCCTTTTCTTATTAACATTTCCCTGTGGTTTTATCCATACTTATTTACCCTACCTGAAAAGTCTTCTTAACTTCTTTTATTATTCTCAACACTATTTTTTAAAACTCTGACTAAATAAACTCTCTCCTCTAAAACACTGAGCTTGAAACCACTCTAAGCAGTGACCTCTCTTTCCTCCAAACACTGCTGTCCTTATCTGTCATATCATTTAGCTTATTATTTCTAAAGTAGGCTTAGAATTTGAGGATGTATATGTCAATTTATGCTATCAATGAATTCTCAATATGGGGAATCAAGCGTTTGTCAATTTGTGGATTATTATTGTTAAAATTTCCTCACTTGAGACACTAGCTGAATCTCATAAGGTGGTTAAACCTTACAGTTTTGAATCATGCATAGATACACAGGCTAATTGTTTGGAAGGGAGCATTTTTGCGTCTCTTCATACTTTGATGTGACTTAGACTTCTATTTGGGCACCATGTGATTGTTACTGCCTCTTTACTAACTGCTATAATTATGGGGGAAATGCTAGCTTATCCCTTTAACACTCAGTATTACTCATGTTTCCAAGTGTTGGTTTTTTCAATAATGAAAATCATATCTTGAATCAAATATGTTTAATCCTTATGCCTAGCTCAGTTTGTCCTGAACTGATTTGAAGAAAGGAATAATAATAATTAGACTCATACAAACTCCAATATGCTTCTTTGCACCCATAGTTACTAAAGAGATTTTGACTCATTTACTTCTTAAAACAGTGATTTCCAAAGCCACGTATTATAATAGAAAAAAAAAAATAGCCTGATTTAGAGTAAGTAGCTATTCCTATCCTGAAGGGATAAAATGAGGAAAATTCTTTCATTAAAGTTCACACACCTGACTATACTTTATATTGATTGTGATAAGTAAGCCCAGTTGTGATACCTAGCATTTTACTTAAAAAATACATTTTTATAAGACTTATTTGTAATTTTGAATGTAAAGAGATGACAGAACAACATTATTGGTTTTTAATAGTATATTCTATAACTTATTGTTGCTTCTGCATTTTTCCTATCCTCAGTGAACATGATGAGTTATTTTTATGAATGAGGTTACCTATCCAGGGATTGCAAAACCACCATTTTATTTTCATTTTTATTTCTGAAGTATACTTAGGATACATTAAATAAAGTAGGGAGAAAAGACTTAAAAGTTATCAGTGGAACGAACAGCTGTGACATTTTTTATTATGACAAAATTTTCCTCTTTAGCTTGAAAAGATTGCTTTCTACTATTATGAAAAGCTCTATGTATCCATTTGATGCATAAAAAATAATATTATTTACAGAAGAATCTCTTCAGCTAGCTCTAAAATGTAAATAGCTAAATTGTTAAACACAATGATTCATATTATTAGATTAAAGAGTGAAAAATGATATACTTGCTTGAAATTGTATGGGCAATTTAGGCTGAAAACACAATTTCTTGGCATGAAATTTAACTTGGACTCTTTAAAATAGAAATAGAGGATCTCAAATGACAATTCTTTGTGTTGCTGTTTCACTTGAAAAGCCAATGAATTCAATAGCTAGCAAGTCTATGTTTTCCTATTTTACAAATTTATTTTTTAATTCAAGATCAAAATACAAGATCAAAATAAACATATTCCAGAAAGTTTGGAAAACAGAGAAAAAAAACAAATCACTTATTATCAGCAACAGTACTGCTCTCTGGTTTGAACTGTGGCTTAGTCTTTTGGGTAACTTTGAACAAGTTACTTAACCCCTCAGAGACACTGATTATACTCTTCAAACAAGAAAGAATAAAATTATTTTCTATCTTGCTGAGTTGGAGTAAAAATTGGACTGTGTATATATATATTTATATATATATATATATATATATATATAAATTTGATACTGAGCTGAGTTCAGCAAATCTACTTATGAATGAGGCAAAGCATAAGTTTACAAATAGAAAAAAATATGTAGAAAAGTACTTATTTTGATATATTTCTTGCCAAGAGTTTTTTTTAATGCATTTAGTTCCATCTATCTTTATATATATACAATTTTGTAGCCTGATATTTTTCCTATAACATTTTGTAAGTCTTTTCTGAAGGACTTAGTTCTACTCCATTCTAGAATGATTTCTCTTTAAGAAGTTTACATAATGGTCACTAAGGATTTTCCTTAATTACAATTTAGGGCATTCTTTGTAGTGCTCTCCCCTTACATGAGGGCTAGACTTGATATTCGCTTTTAATGAATAGAAAATGGCAAAAAAAAAAAAATGGGATGTCATTTCTGACAATGGATGAAAAAGTTTGTCTATTAGGTGTGTTAACTGAAAAATAAAGTCTCAAGAATAATTAGACACATCGTTTATTAGATAATCAAAGTGAGAATTCAAACAGCGTAGCAGCCCAACAGATTACACTCTGTGAACATTATCCCAGTAAACATAGATTTGAATTTAGTTTATATAGTGAGTCTGACCTTAAGAATGTAATTATTCTTGATAAGAGGGGCTTCTTTTTTTTTTTCAAAAGATTTATTATTTATTTTTATACAAGAACGGGGTACAGGCCAGATTCGCTGGAGGGTGAGAAGATTCACTAGAGACAGAGCGGGGAGCAGAACAGGCAGACTGATGAAGTACACTGCTGAAGGAAGCAGTGGGTGAGACAGGAGAGGTCTGCCTCACCATGTGGGACCCTCGCCGGCTGTCTGGGATTGAACTGGTGCTGCAGAGGCTGTGGACAGCTTCACAGCGTGGCACTCAACTGCCTGCGCCACCAGGGGAGGCTCAAGGGGCTTCTGTTCTACATTTTCCTGATCTAAATATATGCTAATGATAGGGGAGAGCAATGCAGTGTTTAATCTCTTCCCTTCTGAAGAATGCTCCAGCAGAGATGCAAGGGGGTGGGTACCCATTGTTAAATCTGACTCTGAAAAGACTGATAGACACCTTCAGGCAGCAGATTAGTGCATGTAAAATGAAGCCTGTGAAGATGGCTTTATTCCTTTGCCTGCACCCACACTTAAATCAAGAAATTGAGGTACACATAAAAGACAACAATATCCATCTAATGAGCTGCCATTTAAAGCCATGTCTGCCCCACTCTTGAACCCATACTTGAAAGTGAATTTGTAACAGGGTGGTCCCCAGGAAAGGGGGAGGTTCCAGTTTCCCTGCCCCACCCAAATGGAGGGTGGAGCTAAGTAGGGAGAGATAGAAGCTGCAGAGGAGACTGAGGAAGGAAGGAAGCAGGATGGAGATCCAGGAGACCTGGAGGATGCACATGGGGCCAAGAGACATGTGAAGAAACTGTGCTTGCCTTTTGGTTGTGGACTGGGGACACAGATGTGGGTGAGAGACCCGAGGGGAGGTGATAATGGCAGCTTTTATCTTGATTTTGATTTTGCTCTTTTCCTTCCAGGCTTGTCTGGTTGTTTCTGACCCTTTTCTGTGGGTCTCCACTGGAAGATGCTTTAGACTTGGGGCAGGCTTTGGGGCCTTGCTCTGGGCCAATCCCATTTAGATGGACTTTTATCCACGAGGGGATGGGTAACTTTGGGTGTTTCATTTAGAAACTAGATTCTTTGCCTTTCCTGTATTATTTCCTAGTTGTATTAAAGTTACTTCCCATTAAAGTCTCATATGTTTTCTGTTGATGCGGCGGATGGCAGAACCCACTTAGAATAGGCAGGTTTGCGGGGTCTCAGGTGCCCCTCACCCTGCCCTGTAACAGTTTCACCAGAGCTCCTCTTTGGGTGACACACGGCAAGTTTCCCAGGTAAGTTTCTCCACAAGACAGAGACGATAGTTATATTTAAAGCCAGGTTTATTAGGGAAAGGGACAAAAGAGAAGAGATACTTGCATAGACACAAGTGGCCAGGAAAAACTGCCCCAGAATGGACAGGTTTGCTGAGAGAGAGGCCTGCATGGTTGCAGGCTGGTGGCCTTGAGGAGAGCGGCCTCTGCTAAGGGAGGTCAATGAAGAGAAGTCCCAGCAAGGTACAGGTCATGGGCAGGCAGATGGCTGCTGCCCAGCAGAGGGAGAGTGTTGGTGAAAAGAAGCACCTGCATAGGCACAGGTGGGCAGACGGAGTGCTGCCCCAAGCCTGTGCAGAGAGTGTACTGCTGTAGTCTTCTTCTGTTTGGGAGGGGCCCACCTCTTGAGAGCCTTCGTTTGTTGCTGATTTTGCATAACTTGCAGAATGTGAAAGGGGCTGGGAGATTCTACAATGGGCTCAATCTCCATATCTTTACCTTTGGATGCACCCTGGGGATACCTGCTTGGATGTTATGCTTTGTAATCTAGGTCTTGGCACCTAAGGATCTTGGTTTCCATAGTTGTGTCAATGGCTATGCCAATCCCTTCTACCCCCACCTCCAGCTCTTGGCATTTTGTGAGCCAGGTTTCTGGTCTTGTGTCCACCTTCCTTTCAGTTTTTTTTTTTTTTAATTCCTGTCCTCCATCATTGACCACAAAGTACAAACCCTTCTGTATGTGGCATTTTGATAACCTATCAGCATGTATTGAGTGCCGAGCTTCAAAGCTCACAGCATCTTTTACACACATTTCATATAATTTCCCCAAAAGTCTTTGAAGAGTCAGAAGTATTGCTGTCCTTACTCTACAGTTGAGAAAACTGAAGCCTATAAAAACTAGTTTATTCAAGTTCAAATAATATATTTATGTATTTCAGAGCCAAGATTCTGAACCAAGTCTCTCAAATTATTAGGGGGTAAGGATGTCCTGAGCTAATTCCATACAGGCTTTGTGGACTCCACTTCCACTCCAAACCAAAGCCATCAAGACACTGGGAAAGACAAATCCCATCACCACTGAAAGGGAACTGCTAAGAAAAAGAAAATCTTTCCCTGTTAAAGAGTCATAGACCTGGAAATGTAAAGTAAATAATAAGTTTGCTTCCTTAATGAGCATATCTAAACAAGGCCTGGCAGCAGGCCATCCTGGAAGATCTGTATCCTTCCCCTTTGTCAAGAATTTGTGTGCTAACGAACCAACTTTATCAATGTAAAGTGATTGTGTATTAAAGAAACTCTGTCTCTAAACCAGTGCTCAGACCTTATGGGACTACCCAGGTCTGAGACTTCATGCATGAGTAATAAAGCTTTCCTGACCTCACCATTCCTAAAGTAAGGCTTATTCTTCCTTCTGCCTGGGTAAAAAGCTAGAATTTATTTCTGCAACACCACCAAAGGGAAGGTTGCTGGGACCTGAGGGTGGAGTTAAGCAGCCAGGTTTGGTATAAAAACCAGACATATGGGCCTTGGGGTCTCCCTCTTCTTGGCTTCACAATGGTGGCTCACCGCCAGCTCTCAGAGTGCCATTTGGGATTCCAGATATGCGGAACAGGTAGGACACATTTAAGACTTTATCTCCCACTTTTCTACCTGAGTTGTACATTTTTTTCATTTGCCCTTCCCTTGTGAATAAACCTTTTATTAACCTTTTGTGTGTGCCTGCAGTGGAGTATTAATAAGTCCCTTTAAAAGCGTGGGTGAGGACCCACAGTCAGGCACCCCGTTTTGTATCGGGGCTGCCCTGTAACAAACTCAGTGCTCTGTCTGCCCCACGAGGTCTGCTGAGTGTTCTTTTCTTTGTTCTTTTCTTTCTGTGAACACTGCTCTACCATTTATTTAGTGAGAGAGTGCCTTACATTTCCCTTGAGAGGGACCGCATCTTACCTGAATCGAGCAGCCCTCTCAGTGATGACTGATTTTCTACCTTAAGTCACTTGGAACCAACTTATCACCATAGTGTTTTGTTTTGCATGTTCTGGAGCTCCTTACTTAACTTCCCTAGCAGGCCTGCTATGACTTGCCTCATCCATCACCATTTGAAGAAACTGTCAAGGCTTTTGTGAATCACAGACCTAAAACATTTGTGCAAGAATAATTATCTATTTCTTTGTACTTGTGCACACTCCTGATTTTGTAACCAGACCATATTATCAGTGGCAGCCTTTATTTGCCAACTGTATCAACCATTCTTATGTTCTGTTTAGAATTATTAGATCCACCAATAAGAAAGAAGCAAAATTATATGTTAAAAACCTATACGCTACAGGGCCTCCCCTGGTGGCGCAGCGGTTGAGCGCTAGGCTGCGAAGCTGCGCACAGCCTCAGCAGCGCCAGTTCGATTCCCGGCCACGGGGCGAGGGTCCCACATGGCGCGCAGACCTCTCCTGCCGCCCGCTGCTCCCCTTAGCAGTGTATTTTGTCAGTCTGCCTATTCTGCTCCCCGCTCTGGCTCTGGTGAATTCTCTCACCCTCCCACGCTTCTGACTGTACCCAGTACTTGTATGAATAAATAAATAAATCTTTAAAAAAAAAAAACCAAAAACTATATGCTACAAACAAGAAACGTGAAGAAATTCTTAGAAATTTTTAAAAACAAGAACAAATTTCCTATTATTTACTGAAAATCTGTTTTAAGTAATAATTAATCATGGATGTTAGGAATAAATAATTCAGAGAAACAATCTGGTAATAAAATACATTCATCTATTTTCTTCTAACAAAAATAGCTTGGAAAGTATTATTTCTTTGGCTTATTAATATCTTTCTTATTTTTATTATCTTTACTAGTAACCCCTAATAAGTAGAAGATTATTCTTATTTCTGTCTCTTAATTTTATATGCTAACTCATCCTAAAGTTGTTTTAATCTTCTAACCAGTGGTTAATATTTGGCAATTCCTTTATGATTGAATTGAAAGAATAAATACCAAACACTACTTGCAAAAAAAGAAGCGGCATTTTAAAATTGGTCTAAAAATACTTTTTAAAATTGGCTAATTAAACACCAAGTATTTAAAAATCTATCTACTGACAGCTTGGCTAAGATTTCAAAATCTGTAGTTCTCTTCTCTCATAGCTGCAGACATTGAAGTCATATGCCTTGCTCCACATTCTTTTTTGTGCCTTTGATTATTCCACACTGATGGAGCTGTTATAGGTCCATATTTTTATTAAGATAGGTTTATTGAGGTATAATTTATATCTAGAATAACTCACTTTTATTTCAGAAAGTATAGTTCTATACATTTTGAAACCCCATCAATGCTGCCTCCTTGCAATTAAGATATATACGTTTCCATCATGCCCCCATGAAGCATTGTCCTTTATCTTTAGTCCGCTTCTTTCATATTCAGATCCTGGAAACAATAGCTCTGATTTCCATCTCTATTGTTATGCCTTTTCCAGAAATAATATAAATGGAATCAGCAACATGTAGACTTTTGAGTCGGGTTCTTAACACTTGACAGAAAGCTGTCAAGATTCATCAATGTTGCTGCAAGCACCAGTAGCCTCTTCCATGTATTACTGAAAATTGTTCCATCAAATGGATATACTACTATTTGTTTAGCCATTCATTAGTTGAAGGATATTGGGCTATTTCCATTTAAGGAGAGATTGTTGTTGCTTCTAATTCATGGAAGATGTGAAGGGAAAATACTTAATTTATAGAGTTTTTTAAACTAAACAAACAAAGTTAACATCATTAGTAATGTTGTGTTGATATTATGTACCCCCAATATGACATGATGGGAGCACAATTCACCTCTGTACTCTTTTGCACAAAAGCTAATCATGAGGAAAAAAACCTGACAAACCCAACTTTAGGAACATACTACAAATATCTGACCAGCACTATACAAAATTTTCAAACTCATGGAAAATACAGAAAGACTAAAAAGTTGTCATAGGCTGAAGGGAGACTAAGAAAACATGATGACAAAATGCTATGTTTTATTCTATATTAGATCCTGAAACAGAAAAAACGGAAAAACTGAAGGAATAAAGTTTGCATTTTAGTTAATAGCTTCGATCAAAAGTTAAGTTGTTATATTTGATAAATATAACTTGGTTATGAAAGATATTAACATTAAGGCAACTTGGAAAGCTTAGGCCAGAACTCTTTGTAATTTCTTTGAAACATTTTTGTAAATCTAAAATTATTTCAAAATAAATATATTTAGCAAGAAAATTATAATCTTAATTGCCTTTACCTTTAAAACAACCTATCAAAGAATTTAAAAATAAAAGCACAATAGTAAAAACAAACAAACAAACAAACAAACATGAGGATAATCAAGATTATAAGGGCAGGATGACCAAGGGCTGGTTTCTTTATGATTCCCGCAGACTGGTAAAGGAGAGTCCTGGAGCCTTCGGTGGCTTTCTCAGGCTTTATTGAATTTTTACATGTAGTCCAGCAACTAGGTATGCTGCAAACAGGCCCACAGAAGTAAACAACAAAACTATAACAATGAAACAAAATGCAGGTGCCATCAGGCAGGGCAATCCAATTAGTAGGAGGGCAGAAAAGCCTAAAAAACATTTACCCTACAAGGAGAAAGAAGTGAATTAAAACAAAAGCAGAAACAAATACACCTTTAGAATATTTAGTCCTATAGAAACAGAACCAACTCGAGAACACTCACTAGTACAGATATTGGTACTGAGAATGGTTCTGGAGGAACATAGTTTTTTTTTTTTTTATATACATGAGAAAAGAATTATTATTAAGAATTGCATCGTGTTATTTATGGAAACTGAAAAGTCCCACAACCTGCCACTGGCAAATTGGAGACCTAGGAAAGTGAGTGGTGTAGATCAGCAGTGAGAACCTAGAAAGCTGATGGTGTCATCCCAGCCCAGCACAGGGTTCACAGAAAATGAGAATCCCAGTTCAACAGTGAGTCAAATGCATTGTTAATTTGCTGGGCTAGATTTACTGTACAAGTATGGGAACCCCGAAAGAAATAGTAAGGAGGAAGGAAGGAGGGAAGGAAGGAAAAGAGGAGAGAATTCAAGACAGAAGGGAATTGTGAGAACAGAGAAGGCATTCGATAATGTGTATGTTCATGCAGAGAGCAGAGTCGAGAATTACCAGATTTCTGTTACAGAAGCTTAATGCCTTACCTTTCAGCAATTTGACTTCCAAACGGTCCAAAAGATAGAAATATCCCAAGTTTTAGTGATGGAACTAAGCAGTTAGGGTGATCAATTCCTTCTATACCTGTAACTCACACTGTGTGTTCTGAAAATCACTCCAACTGGTTAAAATAGTGCTTCAACTGAAAACAAACACATCTGAAATCATTGTAACCTTTAAGCAGTAAAATAAAAATTCAGTATGTCCAATATTTCAGTGAACTAAGCAAATGTAACTCATGATTGTGATTCATTTTTATAAGCCTAGATGTCTTGATTAAATAATCTTGAAAGTGACATTTTGTTCCATCTTTCTCTGTATGATTCTTTTCAAAACTAACAGAAAAATAAATATTGTGAAAGAGCATTTTCTATCTTCAAATAAGGTAAAATGTAGTCTGAAGTTATAGTGTTTATTCTCTTAAGCTCTATGTTAACAGCAGAAAAGAGTATTTCATGAAAGAGAATGTTAACCATTTATTAGATTTTTTTCTTGAAGCATGAAATTTACATTTATCTGCAAGATATTTTAAATTGCTAGACTTTTGATGAAAAAAGTTTTACCCTCTTTTGACATCATCATATGCTTGAATTTTCACCACAAGCATTTTGGGCATTTTATAAAAAGTCAATGTTTTTAAATCTCAGTCAACTGGACACAATGTGTTGTCAGTTATCCTAGAATGGGATTTTGGTTTTCATCACCAGGTTAATCTTTAGAGACCTGATGTGCCAGCTTAAACCTGAGGTTCTGATCTCAACAGAATATTCAATCAAAATAACAAACTGCAAGGTTTTAATAGACAAATATTGAACCTTCCCACATCCATAAATGTCTACCTAAAATACAATTTATTGCTGAATACATAATCTCACCTCAACTATTTCCTATTCAACTTATACTTTCATTCATATCATTTTTATGCACTCCTGAAATTATGTCTTAAATAGATAAAGTTTGTTTATCTATCATTTTACTACTTGTAAACGCGTATATGTACATTTATGCTATAAAGTCATTTGAATGGAATTATATTATCTTTGGTAATCAATTATTATGGATTAAAATGTTACTCAGCTGGGGCAGAGCAACATGGCGGCGAGGAGACGCTGCGAGTAAGATCTCCCATTAAAAAAAGTGAATAGGGAGGAAAAGCGGCAGGTCCCAGTGAGAACTGGGACACGGAAGATAAACGGGTGACGCCAGCGAACGGCCCGAAGAAGAAAGTGGCCATAAAAGAGGACTAGAAGGGAGGGAAGCGCAGAACCCTGCTCCCCTCCCCCGCCCACAGAGGCGGCACTCTCCGACCGGCAGAGAGGAAGAAACAACAAACCAAAACAACCCACAAGAACAAACGACTCAGCAAGCGGGACTGTGAGTGGAAAGGAACTATTGCAGCCACCACAGCCCGTGAACGGGAGCTGAGGCGAACCCTGCAGGATCCGCCGCGGCGGTGAGCGAACGGCTCCTGGCGCCATTAGAGAAGAACAAAGACCCCGGGAGACGCGCACACAGCCCGGGCTGCCGGTAAGCTGGCGCGGGAAAGCGGCGTGCTGGGCGCGCTTGAAAAGCAAGTGCAGACCTGGATCGCGGCTGCCCAGGTCCCCGCGCCTGCGACCTAGGCTTGCGGGGAGACGACCTAGGCTTGCAGGGAGACGCGCGGAGGTCCTCACTGAGGTGAAGGTCCCTCCCTGAGTGAGCAGGAACCAGGCGTCCAGGCACGGGAGCAGTGCAAAAGGCGCCATTCCCGCGCCACTGAACTGGGCTACAGCCCGCGTCCTGGAACTGAGGGCTTTGAACTGAGACCCTGGGCACGAAAATTCGGGGCGTGGTTTCTCCACGACGGTGGGGCACAAGGCAGACACAGCACCCCAAAGCTGTTGAGGTGTACCCTACCATTCCCGCTCTGTTCTCTGTCCCACGGGGTGGGGGGAGGCGAAAAACAGCCCCCAAGGACAATAGGAGAGATCTCTGGCGCCACCTAGCGACCAGGAAAAAAAAAAGTCACTAACACCCTATAAAACAGGACATTTCTTAAGACTGCTTGAAAAGGGCAGAAGGTTTCTGGAGGACCCAGTGGCCAGCCGGGAAGTTATTCCACACCAGGCCCCTTCCGACCAGCAGTCTGAGCCCACAGAGGGAGCAGGCACCCACGTCCGGGGCAGACCGGGTGCGCAGAAGAGTGTGCCTGAAACCGGAGGCGCAGGGACTGCATCCCGCTTCGCCATTTGAGAACAAGGACATTTCTTCAGTAAAAACTGCCTAAAACCAGCAGAAAGCTCCCCAGAAGACAGAGATGGCTCCTGGAAGAGCCAGAGGGGAGCAGAGAAGTTCACCCAAGATGTCAGTCAGTCCGAGCAACACAGTGTCCCAACGCATACGACAAATTAGAAAACAGACAGTAGGGAGTAGAAGAACCACACGCAACCTAAAAACTCCTCAGGAAAGAAGCACACCACAAAAAGAAAACCACTCCCCAGATTGCAACGACAGCAACTTGGAAGAACTTCTGAGCCTTCCAGAAAGAGAATTTAAAATTGCCATGATTAAAAAAGTGATAGATCAGAAGAAGGAAATTGAGTCCCTAAAGAGGGAAGTAAGAGAAATGCAGGAGATCAAAGAATTAATGGAGGAACTAAAGAACTCTGGGAAAAGCAATGAAAGCAGAATAGATGAAATGGAAGAACGAATAAGTAATCTTGAAGACACAGAAATAAAAAGAACCAAAACAGAAAAGGAAAGAGAAGTACGAAGGAAAAAGAATGAAGAAAGACTTCGGGAACTATCTGACTCCATGAGGAAAGGAAATATAAGAGTTATAGGAATTCCAGAAGGAGAGGAGAGAGATGTAGGAACAGAGAAAATATTCATGGATATAATTGAAGAGAACTTCCCAAATGAGAAGAAGGAGCTGAAAATTGATATACAAGAAGCAAGAAGAACACCAAACTTCCACGACGAAAGGAAAAACACAGCAAGACACATAATAGTAAAGCTCCCAAGAATCCAGGACAAGGAAAAAATAATGAAGCTGACAAGAGGGAAGAAACAGATAACATTCAAAGGAAAACCAATCAGGCTGACATCAGACTTCTCTGAAGAAACACTACGGGCAAGGAGAGAGTGGAGGGACATAGTCAACAGACTCCAAGAAAACAGATGCCAACCAAGAATACTCTATCCCGCAAAGCTCTCTTTCCTCCATGAAGAAAGAATATGGACCTTCCCAGACAAAGAGAAACTCCGGAATTTCATTGCGACTAAACCCCCACTCCAAAAAATACTACAAGGAATCCTAAAGCCAGAACCTCAGAGGGACGAATAACAACGAAAGAAGACCAAAAAAAAAAAAAAGTTATTAAAAGAATAAATAAATAAAATCAAAGGAAAGACAAACATAATGGCAAATACAGATGCTAACATATCAATATTAACTCTAAATGTAAATGGACTAAACTCTTCAATAAAAAGACACAGAGTTGCAGCCTGGATTAAGAAACAAAACCCAACCTTTTGCTGTCTCCAGGAAACACATTTAGCTACAAAAGATAAAAATAGGCTCAAAGTCAAAGGATGGAAAACAATCCTACAAGCAAATGGGCCAAAAAAGAAAGCAGGAACAGCTATACTTATATCAGATAAAACAGACTTCAAACTCAAAAAAATAAAAAGAGACCCCAATGGTCACTACATTATGATTAAGGGGACAATACTTCAAGAAGAAATAACACTCATTAACATATACTCACCAAACGAAAGAGCACCAAAATATATCAGACAACTGTTGTCCTCTCTGAAAACAGACATCAGAGAAAACACATATGTAGTGGGAGACTTCAACACACCACTATCAACAATGGATAGATCAACAAGACAAAAAATAAGTAAAGAAACTAAAGCTCTAAATAAGGACCTAGAGCATTTGGGCTTAACAGACATCTATAGAACACTAAACCAAAAAAAACGGAGTACACATTTTTCTCAAGCGCACACGGATCATTCTCCAGGATCGATCACATACTGGGGCACAAGACAAACATCAACAGATACACCAAGATTGAAATCATACCAACCATCTTTTCTGACCACGAAGGCATCAAACTAGAAATAAATCATAAAAAGAAGGCAAGGAACTATCCTACCTCATGGAGATTAAAAGCCACACTACTGGAAGACCACTGGACTAACGAGGAGATCAAAGAAGAAATTAAAAAATTCTTTGAATTGAATGACAAGGAGGACACCAATATCCTAAATGTATGGGATGCAGCAAAAGCAGTAATAAGAGGAAAATATATAGCAATAGAAGCTCACATCAAAAACAAGAAAGAACTCAAAGAAACAACCTAATCTCGAAGCTCAAAGATCTAGAAAAAGAACAACAAAAAACCCCAGAACCAGTAGAAGAAAAGAAATAATAAAAACCAAAGCAGAAATAAATGAAATTGAAACTAAAAAAACAATCCAAAAGATCAATGAAACCAAGAGCTGGTTCTTTGAAAAAATAAATAAAATAGACAAACCCCTAGCCAGGCTCACAAAGGAAAAAAGGGAGAAAGCACAAATACACAGAATCATAAATGAAAGAGGAGAAATCACAACGGACACAGCAGAAATCAAAAGAATAATCAGTAACTACTATGAACAGTTATATGGAAACAAGTTCAACAATCTAGAGGAGATGGACAAATTCCTACAACTCTACAATCACCCAAAGCTAGATAAAGAAGAAATAGAACACCTAAACAGACCAATTACAAGCAGCGAAATTGAAATGGTAATTAAAAACCTCCCCAAAAACAAAAGCCCAGGACCTGATGGATTTACAAATGAATTCTACCAAACATTCAGAGACGAATTAGTGCCTATCCTTCACAAACTCTTCCAAAAAATTGAGAAGGAAGGGACAATACCAAACACGTTCTATGAAGCCAATATTACACTAATACCAAAACCGAATAAGGACAACACAAAAAAGGAAAACTATAGGCCAATCTCCCTAATGAACACTGATGCAAAAATCCTCAATAAAATTTTAGCTATCAGAATCCAACAATGTATCCATAAGATAATTCACCACGACCAAGTTGGATTCATTCCAGGGGCACAAGGATGGTTTAACATCCGAAAATCAATCAACGTTATCCAACACATCAACAAAAAGAAATATAAAAACCATATGATAATATCAATAGATGCTGAGAAAGCTTTCGACAAAGTGCAACACCCATTCATGATAAAAGCCCTTGAAATTCTTGGGATACAAGGAACATACCTCAACATCATAAAGGCCATCTATGACAAGCCAACAGCCAGTATCATTCTCAATGGTGAAAAGCTGAAAGCAATTCCATTAAGATCTGGAACAAGACAAGGATGTCCACTCTCACCACTGCTTTTCAATATAATACTGGAAGTCCTAGCCAGAGCAATAAGACAAGAGAAAGACATCCAAGGAATCCAAATAGGAAAAGAAGAAGTCAAACTATCACTATTTGCAGATGATATGATAATATACATAGAGAACCCCAAAATCTCCACAGAAAAACTAATTCAACTCATCAATCAATTCAGTAAAGTGGCAGGATACAAAATCAACACGCAAAAGTCAGTAGCCTTCCTATACACAAACAATAAATCTGAAGAAGAAGAAATCAAAAAAACCACCCCTTTTATTATCGAAACAAAAAAAATCAAATATTTGGGAATAAATCTAACAAAAGAGGTAAAGGACCTATACAAAGAAAACTATAAAACACTGTTAAAGAAATAGAAGAAGACACAAAGAAATGGAAAGACATCCCCTGCTCATGGATTGGAAGAATAAACATTATTAAAATGGCCATCCTACCAAAAGCAATATACAGATTCAATGCTATTCCAATCAAAATCTCAATGGCATTCTTCAAAGAAATAGAACAATTATTGATGAAATTCATATGGAATCACCAAAAACCCCGAATAGCCAAAGCTCTACTGAAAAAAAAGAAGGAAATGGAGGCATCACACTCCCAGACTTCAAACTATACTACAAAGCCATAATCATCAAAACTGCATGGTATTGGAACAAGAACAGACATACAGACCAATGGAATCGAATAGAAAATCCAGAAATAAACCCACAGATTTATGGTCAACTAATCTTTGACAAAGGAGCAAAGACTATGCATTGGAGCAAAGAAAGTTTGTTCAATAAATGGTGCTGGGAAAACTGGGTCGCTACATGCAAAAGAATGAAGCTTGACCACTACCTCACACCATACACAAAAATCAACTCAAAATGGATTAAAGAACTAGACATAAGACCTGAAACCATAAAATACATAGAAGGAAATATAGGCGAAACACTACGGGATTTGCACATCAAAGACATCTTTACAGACACATCACCCAAAGCAGTGATAGTGAAGAGAAAGATAAACAGCTGGGACTACATCAAATTAAAGAGCTTCTGCACAGCAAAAGAGACAATAACAAAAACAAAGAGAAACCCCACCAACTGGGAGAACATTTTTGCACCCAACACTAATGATAAAGGACTGATCACAAAAATCTGCAAAGAGCTGATGAGACTCAGCAACAACAAAGAAAATAATCCAGTCAAAAAATGGGCAGAAGAGCTAAAAAGAAACTTCTCTGAAGAGGAAATGCAAATGGCCAACAGACATATGAAAAAATGTTCAACATCACTTGTAATCAGGGAAATGCAAATCAAAACTACCATGAGATACCATCTCACACCAGTGAGAATGGCACATATTAAAAAAACTAGCAACAACAAATGTTGGCGAGGATGTGGAGAAAAAGGAACTCTTGTGCACTGTTGGTGGGAGTGCAAACTGGTCCAACCACTATGGAGAGCTGTGTGGAGATTTCTGGACCTACTAAACATAGAGCTTCCATATGATCCAGCAATTCCACTCCTAGGTATTTACCCAAAGGACACAGAAACATCAATTCCAAAGAACACCTGCACCCCTATGTTTATAGCAGCACTATTTACAATAGCTAAGCTTTGGAAACAACCCAAATGCCCAAAAATAGATGACTGGATCAAGAAGATGTGGTACATATATACCATGGAATATTACTCAGCATTCAAAAAAGATAAACACATGCAATTTGCAGCAACATGGATGGCACTGGAAGGGATCATGCTCAGCGAAATAAGCCAAAAAGAAAAAGAAAAATACCGGATGGTCTCACTCATAGCAGGAATCTAGAAAACTTAAATAAGGGACCAGGAAAATGAATATAAGAAAGTGAAAATCAAAATCAACAAAAAACTATGAACCAGAGACACTTTTTGGGGGGGGGGGCGGAGGGAAGGATTGGGGTCAGAATGGGGCGTTTGCAATTGTATGGGGGAATATAAAAATAAAATTTAATATTTAAAAAAAAAAAAAAAAAAAAAAAGAGGTGGGATCTGGGAAATGCCTAGCTCATGAATGTGGAGCCCTAATGAATGAGACTAATGTTTTTTATAAAAAAAAAAAAAAAAAAAAAAAAATAAAATAAAATGTAAAGACAAGAAAGGATGATAAATACTTCAATATAAAAAAAAAAAAAAATGTTACTCATTTAAAAATATATTTTAATAACCACTTTTTTAAAACATGTTTTCATTTTAAAAGACTTTTGACAAAACGGATGACTTCAGGTTGAGATTGAGTTCAAATCCCTCATTTACCATTCAACACTTTTTAAGAATAAGACACTGATATAACTTTTCAGGTTTATTTCAGATAATTGCCATGAATTTACAATTAATTTTATTTAAACTGGTCTGCATAGGGCTCCCTCAAAATGACTTGCATTTTTCCGTTCCCTATTTTGATCCATTTTCTTCTCTCATTTGAGTAAACTACTTTTTTCCTTTATGCTTAATTACATTTACACATAGTATAAGACTAAGTTCATTTCTGGCTCTTTGGTTGTCCTTTTTTTAACGTGTCTTCTTTTTTTTAAGTGAAATTATCTCAAACTTTTCTGAAATCTCTAAATTATATGCATAAAGAAAACATTTTATTTGTCTATTGCCTTATTCTTCTAAATAATCTGGGGAGATTTTCACCAAATTTGAGCACTCTATATGTGATAGTCTGGTAATATTGTAGACTAAATGTGTTGCACAATGCTTAGGGTGACATGTAAACCTTCCCTTTCTGTCATTGACCCAGTGATACTGGGGTATAGATTTGCTTCAGTAATGGAGAATATGTGAAGTGTGGCCTAACTACCAGGCTGTATGACACATGGAAATTAACTATGGGGAAAGAAATTGGAGAACTTAAATAGGTAGTCATTCCCTTGGATAACAGGAATGGAAGTATAACAGATTTGTTCTTTACAGGTATGCCATTGATGCTTAGGTGCCACAGATAGAGAAAATATATAATAGTCTCCAAAATAGTTTCAAATCAAAAATCACAAATGTAGATGTTCTGGATTGCAGGAAGAGAGTATTAATTGAACTGTTTTTTCATAGAAAACACTAAATAGCATTCTCCAGGTAAGAAACAGAGTAGAATTATTCACTTCATCTTGCTTGAAAATGAGTGAGAAAAGCACAACTTAAATATTTTCCAATTTCAAAAGTACAATATTAAATATTGCTTTTACTTTAGGCTTGAACAATTCATGTACACTTATTTACCTCTGATGGCACTCTATATTGCTCTTTGACATATTTTACTCATTATTTTGTGAGATTTTATCTTATATATAGTGTTTTAAACCAATGTTAGCAACAAAAATGTTAGCAAAATTTATCCTAAATTCTATCTGCAAAGTTCCTTCTGCAGTTCAAAGCAACAAATTCATTGGTTACAAGGATTAAGAGTTATAAAACATCTTTGAGGTTCCATTATTTAACCTATTTCATCCTCCTAGTTTTTTTTTTTAATGAAAAAGGAGTGATTATTCCTATTAAGTGCATAAAGCTTTCAGAGCATTGTACAGCAGACACAAAGAACACAACAACTATTATTTGTCTACTGTAGTTGTTGCTGTTGTTACCATTACCATGATGTGTCCTTGTAGCAGCAAGAAAAAATGGATATCTATGAAATACAACAATGTGGTGTATATATACATGTTGATTCTCAATGATGAACAAAAATAACTTGTCTGTTATAACACAAAGCTACTTCAAAAAAAAAATCCAACTCTATTTCAGAGCTAGATGTGATTTAAACTAATTTATTCTACAATAACCAATGTAAGAAAATATCCAGTCAAATATTTTATAGTGTTTAACAATAAATATGTGAACTAATTTATCACCTTCCCTCCTAAGTCTCAATTTTAAGAGGGAAGCACTATTAACAGGGATTAGAATGGATATTTCATGATAAAAAAATGAACATTATTATTAGATTATCAAAGTGAGCATAAAATGTAGCAGATTAACAAACCAAATAAAATTCCCCATGAAGCTACTAGACACATTCCCAATATCAGAATCTGCATACAAACAAGAAACAAGAATCTGACCTGAAGTGGATAATTACTATGAGTATAAAGATGACAAGTCTTTTCCCCAAAACAAAGCCATTTACTAAAATACAATGGAAATTAAATAAAAAACAGTTTACCCTCAATTTTGTGGAAAATAAAAAAGTATGCTCATAAAATCATGATATAAATTTTAACACATAGATTACCTTTTGAGGAAAGTAGAATATAGTGTTGACAATTTTTTCCCTTTTTTGCAATATCTATCTATATATATATATATATAGATAGATACATATATATGGCACTGTAAGATTAAGTGAAGTTTCTAAGATTAGAGCTAAGTCAAGGCTACCACAAGAAATTAATGAAACAATAGATATTTCTACTTCTTATCAGCTGCCTAACTGGAACAATATCATCCACTCAGAGAGAAGGCCATTAGCCTCTGCCCAAACCTTCCCATATTTATAGATTGACTGAAAAGATGAGGTGGCAATTCAGTCAATAACCTTTGACACAAATTCAGACAAATCTTGTGCTCCTCACAATGACAAATTACTCTAGAAAATTAACTGTCGAAAGTGTGGCAATATGATGAAGATTGATTATTTTATTCTTGCAAGTCTGCTTTGAGTTAGAGTAACAGCCTCATTTGGACACAGATGGCACCTGATGGGAAGGACAGATTCTCTCATCTCAGTTGAAAAGGAGAAGATGGATTTTCATGGGATAACAAGGGTGATGATTCTTTTTCCCACAGAAGGAGCTTGTGTTTTGTGAGTGCCTTTTTAAGATTATCTTTTACAGTCTCAGCAAAGAAGAAGTTCATATTTTTAAGCATTTTGTTACCACTTCTAAATAAACCACCTAAAGGCAATTCAGCCCCTTCAGCTTTTCTGCAAAGTGAAGTTGAAGAAACTTTTCTTTGACTTTTATATTTTTACTGATAAAATATGATGATTTTAAATATTTTAACATTATATGTAGTGTTTTCACAAAAGACATAAATATGTATGCATTAAGTTTGAGATTTTTCCTCCAAAGATTATAAGTAATAGCCTACAGGCTAAATTATATGAGAAACCTAAGTCTCTTCTTGAAACTCAGGGAGATATATTGGAAGGAATATTAATCATTTCAAGCAAAATAAATCAGCAATCTACCTTTTAAAAGTTTCAACAATTTATTATTTGTTTGATCTCACAACAATACCTCTTAGTGCCTGGTAAGATACACTTTTATAGAGGAAGTATTTAGAAAATTATATTGCCCCTCTGCCAAAAGTAACTGTGAATTCACTGAAGTATCACAAATATAAGCTGGAATCAGTCCTCTAAAAAAAAAGTTTCCTAAAGCATACTCAGCCCATGACAGTCGTATAAACAATTATTGGGAGATTTGGGGTAAAAAGAAATGGCACCATATTATTTCAGAGATTGGAGGTCTAAAATTCTCTTTTATAACAAGGGTTGGTTGTGAAGAAGATCCAAAGGTGGGGGAAGGGCAGGGCGCCATGGATAACATGGGCAAGTGACAGCTCCAACGTGTCTACAAGGACACTGCAGAAGTGGATGTGATGGGAAAGCTGTCAAGATGTGAACAAGATGTGTGGCCAAGGAGATACTCCAGAAGCAAATTCTTCAAATAAACAGGGCACTGTTGCTCCCCTATGCATCCTAACTAATCGATGAAGTCAATTACAGTCTTTCAAAGAGAAGAAGAATGTGATAAACAGGAAGCATGGGATCATGTAGTTAAAATATCTGGATGCCACCCACCTCTGATGGGCAGTTAGATAGAATACAGTATTGTTACAGTGTGTAAGTGCCATCAAATGGGGAGTTTCCATGTTCCTTGTCCAACCTAATAATGAGTGGAGCTGAGCAGTGAGGAGGAGACTTGGGAGAGGACTTGGAGGAGAGACAGGAGGAGGCACATGGAGCAGAGAGACATGTGAAAAAGCCAGCTTTGGACTTGCACCAGGGATTTGGAGGATATAGAACAAGACATGAGAAGTCAAGATGTTTTAGAGATGTTAGCGGGAAGAATGAAGAGACCCCTGGACTCCCAAAACTACATGCTCTAAATGGGTTCTGCCATCCACTGCATAAAGACAAAACATACCCTAGCAACTAAGACCTTCAATAGAAAGAACTTTAACACAATTACAGAGGCATGTGAAGAAGCCACAGTGGCTTCTTGGCCTTGAACTTGTAATAGGGACTTGGGGGACATGGAAGGAGACACTTGAAATTTGCTGCTTCAGCATGCTCATTCCAAGTTTCTTCTCAATGACTCTCTCTGGCTGAATTTCAGGATATAAGAGTACAAAGAATCCTAACAGTTTGGAAAGTCTTGTTATAGGCGTGAAACTATTTTTGTTTGGTGAGCAGTCCTACTACAGAATGATTTGTTTGCCTTATTATACGTGAGTCTCAGGAAACAGTTGTTATTACAATGAGAATATGACTTTATTTCCAGGCTATCCTCAAATCCAAATATATTCTGAGATTTCTTATCATAAAGCATATGGCCACTTTACACCTGGTAAAATACATTATTTTCAGATAATTCCAGATGGGAAGTAAGAACTATGTGTAGCGTGTAAAGATGGATCTCCTCTGCTTATAAGAAGGACTTGAAACCAGGCCTCAGAGAAGCAGCTGGCTTAGAGTCTGTTATCCAAGGAGAAAGTCCAAGGTATTCTTTCTTTTGCCAGGTTCAGTATACAATACCATCCACGTTTGAAATGCCTAGATTTTGAGGAAATACTGATCAAAGTATGTCATGCAAAGCTATTTTCACTAAAAACAGTTAATACGAGAAATACACTTGTACATTAAATTCTGAGGTACGGTGTCTTAAGACTTGAAAGTTGAAGCAATTTCTTCTCCTCTTTTCTACATTGTCTAGTCAAAATGATATGCCATGAGTCTCCAAGTCACATGTCCATGATTTTCTTTGTGAATTTTGGTTTCTGTATTTCCCCTCCCCCAAATTTTGGCTCCTAAATTCTTCATGGTATGAATCCTGTCTAGTTTCAGTTCTTTGGAATGAGGGGATTATGATGTGTACCTTCTCTGGATTAGGTTCTAATGACATACTGAAAAGAAAATCATCATATCTGCAGCATGTCTGATTATTATTATTTTTTTTAAACCTGGGTCTCAGGCATCCTTTTTTTTTTTTTAAAGATTTATTTATTTATACAAGAACTGGGGTACAGGCCAGATGTGCAGGAGGTTGAGAGGATTCACTAGAGACAGAGTGGGGAACAGAACAGGCAGACTGACTGAAATACACTGCTGAGGGCAGCAGTGGGCAAGACAGGAGAGGTCTGCTGTGCCATATGGGTTTCTCCCTGGCTGTCTGGAATGGAACCGGTGCTGCGGAGGCTGCGGACAACTTCACAGTGCAGCGCTCAACCACCTGTGCCACCAGGGAGGCCCATGTCTGATTATTTTAAGGTACGTGGAAGTGTGCTCCCTGAAATACAAAATCCTGTTAATTCCACTGGAAACTCCAAATGGGGTTTGATTAAATGGTTTTATGTCAAAATTGGAATTAGCAAATATTTATTCTTGTTTATGCTAATGTTGCAACTGTTACATCTTTATTTAGCACTCCACAATTTAGTGATTTTGTTCCGTTAAAGGTATAGAAAGTAAGTCTAAGTAATTGTACTTGGGATATTAGAGTAAATGTGGTTGATAGCAAGAGTTGCAGTATGTAAATAGACTATGCTATGCTATATTATTATATATGCCAAAAATTTTGGAAAGATATGAAGAATCAAACTAGCTTGTCTGAAATGCCTTTTCAATAGCTCTCTCAAGTTCTGTGTATGTGGAGCTATGAATGAAACTGGGACAGAAATTTCCTCTGAGACAGCTGCTCTTGTCTCAAATGAACTTAGTAGGAATTGAAGTTTGTGTTGAAACTGAAAAAAATAATGAATAAAGTTTTTTTTTTTTAATTCAAACCAAACTTTCCATTTGAAGTGAATGAAGAACTGTATTTATACCCTTGAGAGTTAAATAGCGTTTTAAATTAAGACTGAATTGGCTTCATACGCACTACTGGCTGGCTGAAGAAAGACCTAGCAACCAAGAGAGAGAATTTTAGCATTTAGCAAGTCACTGCAATGTAGGAAAGAAACTTTCCAGATTCAGATGATAAACACATGGAATTAACTCCTCCTTTCTTTAATGTTTTGTTTCTACTGGCATGTATAAAGGCCAACTATGTACTAAGCATTATCCTGATCCATAAATGACTCATACAAAACAATAACAAAAACAAAATAACCTAATCAAAAAATGGGCAAAAGAGCTAACTAGACACTTCTCCAAAGAAAACACACAGATGGTCAACCGGAACATGAAAAAATGTTACTTCCATAAAATAGTAAAATTTAAATAAATTTCAGGTGTCTAGTCGGGTATTGTAAGATAGTATATAACAATGTTGCTATTTGGATCAGGAAAAGAAAAATCTGCCTTTGAGTCTTACTGCTTCCATTTATAATGTGAGACAAGTATAATACCACATATCTTTAGGGCAAAATTTCCTCACTTAAAAATGGGTTAATAATATTTTGTGCTTTTTTTAGGGAATGCTTATTCCTTACCTTTAATTTTTGTTTCTGTAGCTAGATGTCATTTTAACAAATCATATAGGTATTCTTTACTTTACTTATTCTACCCAATAGGTTTTAAATAAACTAAGTTATAGTACACTGCATCGATCTCAATAAATATGTTGCTTACAGTTTACATAGGTCAATCTGAAATTAAATAAATCTGTAAACTGAAATGCTGCTCCCCTGGCATACTTTCAATTAAATATTGAAGCCTTTCATTGCTAAAGGTAATATTTTCCTTGAGTGATTATTTAAGAAGTAATATAATGTAGAACAACATGTTGGCTGGACTTAACAGTTATCCTGGACTCTCCTACCCTCCCCCCAGAACTGATTTGCAATACCTGATATGCTAACCAATCTAAGAAGCTCGAGACTTTTCCCTGAAAAATTAAAATATCTCTATTCTATACCTTGTGAAAGTAATAGGTTGGCAATATCTACCAGCCCAGTTTAAATTAAATACATTAGAATTTATGACTCATACAAAATGACTCATACAAAACATGACTTTACTCTTTAGTTACCTTCTAAGTTTTTTATATTTTACGGAGAAAGCTTGAAGACCTCAGAGTGATAGAATATTTTTTACAATAATCTATTTTTTCCAAATTATACTTTCAAGATTACTGTGTAATTAAACTTTCCCCTTCCTTTTATTATGAATAAACATTTAACTTTTATTAATATTTTTTGTGTACATCCTATTTTATTAAAGTACCTCTTCCATAAAAAATGACTGAATTATAATACTGATGACAGTAAATTTAATAACAATATTGTTGAGAGATTGCCACATACCAGGCAGTTTAATTATCATTGCCATTTTACAGATAAGGAAATAGTGCCTGGATTGCTAAATAACTTAGGTAAGATTACAGAGATCTCCACTGTGGAGCAGGGAGTTCAGGGGCTCTGACTTCAATCATAGGTGTTATTAAGAAAGAGAACTTGTTTTCTCTTGTGACCTGTATCTTCAAATAGCAGCACTGAAATGCTTCACTCTTTTTTTTCTTAGACATGTGCCTTCTAAAAGAACTCACATGATGTTTCTTTATGGCTTTGAAATGAGATTGGCTAAAACACTGTGATAGAACAAACAGATGATAGATTACCAGTAGAAAAACCTATGTTAAGTGTTGTTCTTTGTCAAAATTAAATAGTACAAGTACTATATATTAGAATATATATAAGTACTGTATATTAGAATAAGGATACTAAACATATTCTTATTCAAATGTTTTTAATAAATTTTTATTTTAGCAAGATGAAGTTTTGGTGTGAAAAGAGAAGTTGGCTAATCACAGACTGACTCTAAGAAAGAATTATTCATTCATTATCAGAATTTATCTGCAAACTAAATAAAAATAAAAAATTTCTCCACCAATTCACTAAATAACTTTGACTGAACTCCCATTTTGTTATAGTGTGATCTCCTTTAAAAGGGGGAGTTATGTTCCCTGCCCTACCTGTTGAAGTGTGGAGCTGAATGGGGAGGAGAAGCTGAAGAAGACTTGGAAGATGGGACTTGGAGAAAGAGACTTGGAAGAGCCACATGGTGCTGACACATGTGAAGAAAAAGTCCTGCTTTCTTCTTGGCTTGGGGGACATATAAGGAGACAGTGGAGTTGAGACATCTAGAGACATTTGGAGGAGACACATAGTGAGAGAGACCCATGGGGATGCTGATAACGGTAGCTGGTACCTTGATTTATATGTAAATTTTGCTTCTTTCATCCCAAGCTTACTTGACTCTTTTCTCCCCTTTCCTGTGGGTCCTTGTCAGAGGTGCCTTAGACTTGTGGCAGTCTTTCAGGTATCAGTGGGCCAGCTTCATGCCCACCCTTTTTGGCATTTACCCACAGGATAAATTTTTATTGCATAAAAATTATCCTTTCTCTTATTTCCTGTCAATGCACACCTATTAAATTTCCTTCACATTAAGAGTAGCCTTTATCTTTATGCGTTGGATGGCAGAACCTTTTAGAACAGGCAGGTTTGTGAGTCCCAGGGAGCTCCTCCTTCTTCCCACTAAGAATTTGAGTAAATATCGTGTTTACCTATTTTCTTCCAAAATTTGAATTCTATTGTAGTTTTGGAATGTGTATTTAATATTGGAGAGTTAAGCTAAATTGTAAACGTAGATGCATATCTGAACCATTTTAATTTTTTATTAGGTTTGATATAAATTGCAAACTTGTCCTTTAACATTCTTCCCCAAATTGACCTAGAATATTTCAGTGGAAATACGTATTTCTAAAAACATCATTTTACACTAATGAGGCAGAAAACAAGTATTTAGCTTACCTCTCTTCTGGTAAAAGTGAAGTTAAACATATTCTTCTTTGTCAGAGTAGAAATATAACTTTTTATGAAAGACTTGAGGACTTCAAGGATAAGTCTAGGTTCAAACATTATCATATGTTATTGTGTTCTTTTTCAAGCAGAATTATATAATAAAAATTGTTTTGATATTCTAAAATGAAAACTAGAAACACTTTAAAGGATAGAACTTCCCTAAGGGGAAGTAGATGAGTTGGTTCACATTGAACATTTGCTCAGGAATTAAAACACAGAAGCCAAATGTCCTACAAATGACAAGGTGCCCCAATAACAATCCTGGAGGCTTAGTAAGATATGTGCCTGGTAAATGAGGCAGAGGAAAAACCTGGAGCAGTGTCAGAAAAAAAACCTACAAGAATAGTTCACCACCCATTGTTTCTGTTGTTTAATGTCATTTCTGAGACTTCAGGAAAAGTAGTCCAGTAAGTTCAGGACACGTTTCAATGTCATAACCGCCCAGTATCTGAGACGAACAAACTCACCAAGTTTGGAGCATGCTGATGTTACTGAGATAACGCTGCAGTAAATGTGGCACTGTGTTTGAATGTCAAAGGAGGAATTCACTTGAGAAAAAAGAAGAGAAGTTTCTGATCGATCCAGCACCACAGGGAGCTGTGCTAGGTATAGGAGCTACTTCACTGGATGACAAGAACACCTCAATCAACACCTGGCCCATTGTACTGCAATTGACATTAAAACAGCGCCCTAGGGAAGGATGCAGCTTGATGGTGTCTTTCCTGCTAGAAGAGCATTTCTTAGAGGCAATTCAGATATTAATTTTAAAATTCTCTCTTTATAATTCCGAAATCAATTGAAATGAATTCAGGATGTGTTGATGTTTACACACAGAAATCAGTTTGGAGTTACAGATACATAGAATATTTAATCTGTGATCACTGATAAAATCATTTTAAATTTTGAGTTGAGTTTTGTCTCACACACTAGTTCTCTGTAAAGGTTCTGTCAGCTTAACTCTGTAAAGGCTCTGTCAGCTTATATGAAAACATATAAGCATCATCTTATTCACCACAAATATTTTGAAAAGATAACTATTTTATTCAAAAGCAGAGGTAACTTGTGTACATCAAGAGTTTACGAAGTTATAGTTGGAGATAAGTAACTTCAGGTTAGGAAGATTCGAGGGAACCTCTGAAAAAAGTGAACATTAAGTTGGATGTTAATCTCTGATTTGTGACATGAAAGGGAGATGTAGGACACGAAGATGTTCAAAACTTCCTTTGATAAGTGAGGTATAGCAGCATAATTTGCTTACTATTTTCTTTTGTTTCTGCAGGAGAAATCTTAAAGAACTGACTCGTTCTAAAGAACAGGGAGATTAGGAATTAGATAAGAATATTGCCCTTAGCAAGATACTATCCAAAGAAGTTATCCTGCGTGGCCAAAGCAAACTTTGGCAATGTACAATTAACTGAATTATAATAAAGACATAAAAGTGAGTTAATGAGTTAATATCAAGATATCAAGCAGGTAAATGGCATATTATATATATAAAACATAGAGTAGATATTGAATATATATATTTCAAAAACCAAAATAAGCCTGAAAATAAGAGAATGCATAATGAGACTGTAATTCAAGAATATCGAGAATAAGTGAAGTGGGAGGTTTTAGATCAAAGATGGTAAAAATTGGGTAAAGAATTCTGCAGGAAAGGAATGCTTTATACTGGATTGATTCAGAATAAACTGAGCAACAAAAAATTAAAACAATTCAAGGAAAATTCAGGATTAAGTAAGAATCTGATAATGAATAAAGGAAAAGAAAAAATGATTTCTCTCTCTCTTCCCTCAATCTCCACTGAATTTTCTTGACTGTTAGGAAAGGAAGGAGGAGGAGTTAAATAGTTCTTATGTCAATTAAACATAGTTTTTAGCTATAGGACTTTACCTGTAGTTCTGGAGAGATATATAAGATGTTAGGATTTCAAAGCTATTAGAAAGCAAATATTCTACAAGAAGAAACCAAGTATTTTTCTCTTTGAAGTTCTGAAGAAGAAAACAACTCCAAATAATAGAAGTTAATTTTAATAAGAGTATAAAATCACAGTTAATTCTTTTTTTTTTAAGATTTATTTATTTATTTATACAAGCACTGGGTACAGTCAGAAGTGCAGGAGGGTGAGAGAATTCACCAGAGCCAGAGCGGGGAACAGAACAGACAGACTGAAGTACACTGCTGAGGGGAGCAGCGGGCGCGGCAGGAGAGGTCTGCGCGCCATGTGGGACCCTCACCTGTGGCCAGGGATCAAACCGGCGCTGCAGAGGCTGTGGGCAGCTTCACAACCCAGTGCTCAACTGCTGCGCCACTGGGGAGGCCCTCATAGTTAATTCTTAATTAGCTTTGAAATTTGGTCTAAAACATTACATTATCAAATGTAAAATTACTTACATGTAGAAAAGTGTTGAAGTCCACAATTTGTTTAACTACAGGGTTATTGAGGTGAATTAATCATTTCAACATATTTATGAAATTCCATATACATATGTATGGAATTCATTAGCAAACTCTTTTCTACATATAAGTAGTTTCTACATATATATATGTAATGAGTTAGTGTTTAATAAGTTTTATATTAATAAGAACAAAATACTGAAAAACATAACGGAGGTAGTAATTCTATTGGATGTTGAAAGACAGCATTGGGATGGATGATCCAACTATTAGCAAAATTTACACTGTATTTTATAGTTTGAACAGAATTTTGCTTGATGGAAAACAGCAGGTAAGGGTTGTGTGTGAGTGTGTGTGAGTATGTGTGTGTGTGTGTCTATATTTGCAAAACTTCTGAGTGTGATTTGATCTTCTGTGGGACAGAGGGTATTGGTATATTGAGATCTGAGACTCATATAGGCAGTATAAAGTCAGCATGCATGGTATTAAAGGATTAATTCCACAAAAACAGGTACAAGAGGTTATCAAACCTAACACACAATTTACTGCAGAGGTTCAAGCATGCTAACATCCAAAGATGAAGGTCAAAGGGGTACAATTCATTGCAATTAAGCTGGATAAGACCACCTACTTGAGTGTGCTTTGAGTTTTGTTAAGGAATTTTAGCTTTATTCTAAAGACCCATGTCAGAAACAGCAAGCATGCCAGGTTCTGTCTTCATTCTTACTTTCTTCTCCTTCCTACAGGATATTACTTCACCAACAAAACCACTTACAGGCAGATGTAAATTACTTTTTTTATCCTTTACTCTTTGGCAGTCAAAAAAAATTCTAGTCTGTCACACCCATGCATACCCCCACAACTACATGCACATATGCTTACACACTCAAATGCTGTGTTCTGCTTATTTAATCCATTTCTTTGCTGATTCCCTGTTTGCTATCAAAGTGATGTATGATATGGGCATGAGGGCCCCACTTTGAGTCCCATCAAATGTATAGTTCATTGGTCTGGTGGCACAGTAGGGATTCTTTTTTGCAGTGGCAAGTCTAAATTTAACATCACATACCCTCTAAGGTAGGAAGTTAAAATTAAAGCCATGATAAAGCTGGTAAATGCTGTGTCTCTCCATACAAAATTTCTATAGAAGAAAAAGCATTAACTATAGTTACAGAGAAAAGGTGAAAAAATGTTACTTCTTAAGCTATGTGATTCATAAGAGTAAATAAAATATGCACCATAAAACTCAGACTTACTAACTCTATTATAACAATTGATTTGTTGTAACCACTGCTAAAGCAGTGTGATGTGGAGGCATAATTTCCTGTTAAAATAGATGCTTAGTTTC
Organism: Talpa occidentalis; assembly: GCF_014898055.3. NCBI lineage: Eukaryota > Metazoa > Chordata > Mammalia > Eulipotyphla > Talpidae > Talpa > Talpa occidentalis. The sequence continues at coordinate 24,572,757 of NW_023604972.1, forward strand.
TGCAGTGTGCTAGGGAAAGGTTTGAATGTTCTGTCATGTAAAAATTAAATATTGTAGTAACTGATGCTGTATAAAAGGTTGTGACTCTATAAACTACACAAAGACGATATGCTGTTATTGAATCTGCCACGATACACTGATTCCTATAAAAACTACAGGCAATCTCCTACAGATTTTAAATTTTAAACATTTAAGATAACTATTTCCATGAATCAGGTCTAATATAAGATTAAATAGATTTTACCTTGAGATTTATGTGAGTTAAATCACTGTCATACACATAAATTACGTTTTCTAAATAGTCATTTTAAAGAAGTGAACAAGTGCTCAGTAATATGAATGATCTAAAAGAAAGGATTAAATGAACATCAGGAACATTAAGAAGTACCTGTAATTTTAAAATATTAAGTTATAGATGAACATTTCGTGGTTATAAGCCTCTTGGGGGCAAATGAATACTCAAGTTGAACTAATATTTAAGAAAAATGACTTTAAAATAGTTGCTAAACAGATGTGCTGGGTAGTACTAAATTCTATTTATTTCCATTTTAAGCATGCATAAGGGGAAATTAAAAAAAAAACCCTCTAGTTCCTTGTATTTCTGCCAACATGCAAACTGTTATAGGTTGTCTCTATGATTAAGCAAAATGTGAGAAGTTACTCACTGCTCTGTCATAGATACCCCTATGGCTGGGTCTGAGACATCACATTAATGAACCAGGCATCAGCTTTGTTCTAGTCCCCTCATTAATAGGAAATGGCCACTCGCTTATATCAGGATTGTAATAAAAAATAAAAAAAACCAAAAACGTATTTACTCATTGTCTTCTGAAAAAGCTAGAGTAAAGCCCAGAAAGAATGGACTCCAAAATAATAGGGAAAGGGTACATTTTTATTGTGTATTCTTTGAGGGGATAGGAAGTGTAAGTGTTTGGGAATCAGGTGTATTTCTGTGACCCCTGGGTTATGAACTTGGAGAGGTGGCAGCAAGTGCCTTTACTCCACGAAGCTTAGAACAGGGAACACACCGAACTGTGTGGCAGTTTCTTGCTAATGCTAATCCTCATCTTCTGAATGATTTCAAACAATAACATGTCAATTTCTGGTATAAACTTCATTTGTAAAGTGATATATGAAATTAGATATAGTTTCTGCCAATGAAAAATGTCTGCATAAAACATAAGCAGATGTAACACCCGATAACTAATGAGCAAATGTATTACCATATCATGGAAAATGTAAAAAAAAAAAAGCAAACCATAAACATTGTGACAAAAGGGTTAGAGATTTGTATCTTTTTTTTTTTTTGGCAGTTTAGAGAAGTAGGTGTTTATTTATTTATTTATTTATTTATTTATTTATTTATTTATACAAGCACTGGTACAGTCAGAAGCACGGGAGGGTGAGAGAATTCACCAGAGCCAGAGCGGGGAGCAGAGCAGGCAGAAGGACCGAAGTACACTGCTGAGGGGAGCAACGGGCGGCAGGAGAGGTCTGCACGCCATGTGGGACCATCCTCCGGTGGCTGGGGAGCAGCTGGGGATCGAACCAGCGCTGCAGAGGCTGCAGGCAGCTTCGCAACCCAGTGCTCAACTGCTGCGCCACAGGGAAGCCCGAGATTTGTATCTTTTGAGCATTTATTATGTACATGGCTTTATATTGCGTTCTTAAAAAAATCTTGCTTAATCCTGCCAATGTCTTCATGAGATATAAAAAGTTTGTAGTCATAATTTGTCATTTCATGCCAGTAGATTAATATAATTTCTCAAATTTATAACAAATATACTTAAGGACAAACACTCTGCAGGCATAAAAAAGGTTTTGAAGAACATTAAATCACAAGAAAAGACAAGAGGAGACTTCTTGATCTGTAAACAATGATTTAGTTGGATAGCTTTAAACCTTTCCAATCTTAGTTTTTACATGAATTTACCAATTTACATATTTTCTTTGAAATTTATTTCTTTTTTAACTTTTACTTTATTTTCTTACATCATTGTTAATTTTTTTTGACAGTATTTGATTTCTCCCCTCTGCTCTAGTCCCCAAAACTCTCCCACCACAATAACACCCATGTTAAATTTTTTCTTAAGTGCATAGAAGAAAAGATTTAATACTACTTTTTGAGGAGTAAGGGAAAATTGGAATTGAATATTTACATTTTGATTTTGCTTTTAAAAAGCTTGTAGTTGGGCCTCCCTGGTGGTGCAAGGGGTTAAGCACAGTACTATAAAGTGATCCACAACCTCTGCAGCACAAATTCGATCCCAGCCTGTCAGGGAGCAACCCACTGGCATGGCAGACCTCTCCTGCCTTGCCCACTGCTCCCCTCAGCAGTGTATTTCAATCAATCCGCCTGTTCTGTTCCCCGCTCTCTCTGGTAAATCCTATCACACCCCGGCACCTCTGGCCTGTACCCCAGTTCTTGTATGCGTAAATAAATAACTCTTTTAAAAAATGAAAAGATTGGGTTGAGCAGAACACATAAGTAATGTCAAAAATAGTAAAAGTTTGAAGCCAATTATTCTAGCATTAATTGGATCTCTCTCCCTATGAATTGAAATTATGCATCCATACTCTTTGCTGTGCAAATTCATTGTGTCTTTTAGTATGGGTGAGTTACATTTTTTCACTTTGTGGATTTTGGTATGGGTGGAATCATTTGCTTTGATCAAAAGTGGAAGGAACAATGTATACATTGTCAGCAGAAGCCTTAAGAAACATCCTGTGCTTCCACATAAACACCTAAGATCTTTTGATCCATGAGTAAAAGAACATTCAATGGTAGCTATTTCAGTCATGGATATGAGAATGAAGAGAAATGAAGAGGATCTGAGAGGAAACTTGGAGTCTAGCCTGATCCAGATGAGCCCAACTTACGTCACTGGACTTTTCAGTCCAACTGCATGCAAGGCACCATGAGAGAATATATTCACTATCATCCACTGAGATTTTGACATTGCTTTATTTTTTCAGCAAAATATGACTAATACAGCTCTCGAACTATTTTTAGCAAGAATCATTTTTCATCTTTTTAAATTGTATAATCTTGCAGAGTTGAGCAGGAGAAGTCATGCATTGCTTTAATAAACTTTTTGGACTATCTTGTACAAATTAAATGTTGTACAAATTAAAAATTGTGTGATACCCTAGACTAGATCCTTACTCATCAAACATTTCATATGTTAACTCATTGTTTCTACATCTCAGCTTTTAAAAAAGCTATTTTCTAAGTTTAATTATAAGAATATTGGATTTCTAAAGGGAGAGTTAAACATATCCAGTGATGATAATTTTAAAGTGAATTGTTAACAAAAGGGTTGGCTTTTTCAGGAATTTTATTCAATCCGGTATTAAAATTGAGTAACACAATTTCCTTTATCAAAGCTTATAAAATCATCACTGAACTGTTACATTCTAATTAAGCAAACTCTTATTAGCATAATAGTTTTAGATGTCATAAATCTTACTAAGTCTGTGCGAAGAGGACTACAGAAGGCTCTGTTGGATTTCCTTCTATTTTTGCAGTATAGTCAGTACTTTATTGTTGTAAATAATGAGTGTTTTAATTTGGATCAGTTCCTCCCAGATTTAAGGAGCATATGGCATATAAACCACCTGGAGATCTTGTGAAATGCAGATTCTGAATTAGTAGGTCTGGGGTAGAGACTGAGTATTAGTGTTTCTAACAAAATTTCAGATTGCACCCATGGTTCAGGCCTATGGAATACACAATGAGTAGCAAGGTCTTAGAATATTTTTTTGGGTGAAACAAATAAACAAATAAACACCCCCCTCAAAATGTGCATGAAAGATAAATAGTTTGAAGGACTGACATACTGTGTTGCAAATAATTAAAGAATAATCAATGGTTTGAGAATGTAGCCTTTATCAAAGATATACTTCAACTAACATTGAACTTAACCATTACTTTTTTCAATAAATAAATAAATAAATCACACACAACATATACTATATTGATAAATATTTATGTATTTGTAATACGTATTACACATATTGTGTTAATGATTAACAGCATATTTTAAAATGGTTGGAAATACCAATCAAAATTTCAATGACATTCTTCAAAGAAATAGAACAATTATTGATGAAATTCATATGGAATCACAAAAAACCCCTAATAGCCAAAGCTCTCCTAAAAAAAAAAAAAAGGAAGGGAATGGAGGCATCACACTCCCAGACTTCAAACTATACTACAAAGCCATAATCATCAAAACTGCATGGTATTGGAACAAGAACAGACATACTACCAATGGAATCGAATAGAAAATCCAGAAATAAATCCACAGATTTATGGTCAACTAATCTTTGACAAAGGAGCAAAGACTATGCATTGGAGCAAAGAAAGTTTGTTCAATACATGGTGCTAGGAAAACTGGGTTGCTACATGCAAAAGAATGAAGCTTGACCACTACCTCACACCATACATAAAAATCAACTGAAAATGGATTAAAGAACTAGACATAAGACCTGAAACCATAAAATACATAGAAGGAAATATAGGCGAAACACTACGTGATATTCACATCAAAGACATCTTTACAGACACATCACCCAAAGCAGTGATAGTGAAGGCAAAGATAAACAGCTGGGACTACATCAAATTAAAGAGCTTCTGCACAGCAAAAGAGACAATAACAAAAACAAAGAGAAACCCCACCAACTGGGAGAACATTTTTGCACACAACACTAATGATAAAGGACTGATCACAAAAATCTGCAAAGAGCTGATGAGACTCAACAACAACAAAGAAAATAATCTAGTCCAAAAATGGGCAGAAGAGCTAAAAAGAAACTTCTCTGAAGAGGAAATGCAAATGGCCAACAGTCATATGAAAAAATGTTCAACATCACTTGTAATCAGGGAAATGCAAATCAAAACTACCATGAAATACCATCTTACACCAGTGAGAATGGCACATAATAAAAAAAATAGCAACAACAAATGTTGGCGAGGGTGCGGAGAAAAAGGAAATCTTCTGCACTGTTGGTGGGAGTGCAAACTGGTCCAACCACTATGGAGAGCTGTGTGGAGATTTCTGGACCTACTAAACATAGAGCTTCCATAGGATCCAGCAATTCCACTCCTAGGTATTTACCCAAAGGACACAGAAACATCAATTCCAAAGAACACCTGCACCCCTATGTTTATAGCAGCACTATTTACAATAGCTAAGCTTTGGAAACAACCCAAATGCCCAAAAATAGACGACTGGATCAAGAAGATGTGGTATATATATACCATGGAATATTACTCAGCATTCAAAAAAGATAAACACATGCAATTTGCAGCAACATGGATGGTGCTGGAAGGGATCATGCTCAGCGAAATAAGCCAGAAAGAAAAAGAAAAATACCGGATGGTCTCACTCATAGCAGGAATCTAGAAAACTTAATTAAGGGACCAGGAAAATGAATAACTATAAGAAAGTGGAAATCAAAATCAACAAAAAACTATCAACCAGAGACACTCTATGGGGTGTAGAGGGCAGGAGGGGAGGGATTGGGGTCAAAATAAGGGGGTTGCAATTGTATGGGGAATATAAAAATAAAATTTATTATAAAAAAAAAGAATAAAATGATAAAAAGTAAAAAAAAATAAAAAAAATAAAATGGTTGGAAATAATAATTTCCCCATGTGAATTCCTGAGCTTGTTTATTCTACTAGTAAATAGAAAAAGAAAGGGTAATAGAGTAGAAATAATAATCTCCTATAGGAGCATGATTGATTCATGACTATTTTTTAACAATAATTATGATTTTAATGAAAAGGACAAAATATTTAAAGTCTAAGAAATCTTGAGTAAATGAACTTCATTTTATCCTAGATCTTGCCAATATTATGTTATTTCTAGAAAACATAGCCAATTGCAGAACCGATATTTTCTGCCTCTACCTAGGTTTCTGATACCATCTCTTGTAACTCCATGGGAATTTGGCTTGCTCTTTGTCCCCAGAAACTTTAAGGTATACACATACTATTTTTACTCTTAGTTTGCATAAAAACATTCGTCCCTGAGTGTCATGTTTTACAAAACAAGTAAAAAAATTCCTTTTCCTTGGATTTTGAAAATTCCTAAAAATATCATATTATTTTATCCCTTATTTCCTACTATGATCAAACTTTAAATAACTCACTTTGCATTGTTTTGCTCTTTTCATGCCATCCATTTTCTCCTTATCTGGTTTCCATACATAGACATGATTTCTCTATTAGAAGTATTTCAAGACTTTCCCATTGCCTGCATAATAAACTTCAAACTTCCAAATTGTTCCAAAAAGACTTGCTTTTACTTTACAACTCCTTTACAAACTCACTTCTCATTCCTTCACTCATTCATTTTCCAGAAGCTGTAATAAATTATTCCAGACTGTAAGTAAATAAATGACTCAAAAGCTTTCCATAGATAAGAATCTTCAGGTTAAAAATATTATGAAAAATTTACCTTAACAGAAATGACAAAGTGATAAAGCTCCAGGAAAATGTTTAATAAGAAATGTGTAAAATCTATGTGAAAGAAACAGTAAGTGTAGAGACTGATACTCTTAGGGGAAGAGAGGATATGCAGAGACATACACGGGAAGAAGGCAATGTGACCATGAAAATAAACTAAAATGATAGAGCTACAGCAAAGGAAATGTCAAGAATTATTTGTAAACATGAAAGCTAGGAGAGTGCATAGGACAAATTTTCCCTTAGAACTTCCGGAGAGAAAAACCATGACGGTCAGGCAATGTTGACATAACTAATAATCCCAAACATAATGCCATGCTGCATTTCCATTCAAAGTTAACTATAGATTAAAGGGGTAGAGGAGGGAGGTCTGCATTGCTTCATTCTCAGCCCAAGATCTGGGATGAAGGAACAGTAATTATTTTAAATTGCTTCTCAACACAGTAGATAAAAAAGTTGAAACATGCACTGACTCTTAAAACTTCTACCCAGAATTGATACATGTTGCTTCTTTTCACATTTCTTTGGCCAAAACATGTCACATGTGCCCTTCTAATTTCAAATGGGAGGTCAAATGTAATCCTGCAGTGTGTTAAGAAGTGAGAGCCAGAATATTTGTGAATAACACTAATCATACTACATAGAACTTTTAGTTTTTGGATGGTTTATGACCAAAGCTTTTGAAGATGATGAGCATATAATTTTTTACACAATTTTTACATATAATTCCAGGATATTTTTAGATTTCCATCCATCAAATCTGTCTAAATCAAGACAGACTTAATTATATTATAGTAATAAACAATTTTCTAGCTTGATTGGCCCAAAATAACAAACCCTTATTTCTGTATGCTTGACTTTTTCCATAATATGTTGGAAAGGTTCCCTCTCATTGTTGTCATTTAGGATCACAAGCTGAAAGAGTAGCCTTAACTCAGACATTGCTGGATTGATAAACAACAAGGAAATGTGAACTCTAGAAGAAATAACTGTCACTTCCATTCAGCTAATTTGCTAAAACTCATCACATGCTCTGCCTCAATCAGATGACAGACTAATGCAATTCTACTATATATTCAAAGAGGTAAGACTCAAAAATAATGGAAGAGAATTCATGTGAACTACAGACCACACCCAAGTTAATGACTCCATACATTATAATGAATCACAAAATATGGCATGACTCTTCCCCCAGGCCAGCACGCATTTCTGCAGAAATAGCATGAATTAATATATTTACTAAATATAAAAACAAAATTTTCAGCCAATGTGGCAAAAAAAATCCCTTTTATATACATTGGGTTTCATTAGTTCCAGGAATAAATCTTAAAAGAAGATTTTATATCTTTATCATAGTTATTTTAAATAAATCATCACCTTAAAATGAAAATTTATAAAATCAAATTCTCCTTTTAACTCCTGATATTAGTTATCTATGCTACTATAACTTTTCTGTTTTAATCAATGTTTCTATTATTCTCTTACTTGATATTTTTGCTGTGTTTTGATTACTAATCCATTGCCATTTTATTCTTCAACATGATCCTGTCTGCAAATATTGAAATATTAATCAAGATGGAAAGGAGTTCTTTGTGGTTATGTTTAAATAGAAAATTAACCTGTTCTGCAGAATGCCTCTCGAGGGCATGTTTGTTGGTGCACCATGCTATTGAATTTCAGATGCAGCAGGAATGCAGTGTCTGTCCATCACTGAATTGGGGTGACTTGATTATTACAATGGAAGGCAAATGAGGGTCAATATCTACTAACTTTTATTTATTAAGTGTCACCTACCATGATATCAGCTAATCTCCATCAACTACATTCACTCTATTATTTTAATAAAACGCATAAGGTTTAAAAGTAAATATTTCAATGATAAGTGGAAAACGTGCACAAAAATAGAGTTGCTATTCTAAAAATGGGCAACCATAAAATAAAAGCAATAATAATTTGCTAATTCAAAAAAAACCCAGAACTTCTCTCCCTCTCTCCTGCATTTTTTACATCACATCAATCATCAATTTTTGTTGATTCTCCCTTTATTATTCTCTTGTACTTTTGTATTTCTACTGTGATTTTCATGTTTCAAGTCTGTGGTCCATTCAAACAGGACTGTTGCAATAAATCTATTATTTCTTTTACTATCACCAGAAATATACACTCGTAATTTAGATCCACTAGAATTAGTTCCTTATTTCCTTTTCTAAACATTTTCACAATTCCTTATTTTCCATGCCAGTGTTTCTCAGTGGGTGTGGTACTGAAACCTAGTGTTTTGGAATTTTGAGGTCAAGATTTTGTCTTTCACAATTGTGGAGATGCTGATAGCATCATGGAGGGGGCGATGAAGATGGCAGCTGCATGCAACAGACTTTCTTGGTTTCTTGCACCAGTTCCATCATTTGGTCAAAAATCTACTTAAAATGAAAGGAATCAAGGAACCAGTGTTATTTTGCATAGGACATAAACTATTTTGTACATTTTAATATACAGTACATTTTCAAGCAGCTAGTCACATTTATATTGAAAGATTATTTTTAGAGCTTGATTATAACTTACTTAGTATTTCTAAACATTGCATCACTAAATATTATATTTGTGAGCTTTTAAACATAAATATTAAATACTTTGTTACACACTTAGAGCTTGATTTATGGTGATTTTGCATAAAGCTGCCTTTAAGCTTTGCTTTGTATTCCACCATGGTTATCTTGATGCATTTGCAGACCAAAATATCGATTATTTCATTATCAAATATTGATATTTTCACTTATAATCTTTTTTCTATATTACAAATAAGACATTTGTATTTTGTAATGGTTATAATTTACTTCAGGATATTAATAAGGTAGTATTGTCACAAAGTATTTGTTATAAAAGTAGTTTGCATCTAACTTACTTGAGAAGCTCTTCAAATGAGTTATGAATTATTTTACTTGGGCATCTCTTCCTGCCTACTTTTGTCTGTGCAAGTCTCGTCTTCCTCTTTCTATTTCCTAATAAACCTGTCCTTTCAAAATGTAAGAAAAAAAAAGAAGCAAATATTTTACTTGTCTTTTTAGACCCTCCAACATTTCCTCCTAGAACCTCCAGGATCTCTGAACAGGTACCCTTTTCTTTTAGCAGCATTGGATGAATTCCTCTCTGCTGAGTAATCTTCAGCACTGCCAGGAATGCTTTTTCCTGTTTTTTCTTTGCTATCAAAAGTCTCTTCATTCTTCAAAACCAATCTTCCCTGGCTGCCCGACTTTCAGCAAGGAATCTATGTCTTTAATCTTCAGTATCATCTATTAGTCACTTAAATCATGCTGTGTCTATTTTTTTGTCTGTGTCTTCCAAATCAATTTTCAGTTTCTGCCGGAACTCTTACTCTGATTTCTTCATCTTCCCCATCATGCCTAGCACACTACATATGGTAAGTACTTAAGTGTATTTTTAATTGATTAATTTTATGTTTAATAAACATCTCAGTGCTTCACAAAATAAGGTATATCAGGACTATTTGGTAGGTTATTAACTGTGCAAATAGTAAAAATGGAGCCCAGATCTCTTAAGTCTGTTAGTGTTAGGGGGAAAAGGATGTCCCAAAGCTAATTCCATACAGGCTTTGTGGACTCCACCCCCACCCCAGGTCAAAGCCAAAGACACTGGGAACTCCAAATCCCATTACCACCAAAGGGAAGGTGGCTGGGACCTGAGGGTGGGGTTAAGCAGCCAGGTGGATAGAAAAGGCAGACACGTGGGCTTTGGGGTTCCCCATTTTTGGCTCTCCGCCAGCTCGGAGCGTCCGGCCAGCTCTGAGAGTGACTTTGGGTTTCCAGGTCAGCAGATCGGGTAGGACGCATTAAAGACTTTATTTCCCTATTTTCTCCCTGAGTTGTACATTTTCCTTATTTCCTTTTCTCTTGTAAATAAACCTTTTATTAACCTTTTGTGTGTGTCTGTAGTAGAGTATTCATAAGTCCCTTTAAAGCGCGCGGGCGAGTACCCACAGCCAGGAACCTGTTTAATATCGGGGTTGCCAACTCCGTCCAGGGTTCCCAAAGACTACACGGAGCCAGAGATGCAAAAGCAAAAAGGCTTTATTGCTAGCTTAAGCTAGGGCCCAACTCTGCCTGGAGTACTGACACAGCAGTCTCATCAGGTTGAGAGAGGGACCCCCTCTCAGAGCAACCAACTGTTTTTGTACTTTGCTGACAGGATGCGGGGACTTTTCACACCAGGGACCAAGTTCGGCCTGATTGGGTATCTTTCCTTGGCACTAGTTAAGTTTCGTTTACCCTTGTCTTGTGGTTTTTACCCCAGTCTGGTGGTTTTTGCCTTGAAACGAAAATAGGGCATAACTGTGCCCTTTAAAATGTCTGTTTTTCTTAAAATGGCTGCTGTCTTGCTGTGCCTAATTCTTTAATATCTTACAAGTCTACTTTATTGATTTTGTAAACTCTAAGCAGAGTCTATGCTGACCTCTGATTAATTTTATTGATAATTCTTAATATCTTCCTAGAATGTAGCTGCCCTTATTTGATGTTATACAGTATATGTGATGACAGCTAGTTAAGTTTTACTACAATTTGTCAAATAAAGCTGGTACTATAAGGTATAAAGATCCCATTAGCCTTTGTTGACAGGGTTGTTCAGCTTCTGGAAAGAATAGCTTTTTGTTCAGGTATAGAATCAACCAGAATGACAAATATTCCTGACTCCTATGTTCACTTCCATTCCACTATCCAGTTATAGTTGCCAAAAGATTAGAAACTTCTGATAAATCACAGTAAAAATAAATTGTAGGCTGCATTTCTTTTGCAGTGTTCATAAAATTTCCATATCCATCAAAACTTAGTACTTTCCTTGCTTATTTCCAGGAACACATTGTTGGTTAAGAATTTAATCATTGGACTACACAATGAAATACAGACTAAGGAAGGAAGAAAACAAACATAAAAAATCTTTTCCTCCTTTAGTATGATATTATCTTTCCAACTTCCTGCAAAAGATATAATTTCCCTCATTGTTTTATTTTATTTTTATATATATATATATTTTAGGAATTTACTTATTTATACTGGAACCGAGGTCCAGGCCAGATGCGTGGGAGGGTGAGAGTATTCACCAGAGATAGAGCGGGGAACAGAACAGGCAGACAGACAAAATACACTACTAAGGGGAGCAGTGGGCGAGACAGGAGAGGTCTGCTGCACCATGTGGGATTCTCGCCTGCCGGCCTGGATCAGACCTGCACTGCAGAGGCTACAGACTTCCTAACAGTATGGAGTTCAACTGCCTGCGCCACCAGGGAGGCCCTCCCCCATTATTTTAATAAGCATCCTTAATGTTACTGATTTACAGAAACTCAGATATTACATACACAAACATATTTTCTAATATTCTTTTTATTTTTTTAGAAAAGCACATGAAATGAACTACTAAAAAAGATGAAATTTGGTTGAAAACTCTAACAATTTGGTTATTATTTTCTTCTCCTGTCAAAAGAAGCTGTCAAATATTCTCTTGTGCAGATTGAAATCACCTTGAAGCAGTTTCGAGGAGGGTATCTCAAATTATATGAATGTGTTAGAGTCTAGCTCTCTGACCAATGGAAAAGGTATAGGTTATTCCATAATTCATTTAGTAAATCACCTACTCATTTTTGAGTCCTCCCTGTGAGTGACAGTTTTTAGTATTGGGAATAAAACAGAGAACAAGTCTTTACAATCTTGTAACTTACCAGTGAGAAAGAGGATAAAATAATCTAGATATGTAATAAAAGCCTCAGGATATGTGACGTGCCCTAAAGGATAATCAACTGGACTAAGGTTGTAGAGTGATAGCAGGTACTCTAAAATTTTAGATTAGGATTGTCAGGATAATCCTCTCTGATGAGATGACTTGTGAACTGAACAAAGGGAATTTCAGGCAGAGGGACAGTATGTGCTTAAAATTTAGTATAATCATTAATAGTTTAAAACAGTGGCAGACAAACTTTCTCATAAAGATACAGGTAATGGGGATTTTAGTCTGTGGGTCAATAATAATATCAACTTGTATACAAAGTGCTTGATAACTATTTAAAATGCAACCAGGTAAACTGTAAAATTCATTCTTATCCCATGGGCAATAACATAAATAGAGCCAGTGGGACAGGTTCAATATGTGGATGTAATTTGCTGACTTTTTGGTTTAGAAAATTTTATTTAAACTTTCAACTTCTTGAATTTGGAAATTCTTGTTAAATTTGGAAAATCAAGTCCTTTAGGGTGGCAATATGATTTATTCACTAAACCTGTGAGAGTAAAAAGTGCTATTCCACATATGGTGCGGCCGACCTCTCATGTCTCGCCTGCTGCTTCCCTTAGCAGTATATTTCAGTAAATCTGTCTGCTCTGTTCCCCACTCTATCTCTGGTGAATCTTCTCACCACCTGCACCACTGGCCTACACCCCAGCTCTTCTACACAAAAATAAATTAATAAAATCTAAAAAATAGTGCTATTATTAACTACATTGAAACTATAGGTATAAAAAGTGACATATACAATTACCCTAAATTACTTTGATATCTGACCTTTAATATTTACAGACATGCCAAATTTTCTAGTGCAATAACTAATTCAGTCTTTTCCTCTTTCACCATACTCATTGTCAGTTTTCTATTGCTGCTGTAACAGGTGACACAAACTTAGTTTCTAAAAACAACTACAAATTTAGTATTTTCAAGAACTGTATGTCCAAAGTCTGACACAAGTTGCAACAGGCTAAAATAAAGATGTCAGTGAGTTTTTATTTCTTCTGTAGGCTCTGGAGAAGAGTCTAACCTTTGTTTTTTTTTAGCTTCTAGAAGCCATCCATATATGCCAAGTCGTAGCCCTGCCCTCCATCTTCACAATCAAAAATGATGTATCTTTCTGATTTTTCTCCCTTAGTCACATCTATAGCTCCGACTGTAAATAGGAAAAATTATGTACTTTTAAGGAAATATGAGATGAAGATTGTTCCAGAGGGATAAGATGCAATAATGTAGGAAAATTTCCCATTTTAATTTCTTTAACTTAAACCTATCTTTAAATTCCTTTTTGGCAAATAAAGTAACATATTCAGAGATTCTGTGGACTAAAATGGCAGCCATTTTTCTGCTGACCACAGTAACATCACGGATTTGATTTTTTCTGATTTCAGTGTTTCTTGTCAAATTAGCAACCAATTTGATATTTTGTTCAAGTGTTCATATGATACAGTCATCTTCATTACTGAATTATCAAATTATCTAGGAGGCCATTCATTCATTATCTTGGTTGATTTAAAATTTATCTGTTGTCCTTACTATTTTTGTTGTGAACTCCAGACTCTTTCTTCTGGATCTGCCATACTTCATTAGGACAAAATAACTTAGATGTGCTAAAGTGACCCTATGTGCAGGAATGAATAAATTGTGTGACTTAGAAATAATTGGAATGTGTAGCCCTGTTCCAAATTTGTTTCCAACAAATTCTATTATCATGATGCCCATAGAAAAGAGGAGTGGATAATTAATATGCCATATTATCAAGCATATTTATAACTGGAAATAAATAAAATTACCATTTTGAATAGACATTGATAAGAAACAAATTTTTTGCTTAATATTTTACATATGATGATTGGACTTATTTCCTGCAGACCAGCTTCTGTCTCTGGAATCTGTTTTATTCCCCTCCATTTTCATGTTAGACACTGTATAACATTTTTGTTTGCTTAATTTCCATTTTATTGGAGAGTAATTTTGCTAATAATCATAAAGTAATTTTTAATGTAATTTTCTTATGCTAGAGAATCTCTTGTCCCACAGTTTCAAGTCAAGGTAATGTGTGCAAAGAGGAATATTCTAGAAGCTAGCACCAACTTAACCATACATGAAACTAACAGCAAACCAAGTAAATATATCCTATATAATCTAGTCAATTATATTAACAACTCAACTTCACTTCACTGGAATCCCCTAGCTGAAATAAAATTCATTCCAATGCTACATGACAAGAGAGAAAAGGTAGCCTGGAGGATATCAGAGGGAGAAAAGACAGATGTCTAAACTACTTGTACTTAAAACATACTACTTTGCATATTGGTAAAGCACAGGTGTTAGAACACACCTATTCCAAACAAAGGCCCACACTTAAAGTTTCTGTAGCATTGTGCTATATCCTCCTTTGCTAATTTGAAAATTCTCCTTCTTCATTGATACTGCTGATGAATAGGTCTGTCCATCTTTAAAAAGTTTCTCTACATAAGGAAAAGATAGATCAGAGGTAGATGGAATGGTACCTGTCACAGAATGGAAGCCTTTACCCAGTCATGTTCTTCAGGCAGGGTTAGCTTTCAATCAGACATCTGGGAACATCCACTCATGGTGCTTGATTCAACAACACATGTTTAAAAAGGCATGCTGGGTACATTCTGTTTCCCAAACACAAGTGAGTTATCAGCAACTTGGAGCAGGTGAAGATAATTTCCTGTATTTTAGGATTTTCATCTATCAGTGGTGAGGAATCAATTTTGCACTTTGGTATTAGACTTTTGATTCTGGCATTATTATAAAGAGATTAGAATTAGAATTTTGGAGAGCTTTAAAAATGAAAATGATATTTATTTTGAGCTCTGAATTCAAGCAAGAGATCAGAGAGACTGTCAAAGAGGGGAAGTTTGAGCCTACTATTATATGTTGAAATTTCTTATTAAAATCTGGGTGTTTTTGTGGAGGTATTATATTCTAAGCCAATGTGCAATAAAAACAACTGATATATAAAGCAAATTATGAAAGTAGAGATTCTTTTTTGAATACCTATGGTGGATTATAATAGCAACCCTATAGGGCAGGTATTCATTTTGCATATGAGAAAACTAAGATTTAGTTTATTTAAATAAGCGTCTTATCCAGTGTCTACCGAAGATGACATAATAGTAGAACTTTGACTCCAAAGTAAGACTATTCTTATAATTATGTTTCTACTTTTTCTTAGAAGCCATATTTCAAGATTCTCCCCATATTGGAAAATTTTAATAGATAAAACAATTTTCTGTACTCAATAAACTTTGTGATACACATGGCAGATGCTTCAAAACATAAAATTACAAGAGATGTTGAAAATCAGGGGCCATATATGTTGCACAATTAATCACATATAAATATGTCCTGTGTAATCTGAAGTTATTGACTTCCAAACCCAGAGGAAATTGCTAAAATTTATCTTCCATAATTGATAGCGCATTCAATTATAATTTTGAGAACATTGGAAATAATATGATTTGTATATTAACAAATAGGCTAACTTTTTATCTTTCAGTAAAACTTTTCGATATCTTATTTTTCTTTTTATTCTTTTCATATAAGAGAGAGACTCAGAAAATGATTGACAACATTATGGTTCTTGATGATGATATGGTTCTTTGTGATGAGTGGAGATGTGCTTGGCTTTCTTCGTATTAGTGAAAAAGTGACATAAAAAATGACTTGCATTCAAAGAACTGATATACACTCCATCATGTGTCAAGTAGGGTTACAGGACATTGCCTTAAGTCTTCTGAACTGGTGTGGGTTAAATTAAAAGACATGGTCTTTTATAAAAGTCTCACCTTTTCAGTTTCATCTTGACAATTTGATGATTTAAATATTTTTTGGTATCTTCGTAGTATAATATTTTCTGAGGGTAGAGTGGGTTTGATAAAACATTAGAATGATAGGTTCTAGACAATCCCTTCCAGCATTTTAGTTGATGTCACTTGTGTGAAAGATCCTTACAACCAATGAAAGACACTTTGCTCCACTCTTGAAAGATACCTATTTCTCTGTCAGCTTGAAGAAATCACTGCAGACTACTTCCATACTGATACAGACTTCAAGTAGAAAATCAAATCTAATAAATATCTTATTCTACGTACAAAACTTTTCCTATAACATGTTATTTTATTAAGTGACCAAGGTGATATTTATTATTTAAATGTCAAATCACTATCACTCTCCTGAAATGTGAGAGGGTAATCATTTTTTAGTTACTTGTTATAAGAGGAAAAAGAAAGTACTATAACAGCCACATGTTTTGACGGTTCATAATAGTTTGAAAACCTAAGTTTATATATCTAACAAACTCCGAAGATGTGTAGAATTTATGGTCATGTAAGTATGTGTCAATATTCCATTTATTTTTTCTTTTTGAGAAACTTTTTTTAAAATTTTCTTTTTTTAAAAATATTTATTTATAAGTGACTTCTTCAAGTTAATGTAATTGATTAGTATACAAGGCAGGATTTATTTCCTTTTGTATATTAAATTTTATTTTTTTATGACTAGTATCATATCTTTATCATACTATGATGTTTCAATTAAAAGTGTAAACTCTGCAGTGAGGTTACCTTAGATTTGTAATTTTGTGACTTTTGAAAAATTTCTCAGTTTCCCTCTGCCTGTTTTCTTCATAGAATTGTTTCCTCTGCTGAGGAGCATCCAATTCACAGCATATCTTTTCTTCTTTTCACCTTTCCCAAGTTACCTAAATTTTAGAGTAAGGTCTTTCTAAGTGCTTTTATTGTAACGGTGCTCAGTCTCCCATGGTGCAAATTCTCCCTCAACAAAATGTGTCAATGAATGCAACTTTACTCAACTACAAGTGTGCTCTTGGTGGTCTTTGCTGCAAGATATAGAATTGATCCAAAATACCTTACCTCAGTGTGATCTACTCCTGACCAGAACTTTCACCTAGTTTGAGTAGATTGGAAGCTGTAATTCATCTTCAACCCCAATTCTTTCATTTCCTGGGTCTAATCTATTATTGAATCATTTTGTTTTCCCTGCAACAGTTTTTCCCAACTTACTAGCATCTCTTACTTAGACAAGTTCTATAGTACTCTAACAGGCTTCTCGTTGTTCATTTTTATTTCAACTTAATTTTTTTTTAAAGAAACAATATATCCAAGTCCCTCCTTTGATAATTTGGATTTTTTCTGATTGTGCTTATGATTAAGACCAAGACCCTTATTATATATAGCCTGTACCAAGAAATATTATAAAGTGTTATTTGCCTTGGAGAGTCTAGATTTATGCCTGGTGTTCTAGAAAATTAATGTTCCCACCTTTTGCTCTCAAAAGTATAACTGTTTAGATGATAAGTTGTAGGGTCATCACATTCACAGGGATCCACATTACCTGCTCTCTGTGTACAACTCCATCTTCATCTTATGCTGTGCTCCTTCTCTTCCCCTCATTGTGCCTTTGTGTTCCATCTTCACTTGCCTTTTTGCTTTCCCTTTGAGACTGGCAATCATGTTCCTTGTTTAGTAACCACCTTTCTCCATATTCTTTCTTCAACATCCTTCTCTCTTTCTAGTTAAGCCCTTTATATCTTTTGAATTTCAGTTCAAAATTCATTTTTTAAGAAAACTTCTCCTGACTTTTACATAAGATCAGAATGTGCTTTATGCTTCTGTTGTGCTTGGTACTTATCATAGGTCTTATCACACTTATTCTATTGTGGGTTATTTTGTTGAGTCTTTTTCTTTAACTGGACTTCAAGCTACATAATATACAGGACACAACTGGGTTTCTTTTTGTTTGCTTAATCTCCATTTTATCCAAGAGTAATTTTGGTAATAATCATTAAGTAATTTTTAATGTAATTTTCTTATGCAGAACAGGTGACCCTATTGACATTCTGTTAACCAACAAAGACAGTTAATCTTAGTCAAAACATCTGTTTATCTCTTTCATTTCCAGGAAGAGATGTCTCAAAGATAACCACTGAATGATAATAAAAAACATCAATTCACTCTAGACAGGGATTGTTCTGCTTGTTTGCTCACAGAGAAAGAGGAATTAAGGACAGGGTAGAATGATTGATTATATCTTCTCTAACTTAACCATGTAGGAGAGGATAGTTAAAGTGAGAATTTTTTACAGCTTCTTAAAAAATATTGACTGAACAGGAAAGGATGGAGTAACAAATTACCCAGTCATCAAATCATCCTTTCATGGTGCCAAGAAAGGCTAGTTTCTCCTCTGTCCCAGTTATCTCCTTAGGGATGGATACAGCCACTGGCAGATATAATGTGCATGATCCTCCTAGGAACAAGTACTTGACAGTCTAACATCCCAGTGGTACAACTATATCAGGAATTTCACCTGAAAGATTGGTATCAATGAGAACATTCGTAATATACCAACTGTTAAGAATACTCTTCAGTTCTTCAGTATCTTCACAGACAGACAGATGGAAACACATGCAAACACTTAGGGAAATTGTCTACGTTTCATTGTTCCAAATATTCTAAGATGTAATAACATATTTCTTACTGATGTACTTATTTACAATATGTTTAAATTATGTCTATCTGAACATCAGGTGAGAAAATCACTAAATAGAGACAAAAGAAATTTACTGTTTTAATGTAAAAGAGAATATGCTGTATTCATTATTTTTTGTGACATGCAAAATGTGGGAAAGAAAATTCTTTCTGGAAGTCTGGATTCAAGTTATAAAATTAGTATTGTGATACACATCACCTCAAATTTATTTTCACAACTGACATATTTGGTAAGCATAAGACAATAATTTGTTATCTTTAAAAAGAGATGAGAGGTCAGAGAAAATGAGGTGGAAAATAGAGGAAGCATTTTGTAGCATAATAAGCTATAGGTATCTGAACTGACTTTTAAAACTCATATTCAAATAGGTTTACTAGTTTATATTCTCCATTACTGAAAACCAACCATATGGAAAATTTTCTAGAACAATAAAGATACAGAGTTGAAAGTTACAGGCTTTCTTTCCTCTTCAGAGAATCATTTAAATGTGAATTTCCATTTTCATTGAAGTCTAGGGCAGCAGGTACACACAGGTAAGGCAGTAACAGTGATGCATTTTCTACAGTCAACACCTGATTTTCTTTATTAGGGTTTATAGATCTTTTACTACATACCTATTCATTTATTACACAGGTTTTGTTGGGGGCAAATAGAAACCACAGAAGAATAATCATTTATTGTTATTGTATATGATAATAAATTATTAATTGTCTTCAAAAGAAGTTGATAGAGGTATTCTGTAGCAGTTTGTCTTCAAGAGATTTGGTGTCATGTTGTAGTTTTCTGATAATCAATTAATGAAGACTTATGGAAGCTGGGAAAATATGTTGAGTTATGTATGACAGATGGATGTTTGCAATAAGTCAGAGCTTATGCAGTTGAAGGCCAAAAGATTGGCTAAAGAAAAGAAGACACAGGAGGTACTTTAGGTTCAAAGAAGCAAAGAATTGAATCCAGGAAATGAATTAAAGCAAAAATAAGTAATCTGTATTAATATATTAGAGAGAAAAATATCAGAAATTAATTAATCAGTCTGAGATGGCAAGTCGCTGGCACCAGAAGCAAGAAGGAAAGTTGGTATTGAACTGTGCCTCTCTGATTAAGCTGTGATTATTTATAGATATAGTACCAAACATCCAGGATTATTTTCAGTGATGTCTGTCTCCTGGATGTCTCATCTTTGTGCAATCCTCTTTTACATAGTACCATGATTTATTTGTGACCATTTTCATATTGCAGGAGTAATATCAATTCTGAGATTTGGTTATGAAAGTCTATAGTTTCTATATTGCTTGTAGTTGTACAAATGGTCAAAGATCATACCTATGTACTGGTTCCCATGTTATTTATTTCTTCACAGCAGGATAGGACCACTAGCTTGATGCCCATGGGTGCCAAACTCAAATTCTTTTACAACCAACTGCTTATATATAACCCCAAATAAGCATATGTTTATTTATTTTGAGCCTGTCTGCTTTGCATACCCCAAGAAAATATCCACACCTGCTAGCCTTAGATAAGACAAACCCTACAGCTATAAAACATTTCAAATTATGCTGCATTTTAGAACTCACTGATCCAACAACTCCCACCTTGACTGAATACATCACCTAGACACGCAAGCCTCTTTACCTGTCCCCTAAGAGCTATCTTTTTCTCTACCTCTTCTGAATGGTGGTCTCATGCTGTCTCTGGAAGGCCTCAGGCTCTTAGGGACTCCCATCACTTTGCAACCCAGTCCCTATGAAAATTGCTGTGAAATTCTGCCATCTCAATATTTTGCTTTTTACTTGATTGGAAAGGAAGGGCCCTCATCTCAGATGCGTGATAAGCATGGTCCCAGGGTAGAAAGCAGGAAAACACAGGTGATGGGAATAATGACTGGTAAGTTCCTGCCACTTTTAGTTCATGTCTAAACATGAGATTAAATTGTAAAATCTGGTGATTAAAATTGATCTTCTTTCCCAATGAACTTGAAAACATGTGGACATTTCAATACTGAAAATGTAAGAGAAATTGACCTTGCTATGTTTAGTATACAGCTCTCTGTATCTGTGTCCCACATAGGGAGAATATGTAGTTATTTAACAGTTCTAGAGACTTTTTACTTTATTTTATTTTTAATGTAGGGGATACATTTAAGTAAAGCTCCTTAGTAAAACAGCGCTTCATGTGTCACATCAGATAAATTAACAGAAGGAATACATTGTGAGAAAAGCATTACTGGGTGATTTTGTCCCTGTCTGATGTTATAGACTTTAATCACACAAACCTAGATGGCATAGCCTGCCACACATCTATGTATTATAGCCTATTAGGCCCACCATCGCATGTGCAGTCTGTTGTCCACCAAAACATTGTTAAGCAACACATGACTGTATATATACAACAGAATATTATTCTGCCATGAAAAAGAAGTGAATATAGCCTTGTGACAACATGGATGGCCGTTGTGGGCATTAGGTTAAGTAAGATAAAAAAAAGGCAAAAACAAATACTGTATGATATCACAAGCCAAACTCATTAAAACAAAGAGTACAATGGTGGTTATTAGAGGCTTGGGCTGAAGACATGTGGGGTGGCATTGGAGAGATGTTATTTAAAGTAATAAACTCGTAACTATTAGCTCAATAGGTCCTGGAGATCTAATACACAGCTTAGTGATGATAGTCAACAATATTGAATTAACTTCAAAATTGCTAAGAGGCTAGATCTTAATTGTTCTAACCACAAAAAAGAAATAAATATGTGATATAATAGCAGTGTTAGCCCTATTGTGTTATGGTGATAATTATATTGCAAGATTAAATACATTAAATCAACATAATGTATATCTAAAATTTATATGATGTTATTATGTCTCAATTTAGGGTAAGTGATTTTCAGGCTTTTCTACCCTCTGGCCATTAGGATTGCCCTGCCTGATGGGCACCTGCATTTTGTTACACTGTTATATTCAGTTGCACTGTTTACTTCTGTGGGCCATGGCTGCAGTATTGACGTATTCACCAAGAGAAGCAGAGGCAGGAGAGAGAACAGGAGAGGAAAGGAGAAAGAATGCTAGAGAGCCCAGAGTGAAGACTTGCTGGGGCTTGGAGGCCTGCTGGCCTCCTGGCCCCCCAGTACCCCTGCCTACTATGTATCTGGTTGCTGCACTACGTGTAAAAGTTCAATAAAAGCCTGAAAAAGCCACTGAGGGCTCTAGGACTCTCCTTTACCCCTCATAGGGTAAATAATTGTCAGGCTTTTCTGCCCTCCTGCCATTAGGATTGATGATGGATCCCTGTGGTCCTGAATGCATGCCTGATGACAGGACCCTGGAGTAGGATATGGGCATATGTAGGTGGGTATACCTGGTCTAAGACTGGGCTTATAAGGGCAGCGTCACAGGGACACCAACAGAGCAAAAGAGCGAAAGAGAAGACCCACAGAGCAGCAGAGGCCACCAGAGAACACCAGAGAACCCAGAAACAGTGATGACTTGCCGTGGGCTGGGAGACCAGCCTGCCTACTGGCGGCACCCCCGCCCCCCACCCCTGCCAGCAATGTACCTGGTAAATCCCAATAAAAGCCTGTGAAAGCCACTGAGGACTCTATCATATCATATTATCATCTTGTTTATATTCTATATATTATTTCTATAATCAACTTATTAGCATTCTTGATTTCCTAACTTTCAGAAGATTCTTGTCTATATAAGTGCTCATCCTGCCTCTACTCTTGGTCTGCTCGCATCAGAGAGAACCCAGCTCTGTGCCCATCCTGGCACTACGTCAATATAAAAGTTTTTCATAGAGGACATTGTAAAGATGTTTTTACCTTTGAGAGCCTATGATAAATCTAGACTTTTGGTTAAGAAAGGTTGGCACTTTCCTTTACTAGCATTCATTAATTGCAAGTTACTTTTGGAAGAAAAAGAGAATACAGACTTGGTTGCTTTTATTGTAACATGAGGGAAAATAAACTTGATTCCTGAAAGGAGGTGAAGAAGAAATTAATACCCTCACTCTTTTTTTTTTACCAATTCTATTCGTTGCATTACTATTGAAAGATTATATTTAAATCAAGAGCACGAAAAGATTAACATTTATAGAATACTATTATTGCCAAGTACTTTTTTCATTGTCTCATAGCTAATCCTCCCTGTCATGTAAGGTTGGTAATATTATTATCCCTACTTCACAGGTGGGGAATTAAAATCTATAATGGTTAATAACTTACATAAGACCACATAACTGGTTCTAGTAAGATACCACCGTATACTGGTTTATTTCAACTTTTAAAACCATCTATTGGTTTGTAAATCCAATTGTTAACAAAATTTATTTTCTTATATTCATTAAACATTGTCCTCCCCTAAGTTGTCATTTTTAAAACCCTGAAGTTCATATATGTCCTTCATAAAATCCTGTCTGCAGCCTTTATAATATATATACCAGTGAATGAAAATTACTCTAAAGAATCTATCAGCTGCTATGAGAGTTGTCTACTTCAGGTTTCTTCAATCATATTTAATTCAGCATCTGGAAATCCTAACTAGACTGGGTAGAGAGGACTGGAGTCTGAATCTAGTTACTTTGGCACCAAAAATGGCACAGAAAAAGAATATATTAATGACTAAAATCTATTTTAAAAGGTTTCATATTCTTTAGCAATTCGTCTACTAATGGGATGGCAATTCTTCTGAATTAGGTTGAATTTCAGGTCTCAATGTTTTTTATCCAGGTGCGAACTTAGCTTTAACTGCCTTTTGAATGGTTTTGCCTGAATCAGCTGCACATACCAGACAACGTTAAATTGCAGGATATATTTTTACTCAAGAACTTATATATGTGTATATATATATTTTTACAAGTACGTTGTTAAAGCATACACCTAGAATAAGTTACATCAGTTTTTTTTTATTAGAAAATTTCTTTATAACATATTTCTATATGTGCTTGGGAAATCTAACATTTGCATTCAAAAATTTTATCTCCAGTTATTTTTGCAAACAATTTTTTAATTAAAAGTGCATATTTTACAGCACAAGGTATCCCTAAGAGCCTCTGTTATTCTGAATGCTTGCTTAATTAGCATATTTTTGTTTCCACCAGGGTATGTCAATTAGGAGGATTCTATCACATTATCATCTTGTTTATATTCTATATATTATTTCTATAATCAACTCATAAGCATTCTTGATTTCCTAACTTTCAGAAGATTCTTGCCTATATAAGGATATTAGCTCATTGACATATATTTCCTCCTAGTGGAATTTTTTCTCTCCATTATAGTTTTTTTTAATGTAGTTGCCTTCTCTCTTAGGTAAATTGAAGTGATAGAATGGAGTGCCAATATATTTTGAGGTCTGGTATCTTCTAAGTTACCACACAAATGATAGCACATAAATTGAAGAAAATCTCAATTATAAACAGGTGAAAATATTTGATTAGGGTCTAAGTGTTTTTTATTTGTAGCCTTTGTTCTATAATTGACTTACTCTGTGATTTAATTTCAATTTCCTTATGCTTCTGGGGAGTTACTAATCCCAATCATTCATTGCCTCCTTGGAGAGAATTTTGTTTTTCTCTAACTACCCTGTGTATGAGACTCTTGGAACCTTGGCAAGAATGCCTATTTCCCTCAATTAAAATGTTATGTTTATAATTTTAATATTAGCAGCCTAAGTGGGACCTTCACTAAGAAGAAAATAACATTGACTGAGCAGCTCCTGTGAGCCAAGTCTGAACCAGTAAAATTTATGTTTATTAACTCATTATGAATTGGACAAAAGACATTTGAAGTGAAGCAATGAACAAAAGGAGGTTAAAGTGACATTAACAAAATAACTCTTGGTGACAAATGACAGAAGAATATTAAAGTTGTTTTTTTTTTTAAATAACTATAACTGAATTTAGCAGTCATGCTTGTGGGGGTAGTAATAATGTGTGAATGTTCAATTCACATAGAAATGGGGAAGAGGGACATAGCTCACCCATGGAGAACTTTGGAGCAGGTAGGAATACAGGATTTTTTTTTAACTTTTCTAAATATATTTAATTTCAGGCTTATTGCTTGTTTTTTGTGACTCCAGGTTAAGGAAAGAAATTTCTTTTTTGCTGGCTAAGTGATCATCACCATAACTTCAGTAAGACGGTGTGCTCTAAACCAGGAGAGCATACAGGGTATAATCTTGGCTCAAGAAAAAAATACGTGAACAATTTGTAAATCATCCAATTTGTTCAATGTCATTATATCTCAATTCAGTCATTTATTTAATATATTGTCCTTTTGATGAAGAAAAACCCTAAATATACAAAAGTAATCACACTAATGCATAAAACTACTCTTAGGCTAAAACCTCTTTATAAATATGAATAATGATTTGTATTTATAGTGAATCTTTATGACTTCTTCATATTCAAGATATAGATATATATCATATATATGATTATAAATAAATATATATATGATTATAAATAAAAGACAGCATATCTGCCACCTGAGCCCATAGTCCTCCACCAACGTTCATTGTCACACTAGAATTTAAGGCAAACAAATGAAATGGTGTCAAATGAGAATTTTCCTTAAAAAAGAAAAAAATGGATTTTGAAGTCATACTCTTTATAAATATGTATTAGCTCTTCAAATACATTAAGTAATCTGACAGAACCATGGGGTAAATGTAAATTAGAAATTGTAATTGGAACTTTTAATAAACTCCTGTTAGTAACAGGGAGATCAATCAGTCAAATAGACAATTCTATAACAATACTTTTCAACAAAAAGAGGAAGTCCTGACTGAATTGCTTCCCTCAAATAATTTTGAGGTAGACTTTCCTGTTCATTCAAAAAATACTCCAACATCTGCTTGTTCATTCAAACACTTAAGGAATAGTTTATTGAAAAGTGAAAAAAAATTCTGCCACAAGGAAGCAATTTCATCTTTTGCTTGGACAAGAATTCTTGCCCAAATTCAAAAAGTGGGGATCAGCAGCTCCATTGAAATTAATTTCTCACTGAAAAATCCAAACCTATTCCTGAATCTTTGGCTTCGATTTGACAATTTTTCTATGAATAACAACTCACATACATATTTTTCTTTGCCCAAACAGCAAAATCAGTGTTACCAAGCGTTGCAGATGTTCCATTTCTGAACAGAGTATCAAGAATTTCCTTTCGGTTAAAAATTTTAATGGCAGAGGAAATTCAGTGCATTTTGAGGATTCTAAAAGGAGTTCTCCAAATGCTTTTTTTGATGTCATCCAAGTGCATGTAAGCTGAAAGAGAGAAGTTGACTGCACAGAGATTTCAGTAGTTTCATGTTGCTGCATGCTTATGAGGAAAGGCCACATCACTAATTCTTCATGACCTTCTGTGATATATTGGACAACTAATAAGTGTTTCTAGAGTGGATAGTATCATTTGCCATAGTACCAATGAACAATAATCTACAAGCCAGCTTATCCATTGCATGGGCTCATGGTTGTATCAAGGTCTCTTTAATTGTGAGTAGCTCTGTTACATCATTGGGAATGGAATGTGCAGTCTTGTAAGAAGCTTCAAAAGAAGGGCCTGTTTCAGAACAGCTTTATGGAAGGATCTTTAAACCACACCATCATCTCATGAGAGATACCAATTCTGTGTGATATAGTCTTTGGTTGGACACTTCTGAGCAGCATTTTTTGGCTCAGTGACAAAAAAAGTTGGCCATTCTATAAACTGGTGGTTTTTTTTAAAATTAATTAACTGAATTTTTTTATTACATCATTGTAGTACCCATAGTTCTCCTGCCACTGTATAATCTATGAACCATTACTACAGTCCTTTGTGTTCATCCCTCCCCTGCTTTACTCTCCCTTCTACCCCCTCCTTTGCTGTATGCCTCAATTCTATGATCAGCTTGTTATAAACTGGTGTTTTATGACTAATCAGCTTTTTTGTTTAATATTTTTTTTATGCATACAAGAGCTGGGGTGTAGGCCAGGGGTGTGGTGTGTGAAAAGATTCACCAGAGGCAGAATGGGGAGCAGAACAGGTGGATTGACTAAAACACACTGCCTAGGGGAACAGAAGACAGGAGAGGTCTGCTGTGCCATGTGGGTAGCTCCCTGGCCAGGGATTAAACTCCTACTAGAGTGGCTGGCAATAGCTTCATAGTGCTGAGACTTAACCCCTTGGCCACAGGGAGGCCCCACAATCAGCTTTTTCAATAACATTAAAATAAAAAAATATTCAATTTCATTTAACCTTTTTTTGATAGTTTCCAACTTAAGAGATTCCCAATATAAACAATGGGAAAATGTGCTTTTATTAAGTTTTATGGACTGAAAAGTATTCTAAATGAAATATGTTATGAGTGATGACTATTCTTACCTACATGTATATATACACAGTAGTATATTTTGCTCTTTACAACAAAGACATAATAACATTAATGCAACATTTTCTCTGTAGACAAGTAGACATTTTTCAATATTATGGAAAGTTAATCACAGAAAAATCTGTGTGTGTGTGTGTGTGTGTGTGTGTGTGGTGTGGTTTTTGGTACTTTGCCTAGTTTATAGACTCTTAATGACTAAAGGTTAAAGATTAAAGTTACTATTTTAGAGGGATTTTGAAGTTTCTATATTCACTAAAATTGGTGCAGGATAAAGACATACTGATTTGTAATTCAAGTATGAAGCTAGTCTTGGTGCCTTGTTGAGTGGAGTGGAGATGGAGGTTACTGAAAGAAATGTCACACAGCTTTGACTGAGTAATTTCCTCTCATTCAAAAATCTATTAATCTCTTTCATTCAGAATAGATTAAGACTCCTTAGTTTGGTAGTCAAGATACTCATGATTCCCAAGTTTGTTTCAACTATTTTCTGTATAATTAAATAGAATTACTGAGTTCTATAATATGTGCCCTCTGCATCTTCTCTTCCTTTAAAAAATATGTGTTTCTCCCAAATTTCTGTTTCCTTATGTACTAAGTATAATTTATTTTACCATATAGTTTAAATTATAGACTGTCTATGTTGTCTGCCCTAATCAAGTCAGTTAAAAATAATGCTTTCAACCTGGAGACTGCCTAGGAATTTCAGGGCAATTCTTCTATGAAAATTTTCACTTTTTTCTTGTATTAATCATATTTATCTATTTTATTAACTCTGTCCTTCTTGATTTGTCTTTCTAAATTTTGCATCCTCTCAGTGCTTTGCACACATTAGTCATTCATTAGCTACTTATTGAGAAGATAAATCAAAAAATAAAGTCATAATAGAGGGTAGGATTATTTTCTTAATAATTCTTTACTTTGGCTTATGTTGCCTGTCAACTCAAGTTAGCAACAACTCTGCTCGCAACAATTTCACAATTGATTGTCTGTTTAGCAGCATCTAATGAGAAGACAATTCTTAGCTGAGAATATTGATCCAAGGATTTATTTGCTTTGCTCTGTTTGACATTGCAGTGCCAATAACAAAATTTTATTCAAGACTGAAAATTATTAGATTCCTTTAAAAGAACCTTAAAGTTTGTTATATAGAATCACAAAAAAAGGGAAAGTCTTGCTGTAGAGCCAAAGATTTTTTGTTACAGATAATTTATGATCTGATGGATGTATGATAGCTTGTTACAGGCCAAGGACTATGCACAGACTTTATGCCAAACCACAGAAGGGTCCTCAGATTAGGTGGATCTCCATTTCTCAGATGAAGGTATAAGCCCACAGGGGATAGGCAGGCATAGATTACACAAGGATGGACTGGTAGCTTCAAGATTCATATTCAGGTCAGTTCTCATTCCATTGTACTAGATTTGTTACTAAATTTATTTGTAATTTTGACATTGGGGATGTCAGATATAGAAAAATTGTTACAGTGAATAAAATCCTGTAGCAGGAAACCAAAAACCAAGGATCCAGAAAAGAAAATAAATTAAGTTAGAATGTATAGGGGTATAAAGAGTTCTTACTAGGGAGGTAGAATATTATAATATGTAAGAGCAAAATCAAATGGTGCAACCAGTACCAATAAACCACATATTTTCATAAATGGAATAAGTACTTTTACATGAGGATAATGCTAATCCATTTTCAGTTTTTGTATGTGAACAAATAAAATAATGTTTATCTTTAACAGTTGGAAATGTTCAATAAATGATAGATATTTTTGGAAAAAATAATTACTTTTGACTAAAAGTAAACATATTAGTTTCCTAGGGCTCCCAAGTAAACTACCACAGAGTGGCTTAAGGAACATAAATTTATTTTCTCACAATTCTGTAGGTTTGAACTCATAAAAACAAAATAAGATGAAAGAAGAGAAGGAAGAAGGAAGAAGAGAGACAAAAAATAATTAATTTGTTGTATATTTGACTACTCAGAAACAATTAATGATTAGAAAAATTTGTTTATATTAAAGGAAGAGTGTTATTTAATTCTTCCCAAATTATTTACTCACTAACAAAAACTGAAACCAACATAGATCAACACACAACAACCTGCCTGCTCTCTTTCTTTCTGATAATCCATGGTAAAATTGTGGTAACATTTCTTCTATATTACTTACGTTTTCCTGTTAGGTTTTGCAGACCACATCTCAAGTGTATGATATCGGAAATGCTGTAGGGTCAGGAAACCCTAAGAAGAACATATTACAAAACTCTGTTATGATTCATCTGCTTTGCCCTATTCCAGAAGACCCAGGACACCTCACTATAACAAAACCAGATATAAATAATTTAAAACATTAATTTAAAATAAAATTTTGAGGCTTTGAATATAGTTTTGAATATAGTTTTTGAATATAGTTTTAAGGTGTCTCTGTTCCTGTATACAGAGTGACTCTTAAGAAGGGCATATGAGATGTTTGAGGAGGAACAGCAACCTTGGGTTTGGGAATTTAATGTCATTTTTCTTTCTTTTTGGTTTTTGTTTTTGGGCTTCATGAACCCAGGGGACTTAGTGAAGCAATTGCATAATGTATGATATGGTGAATGTAAATGTGCAGCTACTTCTTTTCTTCTGCAGCCTTGCTCTAATAAAGTATTCAATTGTAAAGGAAAAGTCACGTTGTTCCAGAAGAATAACAGCAAGCACTTCTTCCTTTTTTGCATGAATTCGAAGAAAGCGAGGAAAATATCCTTTAAAGGGATTTAGCAGAAACAAATTTTTATGTAGTGATAAGCCATAGGAATATAAACCAGTCCCACACATGTTGTTTTGACAGCTGTGGTCTTTGGGAGTCTTTCTTTTTTTGCAGGAAAAAAAAAATGCCTTCTATTATGGGCTGAATTGTGTTCCTCCCAAATTTACATGTTGAAGTTCTCATAGTCACCCCTAATGTGACTTTATTGGGACATAAGTCCTGGTAATTGAGGTTAAACAAGGCCATAAGGATAGATCTTAGTTCAATAGAATTGGTATCCTTATAAGGGAAAGGAGAGACACCAGGAAGTTTGTACACAGAGAAAACACCATGTACGAAGGTGGCCAATCTGCAAGGCCAAGAGAGAGCTCTCAAGTGAAATTGAAGTTGCCAGTACTTTGATTTTGGACTTCTAGCCTCTGAGACTGTGAGAAAATCACTTCTGTTGTTTAAATCACCCAGGTGTATTATTTTGTTATGGCAGCCCTATCTGAGTAATACAACCAGTCAAACTTGGTTTTGGGGAGACTGTATTCTCTGAAGTTAAAATCACACAGGGACAAAGGCCAAATTGACATGCTCTTAAAGAATCATCACAAAATCCTGGCCCTCCAATGAAGTCTTTCTTGATCATCTTCACTGTTTCAATTTTCCTTCTCCACACAAAACAATACTCATGTTGGAAGGTAGAGGGAGCACTATAGCAGGAGAGGTACTATCAACAAAATTATGAATCGTTTTATTCATGCTATGGGACACCAGAGGGCTTTTATATGTGAAAGTAAAAATTAATACTTAGAAAAAATAATCACAAACATACTTAGGAATTTGGATGGAGGAATTTGCATGATTAATAATCAAAGAAAGAGATATGGAATGATTTTTAGCTGTGAAGCTGTTGATGCTTTATGCTTCTGCGTAGAAAAGTTTCTTTGATTAGTAAAAAAGAAAAGTACATATTGGGGGGAATAATTAGTTATCATATGGATTCTCACACATTTTATGTTCACCAGTGTACAGAGTTTAAAGAATAATTTTAATAGTCTGAGAAATAATGAATAAAGAAAAGTAAAAGTAACTCAAATAATTTGGAATTAGGAAAGCTGCTTAATGAGGATGATATAAAGGATTAGTACTATCAATCTTCCAAGATAAAGAAAATGATTAGGATGTAAGGTGTTACTAAGGATGGAAGGTATGCTCTAAAGATCACATTCAATCAATCTAATGGCTATTCCTTAAAGCTTAAACAACGTCAATCATAATAATATTTGAAGCACGTCAAATACAAATATATTTTCTATATGATGAATATCTTTTTTCCTCACTATAGCTAGACTAATTGCATCCCATTCAATATAACCGTGTATCAAAAACTATACTGCTTCCTAATCACTCATGGACCTTGATTGAAAATACAACAATGTGAAGAGAAAGCCCAGATGTTTCTTTCTACCAATCTAATAATTTTAAAATAACACTTATATTCCTGATCGACTCTGTATATATTTACAATAATGTTTAAGTTTTTAAAAAAGAACTTATTAGGGCTTAAGTCATTTTTCAAAAACTGTGCAATAAGCTGTTTGTTGTGATAAATTCTCAGATAATTTGTTGTAGTTGCACAATGTGATTCAAGTCAAAAAGAAATGTCCACCAATTGGGACCTAATGCAACCATGGGATCTCAGAGAAAATTATTCCTTATGATTCTTACCTAATTAAGACCCATCACAGAAATGTAAGGCAATATTTTCAAATCTTAAGACTATAGAGAATTTTATTTGTAAAGAGACTGTGAATATATTTAATAGACATACTGAACCACTACTTCTGTGTGATGTTTCAATCAGTGATTTCTATTGTTTTATCTATTCCATAATGAGATAATATAAAATTTATTTTTCCAAACTATGGTAATCAATTATCAGATTGAAGGAGTTATAGGTTACATTTCTAAAATGAATTTATTTTAGATATATAAATATCAAAATTGCTTTTTCTTCACAGGTTTTTTGTTTATCCACAGAACATTTTCAAACTGTACCAAAATCTCTCAAGTCAGTGTATAGTTAAAATGTGTGTGATCTTATGTTTTCCATTATGACTTGTACGTGAACTTTCATCTTAAGAGTTATTGCAACATACTCTGATTTAATTTAAAACTTAAATCAATGACAAAGGATAATCTTTATAGGAAATCAACATTTACCATATTTTAAAATAAGTAGTAGGAACATTATGAATAAGTGTTTTATTTGTCAACATAATAGGTTTGCAACTATATTTAACTGCTTTTTCTTATTCCTTTTTTTAATTTTACTTTTGGATTTTTTTAAAGATTTATTTATTTATGCATACTGACCAAAGCACACTGTTGAGGGGAGCAGCAGGCGAGACAGGAGAGGTCTGCCTTACCATGTGGGAATCTCCCTGGCCAGCTGGGATTGAATTTGTGCCGCAGAGGCTGCGGATTGCTTCACAGTGCAGTGAGGCTGCGGATTGCTTCACAGTGCAGTGCTTAACCCCTTGCGCCACCAGGGGAGGCCCTTTTATTCCTTTCTTAATGTAGAATGCCTTCAGTTGCCTTTAAGATCCTACATAAAGAAGATTTTTTTTTCAATATATCATATATAGTCATCTGATTTATGGCATAATAGTTATGTTTTTTAAGATTCTTCAATTAACTTTCTTCATTGTAATTAACTATTTTTAAAGTGGTGTAAATGCTATAAAGGGAAAAAATTACAATGTAGGCCATTTTTTCAAATAAGTTAGAAAGGAACAACTTTACTGGGTGATAGTGGTAAGGAAATAGGAATCTCTAGGACACGAAATTATTCAAAGCATGACTATGTGACACTTTCACATGCATGTACTTTTTTATGTACTGAATTTTACTTTTAGAGATGGTTAATCCTAGAATATGTTGCTATTTATTTATTTATTTATTTTGGCAAAATTTTTTTTAAGATTTATTTATTTATTTATACAAGCACTGGGTACAGTCAGAATCGTGGGAGGGTGAGAGAATTCACCAGAGACAGAGCAGAGAGCAGAACAGGCAGACTGACAAAGTACACTGCTGAGGGGAGCAGCAGGGGCAGGAGAGGTCTGCACGCCATGTGGGACCCTCATCTAGCTACCGGGGATCGAACTGGTGCTGCAGAGGCTGCGGGCAGCTTCGCAACCCAGCACTCAACTGCTGCGCCACCGGGTAGGCCCTAGAATATGTTTTTAAAAATCACAAAGAAAGAGGATAATGCAGACATCTAAATTCTAGTCTAGATAGTAATGATTTTATTTCATGGCAAACTACTTTGGAATTCAAAAATTGAATGAGTGAAAAATAAAAGAAGACTCCTATCAAATGAATAAGTTGAAGGAATCATAAATATGTTCAGGTCATATCTTATACATGGTTAAAAATGAATTTGAAATGAAAATTATGGCATACAATTTTCATGCTTTTAAAATATTTTGAGGTGAAAACCGTCTCGTTTTAGTAGATCACTTACAGAAAAGCAAGTGGAAAGAAGATAAAAGCATTGCCTTATATATTTTCTTTCCATAGCCCTCAGATCATTTAAGAGTTTCCAATCTTCTGGAGATATTTCAGTTAATGGATTTTTTTTTTTTAATGAGAATATATATAACATACAGTTGCATAATCTTCTGCAGAAGCAACAAGGGATCTTCTGCAAATAAATCTTTTCTTATTAGGTTGTCAGCAGATTCTTCTTTTGCCAATTTAATCACTTAGCCAACTGAAAACTAGCATGTTTGTTTTCCTGGTTTTGACTTTGTCAACAGTAATGCCAGTACAAGTGGGTTTTCTTAATAAAGCCATTTTTCCTCTTTTTTATCTTAGTTATTAGAAATAAACTCCTGCCTAGATTATTTTTCTTGGAAAAATTAGTTCTTAAAAAAGATTTATTTATTTATGCATATGAGAACTGGGGTGTAAGCCAGAGGTGTGGGGAGA
Source organism: Talpa occidentalis (assembly GCF_014898055.3). Classification (NCBI taxonomy): domain Eukaryota; kingdom Metazoa; phylum Chordata; class Mammalia; order Eulipotyphla; family Talpidae; genus Talpa; species Talpa occidentalis. The sequence continues at coordinate 24,606,660 of NW_023604972.1, forward strand.
AGGGGGAGTGAGAAGATCCACCAGAGACAGAGTGGGGAGCAGAACAGGCAGATCTACTGAAATATACTGCTGAGGGGAGCAGTGGACCAGACAGGAAAGGTCTGCTGAGCCATGTGGGTCACCTCCCTGGCCTGGGAACAAACTTGTGCTGCAGTGGTTGGTGATAGCTTGATAGTGCTGTGTCTTTAACCTCTGTGCCACCAGGGAGGCCTGAGAAAATTACTTTTTAAAAAGTGTAAGTGATCTAAAGGATGTTTAACTTATTAAGATTTTTAATCTAATAAACTGGATCAGCTGTTCGCAAGTCTCCAAAACTAGTATGTTTTTTTTTTTTGTTTACAGTTAATATCATGATTCCATTTTACAGATTCTTTTATATACTGTCAGGTGCTGCATCTGTCCAGCTGATTAAACAAAGGCATCCTTGAAAATCTTAATTTAGGTCACACAAGAACACCTGTTCACATCTCTGTGCCATATTCATTGTCATTATAAGTTCTATGCACTAGAGCTCACATATCAAAGGAAAATAATTAAAAAAACTAATCACACTAAAATTAAATACGTGAACTAATATGTATTGCAGCTCAGGGTGTAAATTTATAGATACTTTCTGGAATAGAGTTTTGCAATATATTTTCAAATTTTTAAATATCATATATAGTTTTATCCAGTAATTAAATTTGCAAAGTTGTAAATATGTGGAGGAAAGCACAATGTTGTCACTCTCCCACCATCTTGCAGACTCCACATTTGTCCTTGATTATTTTGAATGGAGCAGTTTATAATAGATGTCATGATTATCAATACAAGGGTTAGGTTTTAATATGATTATAGTGCTATGAAATTTAAAATGTTGTGGTCATGTTGTAAATCACTTTCCAAAATTATTCACTAGAAATAATATATTTCATTATAAGCCCAGGGCTTTTGAAATGAAAGGCAACCATCATTCTTTAGCAAAACTGATTACTTTGTCATCTTATTTTAGTGTGTTTATTTATTAAAGCCAAAGGTTAATTAGCAAATTCACTGAGTTTCTTATATCTGTTGTAAAGAAAAACCTTTCCTTAGCAACTTTGTTATTAAAATAGTAAGTCAGAGAAGCTCTCGGCTTGTCAAAATTCTACAATCTATGCTTGAGAAATGTAAGCATAATTTCCTCTACTATCTGAAATGTTGACTAATAATAACAGGATCTCATTTCAAACAAATAATTAAAGTCTATAATAAGAGAGTAAACATAACCCTAATTAGTGACTTTGCTGATGGCTATTGCTTGTTTAAGGCATTAATCCAAGTTCATTGTTTAGTCTGTCATACTACTAACCTATATGGAATAAGAATTCATTGATTCAATTTTAAGGTTCTTTGTGATAATGTTTTACTGGATCTTTGAGGACGTAACTGATGATTCTGTTCTGCATTCTGGCTGCATCTTCTGTAATTTCATCTTTGGCTGGTACTTCCCTTTCACGGACTGTTTTTAAAGGAAATTACTCCTGTTTTGTAACCCAACAGATGAATGGCACATACATGAAAGACCATTACCTACCTGCTTGCATATGAAGAGAGATTTTACATAGAGTTGAATTAAGATTGTTGTTAGACTAAGATGAATTCTTCCCTTTTTTCTTTGAATTAAAACATATGATTTGTTTTCTTTGAATTAAAACAAGAAATTGTGGCCACTATAAAATGCTGAAGTAAGCTTAGTCAAATAGCAGAGATGGCTAGAAATGTATCTGGAGATAAAGTCATGGATTTTATATTCAAAGGTCTATAAACCAGCTAAAGTATTCTGATCTTTGTCCTACCATTTATTGGAACCCTTAGGAGGTATAAAACCAGGAAGTGATGTGATATAATTTACATTTAATCTCTTTTCTGCTTTATTTTAATGTTAAAACTTGATTGGCTGGGTTAATTTGATCATGCTCCCTCATAACCTGAAGGATGAATGCTAACTCACTTGTCATGTGCGTGATCATAACCTTAGGTGACAGCTTTGTTATGTGGCTATAGTACACTCATTCAGTACTAGCCACCTGAGCTGTTTACTTTTTCCCTAGAGTAGATGCTTCATCTTCAATCTGCCTTTACTAGAACACTTCCTTATTTTTTTGTTTATGCTATTCTTACTCATCTTTGTCTAGTCAGTCATTTCTGGTAGGCCATATTTTTACCACCATTTAAAGCTTTCCATCAACAGGTTTTTAATTCTCAAGTGAGATTCAGGGTCAGGAGTTTGTGTTTTCGCTCTGCCTCTTGCTAACTAGAAGATTTGTCACTTTCTCATTAAATTCCCTGGGTCAGTCTCTTTTTTACATAAAGGAATGTTTTGTTTATTTTGGATTGAGATTTACTGTAAGTGAAAACTTGGAAGTCTAGATGAGAGTACTGCAAGAATAAAGAAATTTCTATTTGTTATTATGCTGAAGTGAATTTTATTCAGATGTATCATTGACAGGGCACTGATAGGAAGAGTAACTTCATGATCATAAACCTGAGCTTTAGAGTCAGTTTTCAATCATGTCTTTATTATTTAGCATCTGTATAACCTTGGCAAAATTAACTTTCTTAAACTTCAGCATCTTCTCCTATAAGTGGGGAGACCAATATTAACTTCACCAAGTCATTATAAAGGTTAAATGAGGTAACATACATGAAGAATTTAGAAAAATATGGAACTAGTACACAGTAAGTGTTCAATTAAAAGTTGCAATTACTCTATTATGTACTAACCACATTTGACATTTTAAAGTTTAAAGTTTAAAGTTAATTATAGGGGTTTCATAATTGGTTTAAAAAGAATAGAACACAGAAAACTGATTTGGAGTGACAACCCTGTCTAACCAAATAGTCTTTAAAAAGTAAAGCTAAAGAATAAAGGAGTTTACGGTTGTTCAGGAAGTGAGGACAGAATTTGTGTTCTTTCTGGCTTCCAAAGCAAAATATGCTGCTAACTGGGTGTCACTAAATGGATAAATGAAGGGAAGAATGAATACCTTAAGATCATATTTGCAAAGGGTTGTAGCATATTTGGGTCTCTTTATGCATTGTGGGTGGTGAGGTAGATCCTGCAAAGAGACACTGCTCCTCAGCTACTCTAAAGCTAGTTTTAAAGAGTAGACAAAGAAATATATGGGGGTCAAGTAAATAATAAACAAGATACAGTTGCTGCTGCTGGTGATGATGATGATGATGGATGGATGGATGGATGGATGGACAAAACCACGTTATTTAACATAATAGTTTTAGTTTCAAACACTTTGCAAATATTAACTATTTACTCTTCTACTGTGTCCAATGAGAAGGACTTTCCTTCTTTTTTATTAGCACCATTCTCTAATGAGTTGAGCTAACTAATTAGCCAATCTTTCCCCCTTTTTCATAAGAACAAACTAAAGCAAAGAGTAAGAAACTTGCCCAAATTTACATGATGTTAAATAAGTATAGGAGAAATACAGGGCCTCCCTGGTGGCACCGGGGTTAAGCACCGCACTATGAAGCAACCTTTGCAGCACGAGTTTGATCCCCTGCCGGCCAGGGAGCAACCCACATGGTGCAGCAGACCTCTCCTGACTCGTCCGCTGCTCCCCTTAGCAGTATATTTTGTCCAACTGCCTGTTCTGTTCCCTGCTCTGTCTCTGGTGAATCCTCTCAGCCCCCGCATCTCTGGCCTGTACCCCAGCTCTTATATACAAAAATAAATAAATCTTTAAAAAAATAAGTATAGGAGAAATAATATGAGAGAAAATGACCTGGTGTAAGAACCCAGATTCCAATCAGATGGTGGAGGAACCAACCCATAGAACCTGCCCTCACTCCTTAAGTAGCTGTAAGTGCCCTGGAAACATACCACACAAGTAGGAACTTAAAATTCCCAGATTTCAGAGGAGGAAGCTGTGTGTCTGCTCCATGGAGAAAGGTTTGCCTCTCTACGTCACTGCATAAGAAATGCCATTGCCTTCTCAAACCTGGGGCAAGGAAAATAATTTCCATGCCCTGCTATTACTAAGAATTGAATTGGGAACTCTTACACAAAAGAAAAGAAAGAAACAGCTCTACATTAAGTATTCAACAAGAAGAGCTAAAGGGTCTAGGACATAGGTAAGAGGTGAGATACAGGACTCATGAAGTTCTTAGGTGTTACAAATTTTATAGTTTATATTCTATACTTTGGCAGTTTCCATTTTCCTCTTTGTTCATATCTTTATATTCTTAATTGATATGAAATTATTAGGCTCAGACTGTGGCCAGAACACACCCCATCTATGTTATAATCAATGAGAATCCAGCAGAAAGGGGAAAATAGATTTTTATTTTACACATATGCACAGGCACACATATATATTTAAATTTCTACTTTGTTCAGCTTGTACCAGATCTCCTTTTCATCACTGCTTGACGGTTTCATTTCTTTTATTATCCCGTAGGCTTTGTTACATTTTCCCCTGGGTCTGGTTTGCCATGCTTCGATTTCACATTTTTGTTTTCTCAATTCCATTTACTAAGTCCTATTTGTCCTGGATTTTCATATCCTTTTCCTGCTATTGTAGAATATATGACAAACAAGTGTCTCTCTTGTTGGTACTAAGCACATTTTATAGCGTAACTTTTAATTGTTATTACCCAATAGAAAACACAGCATCTGGCACATAATAAATGTTCAATAAATAGTTCATTCATAAATGTTGAATGATAGCTATGTCATTTGCTCTTGTGTACTGCACAGAGGGACAAAGAAGTTAGAGGAGATATATTACCATGAAAATTACTATTGTAGGACCTTCCTGGTGGTGCAAGGGGTTAAGCACTGCACTATGAAGCAATCCGCAGTCTCTGTAGCAAAAGTTCGATCCCCGGCCTGCCAGGGAGCAACCCACATGGGCGAGGCAAACCTCTCCTGTCTCGCCCGCTGCTCCCCTCAGCAGTGTGTTTCATTCAGTCTGCCTGTTCTGTTTCCGACTCTGTCTCTGGTGAATCCTATCATCCTCCCACATCTCTGGCCTGTACCCCAGTTCTTGTATGCATAAATAAATAAATCTTTAAAAAATTACTATTGTACCAAAAAATAGACATTTCATTATTAGTTTAAATGAAGATATAAAGATCTGCAATAAAGAAATGAAACTTAATTTAATAGAAATTTATAATAATTACTATAGGACAGTTGGGGCTGATTAAACTCAAAACAAATTATAATGTTAAGTATCAGGACTCATCACAATACACAATTCCCTATAAGGGGAGTTTGTCCGAGAACCTCTTCAAAGGATTTTATGAGCAGCAGTTACATGAAGATCAGATAAAGTTGATTTGTCTATTGAATGTGTTAGTAATATGATTCTACTAGGACACCATTGTGGAAAAAAATCCTAGGCTGCAATTCTAATAATGGTATTTCTACTGCAAATACCAGAAAACAAGTTTGAAGCATATTAGCATTTGGGAGCTTATAAATGGAAATTGGAATGTCTATTATCCTCACATCTCAAGTGGTTCTTGTAAAATTTTTCAGTTTTTATTTTTATTATCAGCACATCTCCTATGATGCTGTCATCTCAAGTGTTCTATAACTGGGACACAGTTCTAAATTTTGTGCAGAAACTACCTTCATTATGCCATATTTTCCTTGTAGGTGATTTTTTCCTGTTTTCCCATTTTGTTATGCGGGGCCCCAAAATATCTAAATTGACTTTTAGGTTCACTTCCAAAGTTGTCCATTTCTTCTGAGGTTAAAGTATTTTTTTTTTCAGGAGTCCTTATTCCCTGTAAAATTTGATAATTTTGGTCACTCGCTGTATCTAGGTTTAGGACAGACTCTTCATTCTCAGAAGAAGTGACCTTCATTCAAACTCTGGGAGAAAAGAAATCCATTTTCCTGAAGTCTTGAAACTGACTGTAAATACCCAGAGAGTGTGCAGCAGTTATTAACCTGGTCCTTTCACTCAATTTAGAGTCTAACTTCCTCACAGCTGATTGTGTCATGACCTCATCATCTCCCGCAATGTTTCTATCGGGTCTTTTTCTTCAAACAACAGTTCCTTATCTGCTGCTCTCTCTCAGCCACTATCTTTTCATTTTCAAAGTTTCCATGCCCCCTCCTTTACCACCTTTTTCAGCAGATAGGAAGAGTTCTTACCAGTTAGCATTCTCTTTAAACTTTCGACAGTAGTTTTTCATCTCTTTCTGAGACCCTCTAGGCATCTTTGGGAGTGAGTTGGGCACAGGGGCATAGCTAAGTGGTAGAGTGGTTATAAAGCTAAGTGGTCTGTCATGACATCCTGCAAAGGAAAATCAAAGCTTTCACTCCAGTATATCAAGTTGACGTAAAGGGCAGCGTGATTTTTGATTCACCCTGAAAATTTAAGATGGATTTCCTGGAGAAGCAATCTGTTGCCATAGTTTTAACTTTTCAATAGTTCATCCTTATCTATCTATGGAATCACATTACCTGTTACCAAGTACTAACCTCATGTCAGCAAGCATTCACCTTACTCTCATCAATTTTGATCTCTGTTTTGTTCCTACTCTTCAACAAACTCACATCACACACACACACACACACACACACACACACACACTGCTACATTTACAGTTGTTATTTCATTTTCTTTCATGGCATTATCCAACACCCACCTCTGACATGCCAACCCTCCTACCTGTTTCACACACAATTATTAAGTATAGGTTAAGGGTTTAGTTAGTTTATTTAAGGAGGATTAATTTTTCCAGACACCAGTGGGCAGGAAAATTTGGATAGTCTGTATGGGTATTTGTCATGATTAGTGGAATAAAATTCCAAATGCTGATAGAATTTTGCATAAGGTGAACTTTGTGTCCTCAAGTTAGAAGGCAGAAACTCACTCTCACAGTCCTTCTTTGTGGTGTGATCTGGAAGAAACTAGTCAAACTGAAAATGCAAGAATTGCCTGATCCTTATTTTCTTATAGAAGTGTCTGGCGGGGGACGTAGAAACAGAGGCTGCCTATGTGCTGCCTTAGTGCTCCTGCACCCCTGGGTGCACCTGCACACGTGGGTTTCAGTTTCACCTTATATCTGAGCTGTTACAGGGAAGCCTGAATGGATCTCAGTCTGCTCTGTGGTGTGCAGCAAATAGTCATAATGAAAAATATATGAAATTGTCATCTAATTGAAATTTCTCCACTTTATTAATCTTTCGATATATTGAAAGAGTTGTACTTAACATCTTCAATGTTTGCCCACTTACATGAATGGTTATATTAAAGTTTTTATTCTACTTTTTTAAAAAGATTGATTTTTTTATGCATACAAGAACTGGGGTATAGGCCAAAGTGCAGGGGGTGAGAAGATTCACCAGAGACAGAGTGGGGAGGAAAAAAGGCAGATCTCCTGAAATACACTGCTGTGGGGAGCAGGGGACAAAACAGAAGAAGTCTGCCGAGCCATGTGGGTTAGCTTCCTGGCCAGGGATGGAACTCATGTTGCAGTGGCTGGGGATAGCTTGATAATGCTGTGTCTTAAACCCTGCACCACCAGGGAGGCCCTTTTATTCTAATTTTTAACTTTGGTTTTCTTGCCATTTATCTTGCACTTTTTTTGTTTTTAAAAAAGAAAAATCTTTGATATATTTAGCTTTTGTAATATTCTTGTTACTTATTTCTGTCATATTTCTGTTATTTCTTTTCTAAATTCTGTCTTCTATACTCAATTACTATGTAAAAATCATTATGTCGGGGCTCCCCTGGTGCTGCAGCAATTGAGCGCTGGGCTGCTGCGAGGCTGCCAGCAGCCTCTGCAGCGCCGATTGGATCCCCGGCCACCGGCGAGCGTCCCACATGGAGCAACAGACCTCTCCTGTCTTGCCCGCTGCTCCCCTCAGCAGTGTATTTCGTTGGTCTGCCTGTTCTGTTCCCCACTCTGGCTCTGGTGAATTCTCTCACCCTCCAGCGCTTCTGACTATACCCAGTGCTTGAATAAATAAATCTTTAAAAAAAAATTATGTCTACAATAATGACAGTAGCCATTATACTTAAGGAATTTGTTTCTTCAGTGCTACCTACTCTATAAACAAGGCATAAATACTTAATTTTTTTGTTTAACATAAACTAGTCCAATTATTAATTTTTTCTTAAATTTGTTATGTCATCTAATAATTAAAAATAAAGTTCTTATTACATACCCTTATTTTTTAAATCACCTGTAAATGTTTTCTTTCCCTTTCATTTATAATTTATTATTTATTATTGGATCTGTTGGAGCACTGATGTTCAGTGAGTCCTACTTGGTTTAAACAGGTCTCACAGATGAAGGTCCTTTATCCTGAAGTTAAGACACAAAATTCTGGGTTCTTTGCTGCATGTTTCATGTGTGTATGGTGAGAAGATGTGGGGTACATCTTATTACCTTTTCTTCACCTTTTTGGATTCTTGCAGCTGGATGGTAAAAGGGTCCATGTGATAACTTCCTGTTTTCTCTTGTTCCACTTGTATCGGGACTTAGGAAACTACCTAAGCTGTGAACGAGGTAGCCTGACCAGCTTCACCTTGACCAGCTTCAGTTGTATTAACAGAGAAGTCAAACATGGTCAATATTTCAGTTCCCTTGATGCTGATGGATACCCTATAGATTGTTCTTTCTCCCCAGTGGAAGGATAAAATACTACCCTCATAATGTGGGATCATCAATAATCTCTGTTATGGTTGTGCCAGACTTTTGAGGCAAATGACAAAATGAGGGTCCCCCATTTAGACTCAGGCTGGGACCCCAGTGTGAATGCACCATATTTTAAATAAACTGACTGAAACTGGGGGAAATTTACGTATTTGTGGTGAGTACTTTGAAGTGTTTTATTACCTCCTAAATAAAATTCTGCTGTTAGAGGGCACTGTTATTGTCCTCCTTTTTTCAGTGAAACTGTAAAATGTTTTATAGTGTACAATGATTTTTTTCATTCATTCATCTTCCTATTTATTTATAACATAAACTGTTTGCTTCTAAAAGTCCTATGTTAGGAAGTCAAGTTACCTGTATAAATTCCAAACAGTAATGTTTCTTTTCAAGGAAAACAATAACAGATTTTGTTTAGATATATTCATTCATTCATTCATTCATTCATCCATCCATCCATCCATCCATCCATTCGTCCGTCCAATATACATTGAATCCCTACCATGGACTGGGCATTTTCCTAATTGCCCTGGGCACAGCAGTATATGAAATTATTTGCCTTTATGGCTCTTAAATTCCAGTAACAGTGATCCATTGGTAAATTAAAAATGACAAAAATAGAAGCAATATGTTGAATGATATAAGAGATATAAGAGAAGACTGGTTTTGTGGTGGAGAGGTGTATACCTGTTTAAATATGGTGCTCAGGGAAGAGTTTTATGAGGAAATGGTTTTTGAGCATAGAACTGATTGCCAGATCATCATAGATTGGCTTATACTTAATATTTTAGTTTGGTATATCCTATTTCTTTGCAGATATGCATCATATATATGCACAGAAAGTTTCAATGTACATGATTTTCTTCTCTTAAGAAATTTCAATTGAGGGCCTCCCTGGTGGCGCAAGGGGTTGGGCACCGCACTAAGCAGCAGTCCGTATCCACTGCAGCACAAGTTCGATCCCCGGCCAGGGAGCAACCCACATGGGCAGCAGACCTCTCCTGTCTTGCCTGCTGGTCCACTCAGCAGTATATTTCAGTTAGTCTACCTTTTCTGTTCCCCACTCTGTCTCTGGTGAATTCTCTCACCCCTACCCCCATTTCTGTCCTGTGCCCGGCTCTTGTATGCATAAATGAACAAATATTAAAAAAAAAAAAAAAAGAAATTTCAATTTATATGTAGTAAACTAAAAGCTGATTTATTCAGTTTCCAAGGAACTTCACAAAGGTATCCATTCATTTTGTAAGTTTATTAACAAATTTATAGACTGATCCATTATGAAAATATTTTGTTAAAAATATGTTTATTTCAGAAATATACATATTGGTTAAATAATTGTACTCATGAATTACTTTGGCTTTATAGCCTTTGTAGAACTGCTTTAATCTCTGCTTCCTGTACTTACTGCCAAAGAAGTATCATACAACATACCTCAGGTATAGAAATATGGCAAGGAAAAGCAATCTTTTATGCTTGCCCATACGAGTGGGTTAACATGACATGCTCTGTCAGTTGCTGTTCCAAAATTGGGAGAATCAAATAAACCAACTAAAGAGAGTTGTCTCTCTTTCCGTAAATGTATACCCTACTAAAGTAACTGAAGAAAAGACAACAGAAAGAGAAGGTAGAAGGGGAAATGAACAACTGAGAAACAGATTTTTATTGCATTAAAATATTAATGTGGGGCCTCCCTGGTGGTGCAAGGGGTTAGCACTGCATTAAGGAGCAGTCTGCAGCCTCTGCAGCACGAGTTCGATCCCCGGCCAGGGAGCAACCCACATGGCACAGCAGACCTCTCCTGCCACGCCCACTGTTCCCCTCAGCAGTGTATTTCATTGGTCTGCCTGTTCTGTTCCCCACTCTGGCTCTGGTGAATTCTCTCACCTTCCTGCATTTTGACTGTATCCAGTGCTTGTATAAATAAATAAATAAATCTTTAAAAAAATATTAATGTGAAAATTTCACACATCGGTCAAACTTTTAGGTTAGACCAGATGTGTGTTCTGTAAGTAGTGCAAGATCAGTAATGTGAAGTGACTGGTTATCGTAATACATGAAAATATGAACTAAACATGCAAATGACTAAAGCTGGTATAGTTACATTAGTATTGGGGGATAAATTGAAGTTGCACTCAAGCAGTTTTTAAGTTAGGTGTTATGGTAAATATATTGTTTTAGGCAAATACTGCTTCACTTTTCAAATGCAATAATGTAATTAGCAAAGCATTTGCATTCAATTCCTAAGCAGATTGGAGTCTGTAAGAGGTGGAATCTGAGGAGTATTTAGCAATGTAAGAGAATTGTAGAAGAATACAATACGTGAAAGAAAAAGAGATGAAGTTGATTGGGTAAAGGGGCCATCAGATGGATATGTACACCGGACTAAGTGTGTTACGGTAACACAAGCTCTGGACCAATGATTGTGCTAGAAGAGTCCCACAATGACACCATGGCCCTCTTAAACCACACCCTTGTTCAATACCTGGCCCAGTCATTGTCTAGGAATTGTCCCAGGAATAGCATGAGCTTGAACACTAAGGTAGATTCTGAAGAACTGACAGCTGGATGCTTTCAGTTGACTAACACTCTTTACATCTGGACAATGTTTTTGGAGAAGAATCTGAGTGGCTCAACTCTGTTTCTGCCACAGTTCCTACTTCAGATTTTATTCTGACTTACATTGGCTTGACTATTCCAATACAAATGTCAGATTACCATGACTATATGAGAAAGTTTGATCAATGTTAATCTTGAGGATTTAAAATAAGACCCCAAGAAATTTTCTAATACAGTTCTCTTATAAAATATTAATTGTAAATTTTGTCAATTTTACAAACATAAGACAATAAATTAATGACTTTGATTTCAGAACATAAATTTTTTTTAGAATCTAATATATTCAATTTATCTAGATAATTAATTTTTATGAGATTCACCACTTACGAATTCTATTTATTTAATTTTTATGCCCCATATAAAACTCTGGCAGCATCTGATCAATCACACTTTTATGCTTCACATACAACAGCAATTTATATCTGAATAATTTATTAAAATTATCTTTTAATTTTCTAGTTAGATGACATGAAATAGTGTAGAAAGAATGCACAAATGAATGAATAGCTGAGGCAAAGATTATTTTGAGACAAGTATTTAAAACCAAATGAAATTTGGATTATATATGTACTCAATAGCATCAAGCCATCAAATATTAAAAATAAGAGTGACTTGTTTATTTTGTTTGCTAGAAATTTTTGTGGTTTGGAATATCTCTAAGCAATAATAACTACATTAAATATCCAGGCAGTGAAAAATAAAACTACATGATTTTGTGGATGAAAAATCCCCGTTAAGTCTTTAAGTTCCCAATTTACCATTTCACAACTCTTATTTTGGACTACTCTTAATTTTTTATTCTTTTTCTTATTCACTATTTTAATTTTTGCTATTGTTTTAAGTTGGAAGTGGTAAAATAATAGTTATAGCAAAATATATTTTTCCTCAAAATTTCCTGTGTTTTAAAATAATTATTCTTAAAAATCAAAAGCACTAGTAAATATTTGTTTTCATTTTTTGACCAGCTATTGAAAACATTGTTTACAATAGTTCATATTCTATAATATGTATTGCATTAGATATTGCAACTCAGCACTTATTACAGGTCTTCTTATTTAATCATTCTAATACCATTATGACAAAGTATTATTATTTATATTTTATCACTGAAGAAGCTGGCACAGAGACATCAGATGATTTGCAACAATTTACTAAATAATAAAATTAATATATGAAACAAGATGTCTGACTTTCAGCCTAAGCTCTCACAGCAACATTACCTTAAGATGTACAAACAAATAAATTCATTTTTCATGCATTTAGTTATTACTACGTGAAATAACATTTTTTGATGAAAAATAAAGGGAATAGCAAACAGATAGTGTGTCTGAATCTTGAAAGAGAGGAATTAAATCACCAAAGAGTTTAAAGATAATTGTCTGACATCTAGAAATAGGAAAAACTATTCCATCTTTATAAAGTATTTGTAAGGATTAAATGAGAGTAACTGAGATAAAATAAGGGACTATACTTATCACTATTGTTTCTTTTTAAATATTTATTTATTCATACAAGAACTGGGGTACAGGCTAGAGGTGCCGGGGATGAGAGGATTCACCAAGGACAGAGCTGGGAACAGAACAGGCAGACTGACTGAAATACACTGCTGAGGGGAGCAGCTGGAGAGACCAGAGAGGTCTGCTGCACCCTGTGGGTAGCTCCCTGGCCCAATGTTGCAGAGGCTGCTGATAGCTTCATGGTGCTGTGCTTAACCCCTTGCGCCACCAGGAAGGCCCCTCAATATTCTTGATATAGCCTCTTCCTGTTAGTTTTGTTAGTTTACTAGTGTTGGAAAAGACAAAAAAGACCTTTAACAACTGCCTAAATGCTTCATTTTTTTTGTGTGTGTTAATCACAATAGAATGTTTACAGACACAACACACACTCACCAATACACACACATTGACAGCCGACACTTTTCCAAAGAATACGTGCAGATGGTCAATAGGCACGTTTAAAAAATGTTTATCGTCACTTACGCAAAATGCAAATCAAAATCGCAAAATTCTGTATGCTCCTATGAGAATAGCCCATATCAAAATGTCCAGAAACAACAATTGTTGGCGTGGGTATAGAAAACAAAACTTCCTACACTGTTGGTGAGAATGTAGACTGGCACCCGCAGCAGATCTCCAAGACTGGGAAGCTTCTCCCGCAGCTGGGGCACCTCCCTTTCTTGAGATATAAGAGAGCCATCACTGCCTTGGGAGAGCAGGCTGTGCAAACCCTTCTGCAGATCTCCCAAGGATTTCAGCCAAATGCAAGGAAATAGAAGACCAGCTTGCAAGAGGAGTGGTGTATGGGAAATAACTTCATTAGCAAGAGTATGTTGAAAACATTCAAATTTTGTTTGAGACTTCAAAAACTTGGTGCATTTTAAAGATGTTTTAGCTGTTCTCCTTGTCTCTTGGGACAGTGACACATAAAGATATAATTCTCTGTGGTTTGAAATAAATCATATGAGGCATGTAATATCAAGAGTTGTTATTTCCTCGTGTTTCCTTAGGCAAAATTGAATTTGCTTTGAACTTTATTTAGTATTGCATAGACTAATAATAAACTTCTAAATTATGTCTACCAATAAAGTGTGATTAATATTATGGAAACAACTGGCAAAAAAGGAAGCAAGAAGTTATCCAGAGCTTGGATATAGTGTGCAGACATAGTTGAAAAAGCAGTCTAAAAACTGCTGTGAACACAGGCAGTATGTAAAAATAAAAGCTGCTCCATTAAAAGCAGCAGCATTCTGTTCCTATTTGGGAATGATGAAAAGAATAGGTACTATGGACCTTTTTCTCTCAAATCAGTGTTTAAAATCATCCATCTCTCTTGGTCAACATTTAGATTTTTTTTTCTTAAATTGCATTCCCAAATGGCAGTCTTTTTTAATGACTGAACGAAATTGTTCTTTCAGTAAAATAGAATTTGGCATTTCCCCCTATAATCAATCACTGGAAGATGAAAGTTAATGAATATGTTTTTCTCTAGTTAGGCAAGCAAATCCTAGGGAGCCACTGATGTAGGAAATTGAAGATAGATAGGAGAATTTGGAAATTGAAGATAGGTAGGTATGGGTTAAGCAGTTATATAACATAATTGAATGATTTTATACAAGGAAGATACTCAATATATAATGGATAGAGTTATTATTTTTTTATTTGTACGGTTGTAAACAAAACAATGAATTAGAGACAATGAGTTTTGCTCTTAAGTTCCTGCTGCCTTTTCAGTATAGAACCACCAATCGAAGGGAGCTGCCCGGCCTGAGATTCCATTTTTTCCAGTGTCCTCAGGTTATACAGTGATGCCAGTGTCATGTGCAGAAGTTTCATGATTCATTTGCTGGCATAGCCTTGGTATTATTGGGTATGCCTCTTCTACTCTCTCTTACACCTTCTACGTACTGCATGCAGAGGATTCTAAGAGTTTCTCAATTCTCTTGTCCAGGCCACAGAAAACAGAAAATGATTTTTTTTATTGACTTAGTTCACTCAAGGATCCATATAACTAATACTATATTAGGTTCCTAGAAGAAAAGCCAATTCATTATATAAAATGAATGTTTTAGATCTAGGAAATCTCTTTCCTCATTAAGAAAGGCTGAAGGGGGCAGAACCACAACATATGAATGATGTGATCCCTTGAATCACCAAAGAAATCACAACCAAACAGGACATCTGGGTTGGGAGCTTACAGAAAAGGAATATAAATTTCTAGTTTATTAAGCCACTATAAATCTGATGCTTATTTTTTATGGCAACTTTAGCATTATGTAAATTAATGCAAATCACACATCCTTTAACCACAGTACTATATAGTTGATACAAAGTCAGCAAGAACAATTGAACACATGTAATACACCAGCAATCAAATAGGGACAGGGATGAAAACACAAGTGAATTAAATAGCAAGTGTTTATAAAGAGAAGGATGATGATATATATACATTAAAATTATTCTTTATTATTACTATTTATAAGAAATTATTGCTTAACTGTTTAGTAAATATCTTTGTATGATAATAGACTAACAGTCATAGGTAGCATTATATAGTACAATAAAGCTATAATATAAAATAGCCTTAAAATTAAGGAGATCAAAGACATTCTCAGTGAGATGAAACTACCTATGCCCCATTAAACTTCAAGTTGAAGAACAAAAATTAGTTTTTGCAAACTTTCATGGCTACTATTGAAAAACATAACCACTATATGTGCTCAAGGATTATTCTACTGTTCCAATGTGCCATTCCAATGCATTTACCCATTCATTCAAAAGCACTTGAAAACCTTATCTCCTTACTTGCTTTAACCACAGAGTAATTGTTTTTTTTTTTTTTTTTACTGGATTATTTCAGTAGACTTTATTGCAGGGTGCTACAACATTGTGATATATAATCAAAGCTATACCGGTTAAGAACAATTCTATTATATGTTACAGGCATCTCTTTTATAAGACTGTGTGGAGTATTTTATTATCTCTGACAGAATGGTCACATACTTTCCTCAGCTACAAAGAAAAATTTTTACATTTAATAAATTCACTTTATTTACATTTTCTGGATTTTCCAGAGAAGTGACTTTTAAGGCAGAGGTTGCTATTTCATTCTTACTTTTTTTTTTCTTTTAGCAGTAAGAACACTAGAATTTAAATTGCATATAATAAGTATGCTGAATATAAGAAATTTGCCAAACTGCCATCAAGCATCAAGTGGGTTTTATTTATGAATAAAACAGAACCAGGTGTGAAACCAGGTGAGAAAACCTGAAAAATAGTACAATATCTAGAACAGTTGGACCATCTCTATAAATCTCACATATTTCTTTCCCCACAAATGCTTCTGCTGTACTCTCTGACATCTTAAGCTCAGAATAAAAATGTTACCACTGCATACCTATTCGATTGGCCACAGTCTGGAGTAAAGACAATACCACATGATGCGAAGGAATTTAAACAACAGGGACTCTCATTGATTGCTGGTGGGGATGCAAAGTGTTTAAGCCACTTTGGAGATTGACAGTTTGGCAGTTATTTACAAGATTAAGCATACTCATATAATCCAGATACTCTTTGGTATGTACACGAAGAACTTTGAAATATAACTACACACAAAAAATGGCACATGGATGCTTATAGCAAATTTATTGCCAAAACTTGAAAGCAGTCAAGATGTGCTTATTTATTTATGAATGAATAAATAAACTGTGATATATCCAGATAATGAAGTATTATTCAGTGCTAAAATGAAATGAGCTATCAATCCTTGAAAAGACATGGAGGAAAGTTAGGGGCATATTACTAAGTGGAAGAAGTCAACTTGAAAAGTCAACTATATGACATTCTGGAAAAGGCAAAATTATGAAGACTATAAAAAGTTCAGTGATTTCAGGGGTCGCAGTGGTGAGGGTGAATAAAGAGAGCACAGAGGAATTTTAGGGCAGTAAATATACTCTAAATTATATTATGGTGATGGATACAAGTCATTATACATTTTTCCAAATTGATAGGCTGCACAAGACCCTGAAAGAACTCTCATGTATGTGAACTGTGGATTTTGAGTGATGATATATCAATGTAGGTTATCAGTGGTAACATATGCAAGCTATGCATTTGTGGGAACAGCAGATATGTGAGATATTTCTGAACCTTTCTCTCAATTTTTTTGCAAACCTAAAACTGCTCTAAAAATCTTTACATACAAAACAAAACTTAAAAATTATGCTATTGTTTTATTCTTTGAGTTGTATAGTGGTCATTCCCCTGCTTTATAGCCACTGTAAAATTCCACTTTTCAAGCATTGACTTCTTTCAGCTCAATTCCTAAATAACTGCCATCATCACATTTTTATATTTCATCCAGACATTCAAACACTTCAATTCCACTACTTTCTCACTTAGTTTCTCTTTACTAGATTTAACAACCCATCAGTTCACTTCACTAGATTTAATGGTGCATTATTATAATTTCCTTTACCTAGCACATCTGCATTCACTCTAATTCCCTCTCTTTGTTAGTTGAACTTCATATCAAAACTTGAGCATGAATAGAGTCTAGTAACTTCACTTTTAATGTATAGGTAAAATCAGCAGAACATTGCTGAAGCAAAATATGTAACTGAATTGAACAGTTTCTGTTAAAATTAAAGCTAATCATCACAGTAGACCACAAACCCATATTTAATACCATCAAGGAAAGCCTATCTGATTTATTTTCCATTTGGTTGCTGTCTCTACTTTCTCACTTCGTATTCCTTGTCAATCCTCTTTCTGAATTCCCCATTCACTCACCAATATGGTCTTTATCATAGCAGCTAAATCTTAAATGTTGCCAAGTCCAAAGGATAATGTTACACACTCATCTTACTAAGATCCTCTACAGAAATTGATAATGTTGAACTTTCCTTCTTCTTGACATTTTTCTCTTCTTGGCTTTCAGGAAACTCGACTTTTCTAATTTTCATCCTACCACCTGGCTACTTCTTGTAATCTCCTTTACTCCATACATACTCTGGCATATTCAATCTCTAGCGGAGAATAGTTGTTCCCCAGGATTCCATTCTGGGTCTTCTGAATTTCTCTCTCACTTGTCAAATCTATCATTACAGATTTCTAAATAATATATGATAACCTCAAAATATGGGATTTTTGTTAAAACTTTCATCATAGCACCATATTTAAATTTCTAACTAGCTAAAAGATACATGTAACTCTTCATTATAACTCAGTCTTACATAGAGGTGTACTCTCTTTAAAGTCAACAGCATTATTATCCATCTTTCACAATTCAGCAACCAATTTTGTCAATTCAACCTCAAATCACTCCACTTCCATTCCCACTATCACTACCCATGTCTGGGGCCTAAACCATCCTTTGTTATAATTAGCATATCTTTTGTATATAAAATATTTGTGTTTTAAGGTATAAAACTTGATGTCTAAACTAGCCTTATCTGAATTATGTCCCTACCTTGTAACTTGTATCCATAATCCAAATTCATCCCATTTTTCACATATCATTCATGTAACTGCTTCGGCTAAAAAGTCCTTATTGAATTTCTAGTCCACTGAAATAAAATCCAAACTCTTTCCATTATCTAAAATGTCCTGTATTATGCAGTTTCTTTTTTACTGAAGGTCACCTCTATTACCTTATCTTTGTTTATGCTCCAGACATGGTCATATTATAGGATCATTTTGATTCTCCCAACCGCCCCAAAATATTTCTCTCTATATATAACTTTGTATAAAGAATTTCATTTAAAAAAATATTCCTCCTTCTAACTTCATTCACTGAGTCCTTAATCTGTTTTAGATTTACTCATTTTTTTCTTGATACAATTTTTTCCACTATTAATCTTTCAAATTTAGAAACCTCTTTTTCCAATTTTATAATTGTCTATCTCGTATCCATCTTTTCCCTTAATAACTTTAATGACTTTATGACATTGCTTAAAGCGTTTTTGTTTCTCCCACTAGAATGCAAAGCACATAAAAGCAGACAGTTCACAGCTCAATGCAAGGAAGTAATGGGAAATTAATTTGTATTTTCTGAATAAAAATAAAATTCTATAAAAATAGAATTCCTAAGACCTTCTTGTCAGTTATTAGACTATTAATAGTGAAATAAAATTTACCCTCTATACATAACTACATCTGTATTTTAATATATTTTATAATTTTATTTTAATGAGACTTTGATTCTATATATATCCATATAACAGATCAAAGAACATACCAAGCTTTCTGCTATAAAATTGTAGTGATATGCTTTTCTAAGGCACAGGTGAAGACCATAAAGAATAGCATTAGCTCTCTTCAGGTAGAGCCAGCATTCTCTTCTAAATATCTGCTATTGTTTCATTCTAAGATATCTATGTGACTATATCTACCTCCTACTTCAAGGAGCTCATTACTAACCATAGTAAATTCCTATCATTATCTGACTCATACAAATCCTGAGTTTCTATAAATTGATTGTTATGAAAGATTCAATTCTTTCGCATATCTTATGTTTAAAACTAGATACTCATTTCACATTTGGAAAGAAGTAGCTGGATATTGCCAAAGTTCTTACTTTCTCTAACTTGAAAAGTGTGTGTGTGTGTGTGTGTGTGTGTGTGTGTAGCAGTCTCTGCTACTGGGTGATAGAAGAAGCATTTTAAATCTCTTTGATGAAATGAGCTATTTTCTACTTGGTATCAAGCTTAAAATGGATCCCCTATTGTGCAGCAGTAAAAGCTCCATTATATATCTTCCATAATACTGTCCAATTTCCCTCTAAGAAATTTGATGGAAATATTAGAGCTATGTGTTTAATCACTACATGGCAAATATTAAATATTGTGCTGGTGTTTCAGTATTTATTTACTTTAAGAAATACATTTCAAGTGAAAAAATACATCTTACAAGAACAATTTTAGAACTTAATAACACTAAAATTTTTTTGTCTTTCACCTCTAACACCCATGGTTTTAGACATAAACAATATTAATAACTATAAAGAAATGACCAATTATCATATTATACTCAACAGTATAAATGGAAGTAATGGACAAATAAAGAGAGTGCAAAAACTCTACATAAGTATACCAGAAAATTTCTAAGAGGAGCAATTAGGTATTTAGTCAAGTAATAAAGAAGATTTGAAAGCTGCAGGGGAAAATGTGAAAAACAAACTGGACAGCTTTTGTCATAGCAATGACTTAATTAAGGCTGTAAACAAGAGCTAATCTTGGAATTTATTCTAAGTGTTAAATAGGCTGCAGCAAATTCACTAATTTATTTCTAATAGAACTAATGTTAATTAAGCAAATAGATTAGTACTTATGCAGTGACTGCTTTCTAGGCAAGCAACAGGAAGCAAGCTAACAAGAATACAAGAGGTTAGGAGCTAGGTAGACTGGCTGCTTATGCATACAGAAAGTGGAAAGGTCATTTTCTAGTTTAGTGGTTCTAAAATCTACTTGAACAAGAATCGACCGAAAGGATTAGTACAATTCTGATTGCTGGACTTCATCCTGAGTTTCTGATTCAGTAGGTCTGGGGCTGGACACATGTATCTGCCTCTCTAACAAATTCCCTCATGATATTGTTGCTGCTGATCTGAAGGCTTCACTTTGAGAACTACAATCTAGAGAGAGAATTTAAACTGATAAATATTAATTTTAGCACAACCCCAGGATAAGTGGCAATATTTCCAATGTGTGATGAGAGATGGTGAAGGACAGAAACCAGAAGACAAAGACAGGCTTAGAAACAGAATTAAAAGGGAAGCAGTGCAAAATTTTCCAGGATTGGGTTTGCTAAACAAATCAGGTATTTAAAACTCTCAGAGTGTCAACCCAGCTTCGAGATTGAGCTAGACCTCAATTGGCGAGACCCATCAACATCTCATAAAAACTCTTTTTTTTTAAAGATTTTTATTATATTTGTTTTTACATAGAACAGGGGTGCAGGCCAGAGTTGTGGATGGTGACACAATTCACCAGCAACAGAGTGGGGATCAGAATAGGCAGATCTACTGAAATACGCTGTTGAGGGGAGCAGCAAGTGAAAAAGTCTGCTATGCCATGTGGGTTAGCTCCCTGGACAGGGATTGAACTCAGGCCATCACAGTGGGCCTTCGTGGTGGTAGTACTGAGACAACCTGTAGGACACCAGGGAGGCCCATAAAAATTCTTAACCAGAGGGCCTCCCCAGGTGGCACAGCGGTTGAGCGCTGGGCTGCGAAGCTGCCCGCAGCCTCTGTAGCGCAGGTTTGATCCCCGGCTGCCAGCGAGGGTCCCACATGGTGCTCAGACCTCTCCTGCCACCCGCTGCTCCCCTCAACAGTGTATTTCATTGGTCTGCCTGTTCTGTTCCCCGCTCTGGATCTGGTGAATTCTCTCACCCTCCCTCGCTTCTGACTGTACCCAGTGCTTGTATAAATAAATAAATAAATAAATTAAAAAAAATTCTTAACCAGAAATCAAACTATTGGAAGAGCAGAATTTCAAGCAGAATTTCACTCTTATCTGTTGTTTCATTGTTTAATAGTAATAAAACACAGTTTGTGGTTCATGAAGTTCATAGTTTTATACAGGTATTTACTGTAAAGTTATAATTTGAAGAATTCTGTAGTAATTGACTATGTGCTCACTGAACCTATTTCTTCTTGAACATTGCCGTGGACCAGCACAGCAGTAGACGATGAGGCCACCTCAGGGTTGAGAGAAGCGTGCAGGGTGGTCAGGGCGTCGGTGAAAGAAATGACAAACAGACACACTTCAAGAGTGAAAATCTGAGTGTAATTTTCTTTGAGTTTGTGACCAGTATATATATTTTTTCCAAAAGCACAGGAATGAATATCAATGAAATTAGCTTGCTCATGGGCTCAGTCTATCACCATCAGGGAGGTGATCTACATAACAAGCAATGACCTTTATAGAAGAAAGAAGGAAGTTTAGAAAGACAAATAAGGGATTAAAGTTTGTAGTTCTAGAAAGATGGGATAAGATTTTTAGCATTTTTGTAGTGGTTCTTGGTGGTCGTTATCTTTTGATAAGCTTCTGCCTTTTCAGGGAACTTCCGCTGAACTGCTCCCCCCACCCCCCCCACCCCCCCACCCCCACCCCCGCGCTGGTTGCCCAGCCGGATATAGGGACCGTGGCGAAAGCCATTCCTAAAGATCACTGCGGGGGGAGGTGCAGCAGGTAGGGTTTTGCTGTTATTCCCCTGCACGCTGGTGCCGGGCGCAGTGGCGCGCGCCTGTAATCCCAAGCTACATGGGAGGCTGAGGCAGGAGGATCGCTTGATCGGCAGTTCTGGGCCCCAGTCGGCCACAGTGCGCTGCACCCAGGTGCCCGCACGTTCACCTCCTCAGACGTGGTGACCTCTCCGGAGGGGGGGGGGGGGACAGCCTGAAGCAGAGGAAGTTCAGCTGAAGTTCCCTGAAAATAGACTGAGCCCATGAGCAAGCTAATTTCATTGATATTCATTCCTGTGCTTTTGGAAAAAATATATATACTGGTCACAAACTCAAAGAAAATTACACTCAGATTTTCACTCTTGAAGTGTGTCTGTTTGTCATTTCTTTCACCGACGCCCTGACCACCCTGCACGCTTCTCTCAACCCTGAGGTGGCCTCATCGTCTACTGCTGTGCTGGTCCGCGGCAGAACATGTTGGTAATTCAAACTTCCTATCCTCCCTTTCTGTTAGGAATAATTTTGTGGCTGAATTTTAGCCAATGAGATGTGATTTACATCACTTTTTAGACTGGCATTTTAAAAACTTCCCTCACCCTCTTCCAAGTTTATTCTTTCTCTTGCAGACTAATTCTGTGTCTTCTTACCAAATAGCTTTTTGACATTTTTTTATTTATTTATGTGTACAAGAACTGGGGTACATGCCAGAGGTGTGTGGGGGACTGTGAGAGGATTCAACAGAGACAGAGGGGGAACAGAACAGGCAGACTGACTGAAATACACTGCTGATGTAACAGGGTGGTCCCCAGGAAAGGGGGAGGTTCCAGCTTCCCTGCCCCACCCAAGGAAGGGTGGAGCTGAGCAGGAAGAGGAGAAGCGGCAGAAGAGACTGAGGAAGGAAGCAGGATGGAGCCAGGAGACCTGGAGGAGGCGCATGGAGCCTAGAGACACGTGAAGAAACTGCGCTTGTCTTTTGGTCGTGGACTGGGTGACACAGATGTGGGTGAGACCCGTGGGGAGGTGACCATGGCAGTTTTTATCTTGATGTTGATTTTGCTCTTTTCCTTTCGGGCTTGTCCAGTTGTTTGTGACCGTTTTCTGTGGGTCCCCACTGGAAGATGCTTTAGACTTGTGGCAGGCTTTGGGGCCTTGTGATATGGTGGAATAAAAATTAAAAGGGGGGATTGTAACAGGGTGGTCCCCAGGAAAGGGGGAGGTTCCAGCTTCCCTGCCCCACCCAAGGAAGGGTGGAGCTGAGCAGGAAGAGGAGAAGCGGCAGAAGAGACTGAGGAAGGAAGCAGGATGGAGCCAGGAGACCTGGAGGAGGCGCATGGAGCCTAGAGACACGTGAAGAAACTGCGCTTGTCTTTTGGTCGTGGACTGGGTGACACAGATGTGGGTGAGACCCGTGGGGAGGTGACCATGGCAGTTTTTATCTTGATGTTGATTTTGCTCTTTTCCTTCCGGGCTTGTCCAGTTGTTTGTGACCGTTTTCTGTGGGTCCCCACTGGAAGATGCTTTAGACTTGTGGCAGGCTTTGGGGCCTTGTTCTGGGCCAATCCCATTTGGATGGACTTTTACCCACGAGGGGACGGGTAACTTTGGGTGCTTCATTTAGAAACTAGATTCTTTGCCTCACCTGTATTGTTTCCTAGTTTTTATTAAAGATCCTTCCCATTAAAGTGTCCTATGTTTTGTGTTGATGCGGCGGATGGCAGAACCCATTTAGAATAGGCAGGTTTGCGGGGTTTGGGCTGCCCCTCTCCCTGTCCTATAACACTGAGGGGAGCAGCGGGCGAGACAGCAGAGGTCTGCAGTGCCATGTGGGTTGCTCCCTGCCTGGCCAGGAATAGAAC
Source organism: Talpa occidentalis (assembly GCF_014898055.3). Taxonomy (NCBI): domain Eukaryota; kingdom Metazoa; phylum Chordata; class Mammalia; order Eulipotyphla; family Talpidae; genus Talpa; species Talpa occidentalis. The sequence continues at coordinate 24,630,473 of NW_023604972.1, forward strand.
TTGTGCTGCAGTGGCTGCTGAAAGCCTCATAAGTTGTGTCTTAACCCTTGCACCACCAGGGAGGCCACTTTTTATCTTTTTTGACTTACATATTAGAATTATGGCCAAATGGCACATAATAAATGTTCCCATTTGAGAGAGACAGAGAGCGAGAGAGAGAGAGAGAGAGAGAGAGAGAGAGAGAGAGAGAACAAGAGAGCATATAGTAAAGAAGACAAGTAAATAAGAAATGACCAGAATCGTAATGATGCATTCCTTACCTAATGCAAAGATCAGGTATGTGATCAGTTAGCATGTGATTCAATTATGTCTCAATGCAGAAGGGGTCGTCACTGAGATTTTGCAAGCCTTAATATTTCAACAGCTATAATCCTATCAACTGTAACGACTAAAACAAATAATGCATTACATGGGAGCAAGGAAGAATTTTTTGAAAAAGAAAGAAAAAATACCATGCTAAAAATCCATTGAGAGCTCCTAGGTCAAAATAATTAAAAATTCTTTTTAATTTTAATCTGCTTTTTTCTACTCATAAGCTACGTATCAGCCTTCTTTACTTTTCAAGTGTTATTAAAAAAAAAGTTAACAATTGTTTCACTAATAATATGCTTCCTTCTCCATTTGCACTTAATTTAATTGATAAAACTAGATATCCTTTATGTATTTTTGTAAACTCTATGAAGTTTCCAATATGCTTATAGATTTACTTATCAAATGACAGTTTCATGTGGTTCAAACTAGAAATTCAAAATATAGCTCCAGGATAGAACCTAGCAGGGATTCAAACGTAATGACAAACTCAAAAACATACGTGTTTATTTAAATCTTATTTTAAATCCAATTGATAATAGAAATTTAAATGTAAAATGATTAATACTTAGCTTTAGTTAAAAATTTCTTGGGCCCTCTCTAGCAGCACGGGGGTTAAAGTCTCAGCACTATCAACCCATTGCCAGCGACTGCAGCATCAGTTCAATCCTTGGCCAGGTAGCTAACCCACATGGCATAGCAGACCTCTCCTGTCTCACCCACTGCTCCTCTCATCAATGTATTTCAGTAGATCTGCCTGTTCTGCTGAAGAATGTCTCTGGTGAGAGGTCACCCCTGCATTTCTGGCCTATACCCCTGTTCTTGTATGCATAAATAAATAAAAGCAAACCTTTTCAAAAGATCAGAATTTCTCAGTGGATGAGAAATGAGACTCTTATAGGTAACAGAAGATTTTTTAACAGCCCTTAGATGATAAGAATTTGGAAACAGATTTTAAAAGCTATCATTCAATTGTATTCTTGTTAAGTCCTAACTTCTCTAATCAAATCTCTTAGATAGGTAGCTTCAGTGGTCAATATACCCAGTGTTAAAACAAAACCAAACTTAGTATTTTCTATACAGTTCATAATAGACACATTTGAAAAGACAGGAAAGGATAGTGTAAAAATGAATTTGAAATCTGCAATAATGGAAACGAATAAACAAACTAATTGAATAAGCACTAGACCTAAAAGAAGACAAATCCATTGACATAAAAAAATAGGAATTTGTATTTATTTATTTTTAAAGATTTATTTATTTATTCATTTTTTTATTTATACAAGAACCATGGTACAGGCCAGATGCGTGGGAGGGTGAGAGGATTCACCAGAGACAGAGCAGGGGACAGAAAAGGCAGACTAACGAAATACACTGCTAAGGAGAGCAGTGGGCAAGACAGGAGAGGTCTGCTCGCCATGTGGGTACCTCCGAAGCCAGGTGAGAATCGAACCGGCACTGTAGAGGCTGTGGACAGCTTCACAGTGCAGCGCTCTATTGCCTACACCACCAAGGAGGCCCTTTAGGAATTTGTATTTATCAAAATATAGAAATAAGAAAATAAAATGAAAGACACTGAATGGAAGACGTTATGTGTAATACTAGTATTTGACAAAATGTTAGTGTCCAAAATCTGTAAACATCATCTGCAAACATCGCCTCTGGTTAATAAAGGTAGCTTAATAGGAATGGTTAACATTCAGACAGGCACTACACAAATTAGTGTAACTGAATGTCCAATGTTTTTCATTAATACCCATCATGGGAATATAAACTAACACTGTAATGTAAAATTGCCATGCACATGACAGGGATGGCTACGATAAGAACAAACAAACAATAGTAACAGCGATAGCAAAACTGGCCCTCCAAAATATTAGCTAGGATGCAGAGTGATTGAAACTTTCATATATAGAGGAAGAACCACTTGATACGACCCTTGGTGTTCTAGTCTGGTATTATCTACTCTAGCTGAACATATGAATAGCAAATGATCCAACATGACTTCATATGAATGACTTTTGATCCAGCAGCACCATTCCTGATTTGATATTCAATAGAAACTCTACAATTATACCAAAAGACATAAAAAGGGATGTTTCATAACATTATTATTTGTAACAGCCAATCACTGGAAATAACTAAAGGACAGACTACATAACTACATTTTAGCATTTATGAAATAGAAAGCCGTATAGCAAGGGGGCTGGGGAATGAATGAGTTACTTGGAACACGAGTTTAATTTTAAGTGAAAGAAGTCAGGTACATAAGAATACATGCTTTCTTATTACATTTATATCATTTCAAGCATTAGCAAAATTATTTGATGGTGATAAAAGCAAGGTAACAAATAGAAAGGAGGAAAGGTAGGTGTTTTAGGAGTTCTATGAATATAATTGTTAAATCCTATAATGGTGACATTGATATGTTTATTTTGTGAAAATCTATCAATCGTATAATTTGTGCATTTTCTATATGCCAAAACATTTTTATTTAAAAATTAGAATAATTGATATTGCATTATGGAACAATTAAAGTGAACTCAATGAAGGGATTGAATAGCAAAGAACAAAAACCAAATGAACTAATTAGAGTGAAGGAAAATAGGATGAGGAAATATATTAGGCTTAATGAAAAAGAGAACAGAAGTAAGTGGGAAATAAAGTTAAGATGGGTGTTAAAAATAAAAGTTGGCATCTATTTAATTGGGGTCAAAAATTAAGTAAATGAAGTAAATATTTCTCAGGAATTTCTAAAGTTTAAAGATATGAATGATACATTGAAGATGATCAGATTTCAAGCACTTTAATTCTATAATATCTGCTGAATGTTTACCCTGTGCAGATTTCTCAGGAGAGGCAAAAGGGAACAAAACAGACAAAATCATAATTTTTTAATATTTGAAACCAAAAAATTTATAGAATCAATTTAGAGTTGAACTTGAATTCAGGCTCAATAATGATGACTTTTCAAAAGTGGATTTTCTGTCACAGGAAGCATTCTGTTAAATATTAAAGCAGCAGCTAGACTGTAGAGTGAGAGATTGACTTGATTGTTTAGTTTCTCTGACAGTAGAAATTGTTGCTCTTTTGTTTAATCAGATTTGACTCATAACCTGGATCAGGTGGTTGTATCAATGAAGCCAATGTAAAGAGCTGAAAACAAAAGGAGCAGATGTAGTAAACAAAACACATCACAACTGACATCTTGTTTCTTCTTGGTTTGTACTTTTGCCCATGATTCTGGTGAAAACTGAAAATGAAAAATTCTTTAGTGCAAATTACAGCTTGATTTTCCTGATAACCAAGAATATGCTAAATAACTGATTTGCAATCAATTTTATAGTGCCATAGCATTCTTAGCTTGAGGCTGTGGAGGCTGTGATTATTTAATTTTTGCATAATTTAATAATGAATTTAGTCCTATGATGTTTATTGCATTTTCTCTGGCTTGCAGAACTTAGGTATTTGGGTGTGTGTGTGTGTGTGTGTGTGTGTGTATGTGAATTATAGCTGTTCAACTGTCATTAGCCTTTTTTAGTTGTGAACACCTGGAATATTCAAGTTGTCCTTTGTATCTTCAGCACATATGATTATTCATTAGCCTCAAATTTTATATCTTCCAAAAGCTTTACAGCCTATGTTTTATTAGTTGCTGGTAAAAAAACAAACCTGTAAATCACCTCAGGATTATGATCTTCTTTTCTTGTTTGTAGAGGGAATAAAACAGCAGGGAAACAAAACAGCTCCCAATGATGGCAGGAATATCAGAGGCAGAAAACTATTTCTCTAAAAAAGGAATGCACTCAATGCTGCAACCAACCACTTTCTCAAAAATGAGAGTTATTTTTAGAGTGGAAACCTGAAAAATAACCCAGTGAAAATGACCAACTCAATATTACAGATTAAATTATCATTCCTGCTAATTTAGTAATTCCCTCCAGTCACTGTTTCTCAGGAGCTCAGTTTTATTCTATAGTGTATGTATACACAAAAATACACACACACAAATGTAGTTTTCCAATTTTTGACTTTTCTTAGTCTTTATAAACATAGTTCCTAGCTGTAGAAAAACTTAACAATTGGAGGTGATTTTTTTCCAGTACAAAAACATGGCAAAACCTATGACTATTTTCTGTTTTGTATTTCTTTCAAATTCATGCTGCTTGATTTATTTTACTCTCAAGCTGGTCTCAACTTCTCTATATTCCTGCTGCACATTTCTACCAAATACAGATCTAATATTTCACTTTAATATATTATTCTATTCTGTAACTCTCAGTTGTGCAGCAAAGCATCATATGTTTTAGCAAGGTCTTTAGCTGAACTGTGAAGTATAAACCAGGTGGAAAAGCACAGATTTACAAAACTCCAAAACCAGGTCTAATTCAAATATTAATTTTTTGCTGAACCATGAAATGGTTGTTATTTTCTTATGAAATAGTCATTTAGATTTCAGTTTTAAGTAGAACTAAACCAATATGTTTTTTATTCTATTGAAATAGAAGATCAATTATTTTTTCTGGTCTTTGAAATATTTCTCAAGCAAGTCTTTTTATTCAACCTGTGCTCAGTATCCTAAGAAAAACCCTAATCTTTACACATAATTACTATTAATGATTTCTATTTTGTTTTCCTGAAATATTTTAAGTGAAATAATATTCAAATAAATGTACTAACCTCTCCAGTCATGACATTCCTTTGAATCAATACTTTTAAGGTCATTGTGTTCAAATGATCAAATTTAAATTTGTCAGATACACATTCATACTGACTCCCATGTAATCCCCCTCTGTCAATGTTGCTTCCACTACATGCTTTGAACTTTGGTTATTTCTATTTCACAATAAGTTGACTGGCACATATTAAAAAAACTAGCAACAACAAATGTTGGTGAGGTTGTGGAGAAAAAGGAACTCTCTTGCACTGCTGGTGGGAGCGCAAACTGTTCCAACCACTATGGAGAGCTGTGTGGAGATTTCATGACCTACTAAACATAAAGCTTCCATATGATCCAGCAATTCCACTCCTAGGTATTTACCCAAAGGACACAGAAACATTAATTCCAAAGGGCACCTGCATGCCTATGTTTATAGCAGCACTATATACAATAGCTAAGCTATGGAAACAACCCAAATGCCCAAAAATAGATGACTGGATCAAGAAGATGTGGTACATATACACCATGGAATATTAGTAATCAAAAAAGATAAACCCATGCAGTTTGCAGCAACATGGATGGAGCTAGAAGGGATCATGCTCAAAGAAATAAGTCAGAAAAAAAAAGAAAAATACCGGATGGCCCCACTTATAGCAGGAATTTAGAAAACTTAAATAAGGGCCTCCCTGGTGGCGAAGCAGTTGAGCGCTGGGTTGCGAAGCTGCCCGCAGCCTCTGCAGCGCCGGTTCGATCCCCAGCTGCTCCCTGGCCACCGGAGGAGGGTCCCATATGGTGCGCAGACCTCTCCTGCCGCCAGCTGCTCCCCTCAGCAGTGTACTTCGGTCCTTCTGCCTGCTCTGCTCCCCGCTCTGTCTCTGGTGAAATCTCTCACCCGATCGCACTCTTCTGACTATACCCAGTGCATGTATAAACAAACAAACAAACAAATAATAAATAAAACACGCCTCTAAAAAAAAAAAAAACTTAAATAAGAGGCCAGGAAAAAGACTCATCAATGCAAGGTAAAAATCAAAATCAACAAGCAACTACTATAAACCAGAGACACACTATGTGGAGGGAGGGAAGGGCAAGGAGAGGAAGAACTAGAGTCAAAATAAGGGGGGGGGTGCAATTATATGGGGAATATAACCATAATGAAAATGCATACATTGTGCAAAGATGAAAAATGGTATAAGAATTATATAAAATAAAATTTAAAAAAAAGAGAAAAAAAAGAAAGAATTATAATAAAACCAGAAAAGGTCAGATGTCTATCATTTAATAATGCAATATGAACAATGTTTTTTTTTTTTTGGGAGTATATTGCACTTACAAAATAGTCAAAGAATTCCTCTTTATTCTTTTTTTTAGATTTATTTATTTATTTATTTATTTATCATAGCGCTGTGCTCAGCTGCCTGCACCACCAGGGGAGGCCCTCCTCTTTATTCTTTACTTAGGTTCCCAAACAAGTATTGTTACTATATTTCTTGACCATTGTCTTCATTCTCTGTGTATATGTATCTGTGCTGTCAAAGAAACATTGCATTAAGTTAAACAGGCAAAAAAGATTTTGTTTTAGACTATTACAATAGAGAAGATATTCTAAACTCATTTCATCTGAAAGAATTTTTATTTCATTGGAATAACCAATGAATAAGTATTGACAAACATTAACGGGGAGGCTGTTCAATGTAATTAGGCCTCTTAAGTTTCCTACTTGGTGCACATCAAAGTTAGGCTCCTACCTTCTCACAGAGATGTAGAAATAGGAACATTATCTTGATAATTACATTTCATACAGATGACTCCTTGGTCCTTGAGATAGACATCCTTGGGTTGTAAAACTAGCAAAGGGCCGTGAGAAGACAAATATCTCGAAGTACAAGACATAATAATTAACAATGATAAGGTCATGGTAATGGTACAGATATTGGCATCTAGGGTTTAAAATAGTGGATAAATACACATACACATATACAGATATATGTGTGCTTTTAAATGTGTACATATTCATATTTTCTGAAAGTATCGAGTGTAAGTTGTAGATATGATACTTCTTTCCTCTAAACTTTTCAGTGTGTACTGATAAAAACAACATCATTCTCTTGCATACAATCTCATCATTGATTTTCTTCCATTACATAACCATAGTATAATTACTAAAAATTGGAATTGCATGTGTGTTTTTACAATCCCAGACTGCACAGTTCCTGTAAGGCTGCTTTTTACAAATAAAGGAACAAAGTGCATTACACTTGACACCAATATTAGGGACCAGAGATATTCTATAGAGTTTATCAATTTTAGTAAAGAATGGTTCTTTAAGATTTACTGCATTCTATTTTATTCAAATTTCAGGATACTCATGTGGTTATGCATATTTGTGATGAATAAAAGATTTGTAGTTTATTAATTGCAGAAGAATTTTTTCCATCAAGGTACCCAGAATTTTGGAATTCCCTACTATTTCTGGCTATGTAAGAAAACTGAGTAGGTTGATTTTAACTGCCTATGGTGAGACCCATATGTTATCTTAAGCTATAGCCAAGTTGACATAGGAAGCTCAACAAAAGCAAGGAAGTTCCTTCCATTATTAATGATTCTCTAGGCCCTTAGCCACATTCTGGTGAGCTGTGCAAAGAAATAAATGAAATATTCATTAAAACACTTAAACTATCAATATTGTATAAACGAAGATGAAAGGAATGACATGGTATAAGAATAGACTTTCATTGAACTGAGTTATCATGTTGAAATCTTCCTACAAAAACAATGATAGTTTTTGAAACTCTTCAATAACTCAGAGGATGATTATTTTCATTGAGTGTTCATAGAACTTTAGTTTGGCTAGATACAAAAATGCATAGATGTCGAACTGAGCATTGCTGTATCTAAACATATCAATATAGAAAACAATATAATAAATCTTTATTTTATTTTTTCTAATAGTTTGCATTTGTAACTTCTATATACAAACTGAAATATCTAATATGAATGTTATCAGCATCCCATTGGCATTTGAATACACAGCGTACCAGAACTGTTGAATAAGAATCTTGATTTAAAGTCTCCATCAGGAGTTGGCACATTTTTGATATTCTGTTTAAAGGCCAGGTAGTAAATATCTTAGGTTTTGCAGACCATGTATAGTCTCCATCACATATCTTTCTTTGATTTCTCTTATAACTTTATAAAAATGATGTTTAGCTGAAGGTTCATACCAAAGCACACCAAGGATAATTCTTGGTCCTTGGGTTTGTTTCTTGATCCCTGGTCTAGATTTCAGTCACCTAGAGAAGATTGTAATATATGTATATTTTATATGTGTTAGTGGAGATTCTTAAATTTTTTTGAAGGAATTCATTCTCAATGTAACCAAATACATTCATCAGTAAAAAAATTCTAAAATGCATGCTCTTGCTGATTCCATTGCCAAAATGATCACCTAACTAATATTCTATTAACATATTAAGGTTGTATGAAATGAATGGCTGAACCCAAGTTCAGAACATCTATGTTTAGCAACCTAGTTGCATTCTTGTATAGTAAAACTGAGGAAGAGATTTAGCATAATGGCTGCAACCCTTTCTTCCCCCATCTTGTATTTCTGAAAAACAACTGTGCACATTTCAGAACAAAGTGACTCAAACCCTATTAGTTTATCTTATACAGGTGCCACTAGTTATAAGACTTATCCTACTACTTCACAGGAGGTTAGGGATGAGGTGATTTTGATAAATAAAATTGGTCAAATCTCATTACCCCAATCTATAACTTGACAGCAAAGATTATACAAGGTGAAAGCCTATGATATGTTAATGCATTCTAATAGATTGTCCAAATTAGGTAAACACCCATAACAAACATCTTACTTGAAAGGACAGTCTGAATTTGCCATTAAAAAGTCTATTTCTAAGATAGTCAATCAATATGCTATTATCTTTAAATAGCATCAAACATATTGTTACAGTTTCTATGTGTAGATGAATCATCTTCAAAAAGGTTCAAAATATTCTCAGCATTGAAAATGTAAATATATATATATACTTTTTAAATTTTGACCCCTATGTTGATCATTGCATTAGCATTTATGCAATATGCTTTCAGTGACATGAGCAAGCTTCCTGACACTTAAGATGGATTCAAATATTTGGTACATTCTTTAGAAGTGAAGGGGAGGTCTTACTGCCCTCTCTGAGCAGCCACTTTGCTGGTTTTATTTCCTATGGAAGGACACAAGTTTTGAAGAGTGACTAGCATTCATGGAGGGGGAAATAAAATCTTGACAGAAAACAGAATTAGGACAATTTTAAAATGAGTTTTTTATTTAAACCACTGGATTTATAATCATATGACAAAAGAGAAATTAAACAAATAAAAATTTCATTTATAACCCCCAGAAATACAAATACTGATGAATGTTTCTATGGAAATAAATTTTGCAGATATATATATAAAGATACCTGAAGTATTTTCCACCAAATAGTGACAGTAGCTGTCCTCACCTATAACAAGGATGCTGACATATTTCATATTTTTACTTTCTTCTTTTAAAATTTAGCATGAAAAATTTTCTTACAATTATTTGCACCATTTAAAAATAATATTAAATGGAAATTCTAGAGACACAAACATTAAATTTACAATTTCTTTAAATTAGATATGGAGAAATCAGATTGTTTCTAATTTCTTTAAAAGTACAAAATTTAAAACAAAAAACCAAGTTTACTTTTAGAAATGAAATAACATTTTGTCTTTGAAAACTCAGTATGAAACAATTCTGTACAATATATATTTTGATATGACATTATCTTTTTACAATTTAAGGAAGCATTAAATAATAGCTAAAATTAGGAACTTTGAATGCTGAAAAAAAAATGCAGCTTCAAATCTCTATTACAACATTTACTGTATGATTTTGAGGCAAATGATTTAACCTTTCTCTTACTTATTTTCTTAATTGGAAAAAGACAATAGAACCTACCTTGTAGTAATTTCACAAAGAGTAAATATGAAAATATGTCCAGTGTATTATTATCCATCAATAAATAATAGCTTGAAATATCACTGGAAGAGGAAAAGGTGCTTCAGAAACATGTCCGAGCAGACTGAAATGTAACTCATTCAGTCTTGAAATTCTGTTCTAACATTAGAGCAAATTACTTTCACTTTAGAAAATTAGATGTTCAGACCTCTGATATTTAGACTGATAGTCATGGTACAAGAGTTCATTATAAACTAATGTAAATTGTGCTGCCAGGATATTTGTATAATCTATGTTGCTCTGTTTCTGTTTCTGTGTTGTTTCTATCTTCTGAACCGGCAGGGAGAGAAATTGCATATGTTACTCCAGCTGTTGTGGCTTCAGGGTTTACACATTGGCTTTAACTTATGAGACTGATATACACAGCCAAAAATCTGCTTGAATCTCTTTACAATGGGCTTGCAAACTTCTATTTTGCAATATATGAATCTGGATATTGCCTAGATTTTAACTTAATGCTTTCTTCACATGTAGCTTAAGTCCAATTTAATGTGATATATATTGTCATCAAATATTTATTGAGAAAGTACTATGTTCTGGGTTTTATTCCTGGAATTAGGAATCAATGGACAAGGCAGTTATGCATATTTTACGAAGCTTATCGTTTAGTTGTGGGGGAGATAATTATAATAAATAATAAATACATATTATATATACTTATAGGAGCAGATGCACACACTTTAGAAGGTGAGAAGTGCTACAGAAAAATGGTACAAGGTGAAAAAAAATATGCAAGTTATCATTTACACGTTACTCAAGTTCTTGCACAAATATTATTAGGGGAAAAGGATTTCCTGAGCAAATTCCATACAGGCTTTGTGGATGCCACCCCACTCCAGCAAGACACTGGGAACTGCAAATCCCATGATCCCCAAAAGGAAGTTGCGAGGACCTAAGGATGGAGTCAAGCAGCCATTTTCTCTGTTTATAAATAAAAACCAGCCATGTTAGTGGGGTCTCACTCACTTGGCTAGTGCTCTTGGCCAGGCAGGTTTGGTGTCTTCGGGTCACTTGGGATTCCAGGTCAGTGGAATGGGTAGGGCACATTTAAGAATTTATCTCCCTCTTTTCTCCTTGAGTTGTACATTTCCTCATTTCTCTTTCCCTTGTAAATAAACTTTTGTTAACCTTTTGTGTGTGCCTGCAGTGTAAGTACCTTTTAAGCAAGTGGGTGAGGACTCACAGTCAGGCAACCCATTTTATATGGGGGTTGCCCTGTAACAATATTGCCTTAACAATATCTTCCTTAGCCGCACTATAAAATTGTGATCTTTTTCAAGACCCAAATTCCAAAACCCTTAAACCTATTCTGTGCTCCCCAAAGCAATTATTGTTATACTTATTATTTATTATCTTTCTTCTCCCTCCCATTTGAATGTAAACTCCAAAGCTACAAGGGTTTTTTTTTTTTTTTTTTTTTATCTTTTTTGCTGTTTGTGCTAGTGATATTTTAGGCAAAACCACTAGAAAAAGCTTCAGTGTTGTGACAGTAAAATATTAAAAACTGATCATCAAATAAGATGGTGAATGATTTAAGAAATTTCAAATTTATATACTGGACATTGTAAGTCATCAAACATATGATATAATGTATTTTGTTCTTTAAAATGATCGTTTCACTCTGTGAAGGCATAAGTGAGAGGTGGAAGGAAGGAGAGACTGAAAGTTATGAGAAATGAGGAATGCTTCATCAGGTAGTTGCAAGAAAGCTATGATAGATAAGAAACTATCATGTACATAAGAGAAGGATCATGATTGCTGTTGATTAAACAAAAGAGGGAGTAAAAAGAAGTTAAATGACTTTGAAGCTTCCAGCTTAAATGCTTAGATGACATGGAATGCCTTTTAATGGTCACTGAGGTAAGAAAACAGAAAGAAAACATAGAGAATACATGTTTGGTAGACATTCTGAGTCTGAGTAAAAACACAGAATACTTAGGTAAAGTTAGTAAATCACTTGTGTTCAGGACTGAGGTTCCAAAGGTATCAGTCTTGGAATTATAGCTTTGAGAATTATGAGCTTAATGGTAACAGTTGAGATTAAAATTGTGGGTGGAAAAAATAGCAATGTTTTATATATTAGGGGAAAAGCAAACAAAAGGTGGAATTTTATTTTAAGGTAGGGTGGAATGTCATCCACAGAAATATCTAGACCACAATGACAGACCTCTATACCTCTGAACTAGGACAGAAGGATATAGTGATGGTTACTCCTATTCCTGTTAAATGGCTATAGGAAACTTCTTTTTCTTCCTCTCCAGCAGTGTAGGTACATGTCTTCTTTATCATTGCTCTAAATAAGCTAATGTTCCCTTCTTGATCTTTAGTGTACGTAAGGATTTGGATGTTGCTGTGTTCTGCTGCTTATCAACTGAAGACCTGAACTAAAGTCACACTTTTTCAAACAAAGAATTCTCTACCCTTTGACATCAACCAGTTACCTGAAACTTTATTTCATTAGGGCCCAGATCACGGTTACTCTTTTCTGGAGAATACGAACCTGATGTATTCTGGGTAGTAATGACTGCACAGCAGGTTGTGAATCAACAATTTAGTTTCTCTCTTCTAACGTGTAAATACCTTGAGTGTAAAAAAACATGCATGACAAAAAGATGGTTTTTCTACTGTTTCTTTATTTTCTTTGTACTCATCTGGAAAGTCATTGGTACAGTCCATCCTCTTAGTTTCTATATCTGAGCTATGATGCATATTTTGAGGAAAATCACACAATTATGCTGAGAAGATTCATCATAAGTGTATTAGAAAATAATACCGGAGTCCGTCACTGATGGGCAAGGATTTTGCATGTTTCCATTTTTTTTCTTCACATTTTGCACAATGGCTAGTTAATTTCTTTAGCGATTTCTAGAAACCCAAACCAAAAACCAGAAACCACAACTCTGAACAAGAAAAGTGGAAATAATTCCATACTTGTTCTTTTTTATTGGACCTCAAAGACAGGCTATATACATTAAATGGTTAAGAATGGTGCCTCTACAGAGATAAAGAAGTGAGCAGTGTGAGAGGAGCAGTGAGCAACTTGTACATTTTTTCTGTATAATTTGTACTTTTTGAGTGACTCAAAAATTATAATGAGTTGATGTATTATGTGTTTGTTAAGGTAATAAAAATCAATGGACTTCTTGCTAGCCTCTCCAATATTCTCCCCTCCCCCCCCAAAAAAAAGTCTATTCTGACTAAAATACCATTGCAGTAGAATACTTAAAAGATGATTATGGCTTATGGAATGGAATTGGCGACAAACAATTTTAACTTTGATGCATTGTTATATATTGCTTTCAAGACTTACTGAGGTATTAGATGTGAAGTTTGAAGGAAACAGAGAGATGGAGTACTTTATTTTCCCTAAGCAATTGGCTATGTTACCATACCGACAGTTGGGATGAACAAATTGGGGCTGTGTGAGAAATGAAATCAGTGTTTCATTTTAGCAATTGAGATTCATGTTAGATTTCCACTTGGTAATTTGAGTAGTCAGTCAATAGCTCAGAGTGCAGCAGAATAATTCTCTTAGGATGGTATATAACAATAATGGTAAAAACTACCTTTATTGCTTGAAAGTGGGAAATCAGTAGATAAATTATAAAATAGTTCATTATTCTCATATTTATTGCTTTAGAGAAAAAAATTAGTCTCTAATCTTCAAAACAACTAAAAAGAAAAACTAATTTAATATGCATTTTCTACTTTCCAATGCAAAGATGAGAAGTACTCACTTGAGAATAAGCAAATATATATATATATGTATTACTAAAAAAATAAAATTTTAATTTCACTGAATCAGAATAAAAAAATTAGCATCGATATAAACACTGATTTTATACTCAGTTGAACAAAGCTTTGTTGCAACTGTGAATTTAGGTGGACATAGTGTAATTCTTTTTTTTTTTTAAAGATTTATTTATTTATTTATGCAAGCACTGGGTACAGTCAGAAGCGCGGGAGGGTGAGAGAATTCACCAGAGCCAGAGCGGGGAGCAGAGCAGGCAGAAGGACCGAAGTACACTGCTGAGGGGAGCAGCGGGCGGCAGGAGAGGCCTGCGCGCCATGTGGGACCCTCCTCCAGTGGCCGGGGAGCAGCCGGGGATCGAACCAGCACTGCAGATGCTGCGGGCATCTTCGGAACCCAGCGCTCAACCGCTGCTCCACCGAGGAGGCCCCATAGTATAATTCTTAACATAAGTATTACAAAAAGATGTATTTTCTCAAACCAAAAGCAATGAACTCAAAAGAGGAATAAATTTCTCCTTTTTTTGAAAATGAGGAATAATTATAATAATCCAGAGTGTTATAGGGCAACCCCGATATAAAATAAAACGGGTTGCCTGGCTGTGGGACCTAATACTCCACTGCAGGCACACACAAAAGGTTAATAAAAGGTTTATTTACAAGGGAAAGGGAATTAAGGAAATGTATAACTCAGGGAGAAAATAGGGAAATAAAGTTTTTAATGCGTCCTACCCGATCTGCTGACCTGGAAATACAAAGTCACTCTCAGAGCTGGCCGGATGCTGCGAGCTGGCGGGGAGCCAAAATGGGGGATCCCCTCCAAAGCCCACATGTCTGGCTTTATACCAAACCTGGCTGCTTAACCCCACCCTCAGGTCCCAGCCACCTTCCCTTTGGTGGTGATGGGATTTGGAGTTCCCAGTGTCTTTTGGCTTTGGTCTGGAGTAGGGGGTGGAGTCTACAAAGCCTGTATGGAATTAGCTTTAGGACATCCTTTTCCCCCTAACAAGAGGACAAGAAATCTCATTATTTCTGCAATGCTTGTAATGGGATTGGTCCCTTACAATGGGATTGGTCCTGTGTCAAACACATCAAGTGAAACGTATCACTTAAATTATCACAGCATCCCTAAGAAATAGGAACCTGATTTTTTTTTTTCCATGAAGAATTGAGACTAACACAAGTTAAATAATTTGCCCAAGGTCACATATAAAATGGTGGTCTTGCTTCAGATTTAGGCAGTTTGACTGCTGAACTTGTGTTTTCTCAAAATAGAGAGGTCACATACATGACGGTCTTAAAAAGAAAAAAAAGAGGACTCTTAAGATAGTCATGGTCTGGACATCTGGATTAGACGTGAAAGTATGTAAAACCGGCCTCAGAAGGCAAGACTGCTTCCATTCTGCTGGGTGTGTCTATTGCTTCTTTCCAGTTGAGAGCAGTAGAGCACAGAGAAATAGATCTAGCATCCATTATAAAATTTACAAATCTTTGCCATTCTCAATCCGCTTAGGTTTTATTGGTCATTTAGGTTTAATTTCCTTCTCAGAGACACAATCAGTATATTTTTGTTTCAAACATGTTTACATTTTAGCCTTATTTTGTCACATAACATAGGCATCATATGTTTTTCTATTGTACCTATATTTAAAAAAAAAAATCTTTCTAATCATTAGGTTGTGAAGACATCCAACTTCAACCAGTTTCAAAAGTAAAACGAGCCTCAAAGTGTAAAATCTGCTTCCCCTTACTGAAGGGATTTAAATTACATTGTGGATAAAATGTTGTAAGCAGACCAGCTAAAACAGTGTTTTATTTCTGAAGTAAATGGACTGAAACAGATGGAAGAGGGGAAAAGAGCTTTCCTACAGGCACCGTGTCTGTGTGTCACCAGCTGTTGCTGGGAGATAATGTGCAATGGTGAGTGATATATAGGAGGAAATCCAAATGCCTGGAGTCCTTTGCTTTGGACTGTGAGGAGAAAAGAACCTCTCAAGTTTTTGTTTTTTTTTCAACTGAAGGTGAAGCCTGGAATTTGCAATCCCCCTTAAAATAACAGTGACTTATTTGATTGAAACATAAAGCAGGACTCAAAAACTGCTTATTTTCTTCCACAGTGGGTTTCAAAGAAAGTTAAATTTATAGAAGCATCCAATGAGGGGTGGGGAGTCATTGAGAATAATGGGCAAGACTAAAATGGAATATTTTTAATTATGCTCTAAGTCTATAAACATTTTTATTGTTAATTTAAATTTTGCTATTTTAATTTTTTAAATTTAAATACACTGAGAGAAAAATGGTCATTTTAGACTGCAACTGCCTGGATTCTTTTGTATTAATTAATTCTTTTTCTCTATATTAATTAATTCTGTTCCTGTTAAAACCAAAACCCCAAGGAATGATGTGGATAGCTTACGATATAATACATAGGGCTGAGTTTATCTGTGTTTTATTTTTTTTTCCACAGAGGCTATTTAAAAGAGGGTTTAAGAATCTACAAGTAAGAGAAATGATAGTGTTTAAAGAAAGCATCTCAGGTGATTAAGAAATACAAAATAATAATAATAATAATAATAATAAGGCAGGCTGGGAACAAAGTAAAAGATAGTAGTAATTGCGTAGTGAAATATTATATAACATTGTAGAAAGCCATTAACTTGTAAATCAAGTCTGAAAGCTGGGTAGATTAAGCATATTGGAAGCAGACTAGGAAATGTTATGCAGCAATTAAAAACAATGCATTAGATTTACACATAGCCATGTGGATAGGTGGTAGCAACAGTGTGTCCAGTGTAAAGAAAAGTATGTGATGTCTAATAAGATATCAAAATTATAAAAATAACACCATTTCTGAAAATTAAGATGTCTGCATGCAAAAATTATATTTTACAATTTTGCAGTGAAATCAAAAGGTATGTTTAATAGGTCAACACAATTACTTATTAGAGGGTAATAGGGGATAGGGTAAGGGGATAGGTAGTGGCTTATGGAAAGAAAGGATATTAACAATGAATAAAGATAAAAGTGAATGATCAAACTTAATAATCTCAAAACAAAGTTGAGGGGGCTTCATTAGTCTTCTCAACAAAGCATCACAGATTGTGTGACTTAAACTATAGATTTTTTTTTTTAGAGATGTGAAGACTGGACATCCATGATAAAGGTACCAGAATATTCAGTTTCTGAAGAAGGTCTTTCTTGGCTTGTTGATGGCACCATCTTCTCTTCTTACTGTATCCTCAGGGGACCATTCCTGTGTGCTCCTTTAGAGAGTGAGATTTTGTTCTCTCTTTTCTTATGTGACTCCAGTCTTTTCAGATTAAATTCCCTCTAGCATGACCTCATTTAACCTTAATTACTTCCCTGAAATCCCCATCTCAAAAACCCTTATTTTGGGAATTAATACTTCAGCATATTAATCTCAAGGGGACATAATTTTGTCCATATCAGAGACCTTCCGGGGATCAATGATAGAAGAATGCATTTTGAGTCAAGGAATATGATTAATTTGATTCTCTGCCCCTGAGGACGATGTTTTGGAAACAAGACTATATATATTCCAATCTTCTACCACACCTTGATATTTCTCAAATTTGAGTACAATCTGCCATGGAAAATAGTCTGTGGAGTGAAGCTGATCTGAGACCAGGGCAAGAAGCCTAGGACCCTTACTTTCTATAGCCTAAGTGCCTGACCTTTGGATACTGTGTACTGCCTAAATATTTTACTTGACTAAACTTTAGATGGTTTTCTTCTTACTGTAGACCCCTGACCTCCTTTTTCTGAGGAGCATTTCCTTTAGAAAAATTACAAGTGTAAATTCTTTCTCTGCTCTCTTTGAGATGTTCTCCTAGATTCTTACCAATTTCATACCCCAGGAATGTCCTTCTCCAGGATCTAGATACCATTCCTTTGATAGGTAATCATTAAGAAAGAACTCTAATCTATAATCTCCATAGAGGGATAAGAGCCAAATTTTGATCAGTATGGAAAAGAAAATACAGATGTGCCAATTACAATGACCAACTTGCCCACTAATGTACTCCTGTATTTTTCCACCAGCTCATTCTAGCACTAAAAATTCTACTACCATTTTTTAAAGATTTATTTATTTATGCATACCAGAACTGGGGTACAGGCCAGAGGTGTGGGGGGTGAGAGGACTCACCAGAGACAGAGTGAGGAACAGAACAGGGAGACTGACCAAAGTAAACTGCTGAGGGGAGCAGTGAGTGAGTCAGGAGAGGTCTGCTGCGCCGTGTGGGTAGCTCTCTGGCCAGGGATTGAACTTGTGTTGTAGTGACTGTGGTTAGTTTTACAGGTTGTGTCTCGACCCCTTGCACCACAAGGGAAGCCCTACCTTTTTTTTATATGGTGTTAGGATCAATCTCTCTGCCCCTACTGCAATGGTCTTGAATGAAGTCTTCAAGAATTTTAAGATTAGGGTAACAAAACAGAGCAGAGGGCCTCCCCAGTGGCGCAGTAGTTGAGCGCTGGGCTGGGAAGCTTCCCGCAGCCTCTGCAGCGCCGGTTCCATCCCTGGCCGCCGGGCGAGGGTCCCACATGGCGCGCAGACCTCTCCTGCCGCCCGCTGCTCCCCTCAGCAGTGTACTTAGTCAGTCTACCTGATCTGCTCCCCACTCTGGCTCTGGTAAATTCTCTCACCCTCCCGCACATCTGACTGTACCCAGTGCTGTATAAATAAATAAATAAATAAATAAATAAATAAATAAATAAATAAATAAATAAATCTTTATTAAAAAAAAAAACAGAGCAGAGAAGTCAGCAAAATGAAACAGGACTGAATTATGATTACTAATTCAGGAAAATTAGAAGTTAAGAGCCAGATGGAACCCATATAAACATAAGCTCAGCTCTCACACCTTGAGACAGTAGAGGCTTTCTCAATTTACTTTAGCATAAGGACTCAAGTTTTATGTATTTAAATATCAAGCAAGGATGGTACCACATAACAACAACTCTCTGGGATACCTCAACAAACGTGTTTATTTCTCCCCATAGGAGCGAACAGTTCATATTTTTTTGGCAATTGCCATTCTTTGAGTCAATATTCCTATAATATTTATTTGTAAGTATCCTAGATATTGTCTGTGGATTTTCAGCACTGATGTTCAAAGTTCTAATCTCTTTTCTGCATTGAAGAACATCTGAATGAAATTTGGAAGGCAAAGAATAGGATAAGCCACTATTTTTTTTTTTTTGAGGATTTATTTATTTATTTATACAAGCACTGGGTACAGTCAGAAGCGTGGGAGGGTGAGAGGATTCACTAGAGCCAGAGCGGGGAACAGAACAGGCAGAGTGATGAAATACACTGCTGAGGGGAGCAGTGGGCAAGACAGGAGAGGTCTGTGGGCCATGTGGGGCCCTCGCCAGCCGCCCGGGATAGAACCGGTGCTGCGGATGACTGTGGGCAGTTTCGCAACCCAGCGCTCAACCGCTGAACCACCAAGGGAGGCCTGAATAGGCCACTGTTTTGCTCCAGCAATGGTAGGTAGAGATTTGGGGAAAAAAGTCTAGATTTTCAGCAGCTTCAGATCTCATGCTTTAGAACTAGTAGCAGTTGAGTTCTTAGTGGGAGATTCTTGTGACTCTATCTTTCCCTAATTTCTTTCCAGTAACCCATAAATGTTTGATAAGCATTTAATTTCCTATATGGAAACTTCTTTTGTTAAAATATCTTGAATCATTTCTGTTTCCTGGGTAATTATTGAGTAATTCAATGATTGTTATTAATTCAAAATCCTCTGCTAATAAATTAAAAATAAAATCTGGTTGCTCAGCATTTAATTAGATTAAGTTTCTATTTATATTTGAGGGCGTTTGACCCATAACACTTTCAGTGAAATGTCATCTTGTTAATTTTAACTTACCTAATAGATTTTATTGAAATTCTGCACAAATTATAGAAGAGTCAAGTATGTGAAAATGTGATTAATACAAGTCAAACTCTGAAAAAATCTTATAATAAATTTATTCAAAGAGCAAATTTATTCTAAATATAAAAGAATAGGCAGGGAATTTTGAAAATACAGAGCAATGGGATTTAAAAGGATAATCTTAACTCCTAAAGGCAATTTAAGTGTTAAAAAGCACTTACATATTCATTTATTTTTTTGTTAGTGCTTTTCTCATTGTATTGTCCTTTCTGAGGAAAAGAATAAAATATAAGCAAAAATACTTACTTTAAGTGTGAGTATTTTTCAGTGGTAATAGCAAAACTGAAGTAATTTAATTTGTTGTAATGCTAATTGGACCACTTATTCATTCAAAAAGTATCTTTAAGAAACTTTTTCGTTGATATACATACATGTATATATTTCATATATAGTATGCATATATATATGCATACATACAAATACAAACCTCCCCTTTTCTCCTTCTATTCTGTTTTTCTATCGGGTTATGCTTTTCTTCAGAATTATTTATTTTTCACTCCCATACCCAGATGTAACCTTGATAGTTTAAGCCCTTGAAGGGATCAGACCTGATTTTGTTAAGTTCATAAGGTCTTCAATTTTTCTCCTTGTCAATTCTGCAGTGGTCCATCCTACTATGCATTACTGCAAAGGATGACTGAACCCTTGGATTTTTTTCATTGACTAATTCCCATAAATTGACTTAAATACAGAGACTTTAAAAACACACAATAACTATAGAAACCTTTTAATTTTTTTCCCATTTGTCTTGATTTGCTAGGGTTACCCTTATAAAGTGACAAAGACTAGAGAATTAAGCAACAGAAATTTGTTGTCTTATAGTTTTAAGGGTTAGAAGTCCAAGACAAAAGAATTACCTCTTTTGAGGCCTCTGCCTTAACATGTGGATGATCATTTTCTATTGCTCTCTTCATCTGGTGCCTCTATATGTTCTTGCTTGTATTCTGAGCTCCTCTTATAAGATAATAGTCATATTGGATTTAGGGACAACGATACTGCCCTATGTTAATTTAATTTCCTTTTTAAAGTACCTATCTCAAATAGTCAAATCCTGAAGTACTAAGTGTTGGGGCGACAGCATATGAATTTTGAGGGAACATATTCAGCACTGAACACATGTCTACGAATTGGCCACCCAACCAGGGAAGAAAAGAGGAACACCAGAATAATCCCCCTAAAACTAAAAAATAATAAATGAATTACAATAATAATATCCTTTATCAAATTATAATTGAAGGTCAAAGATCATGCTCATCTCAGTAAGAGACAATTTCTATAGACAGTTCTAATAGGTAGAGAAAATGATTTTTCCTTACCTAACACATGGAAACTTTATCTGCATAACAAAAATTCTATAAAGTATGAAAAAAGTGAGAAAAAATTCTATGAAGCGTGAAAGTGTTTTAACAATAATTTAGATACATATGAAGAGAAAAAAACCCTTAATATACAAATATGATTGCCTAAAGATATACCATGAATATTCATTATATTGTCTTAGTGTGTTGGGGGTAGAAAGAACATTTGAAATGACTAATACTTCAATTTATCATGAGATGACTCAGTCTATTTTAAAATTTTTAAAAGTATAGTTTAGTAATTTCATAATAATTTTGTATCATATTTCTCTGCTGAATATATTCCTTTGATTATTCTTAAGATTCATACCAATACATGAGCACATCTAAAAGTATTTTGTGAAGATTTATATACACAAAATTTTATTATATTTTACTTTTTAAAATGCATTTTATATTTTGAGGAAATAATTTTTTAAAACGTACTTTAATTGTTGACTTATAGTGGTTGCAGACATTCTTAATTGCACTGCATAATTTATCTTAATCAAGAGTGTTGATATTATGTAAATATAAGTAGTTTATATCTGTTGATGGCAGAAAACTAGGAAATAAAAGAATGATAGGAAGATTAATGAGGAAAAACAGAGAAATAAGTGCAATTAAGACATTTTAAAAGAAGAAAATGTAAAAGAAAACAGTAAATTTCCAAAGCTGTGTAATATCTTGAACTCCAGCTACATCTTATGCATTCAGTATTGAAATTCCTATGACTCTTTGGGTTCATCTGATTGCACATAATTGAGTTATCAATGGAAATCTTAAAGCTATTGATTATCCTTCTGTCAAAGGGGAAGGATGACAGACCCAGCAGGTAAGATATTTGTTCAGGACCTCTCTGTCAGGACCACCACTTAGTGTAAAATATGCCTTCTGTTCCTAAATCACAAGGTGTGCCATGATCATATTGTGTACATATTTATAATATGTACATCTATTTCCAATAGTGTGATCAATGAGGCAGTGTTTCTGTTTTTAAATAACATTGTCTGCAAATTTAAGCTCCCTGTAATAATTTTGAAATATCAGCAGCTGAACAATTGTTGGAGAAAGATATAAAAGACCAAAATCATGCTAATAAAAATAATTTATTTATCAATTGAGGGACCAAGTACAATGACAAAACTTAGAGGAGAAGAGACTGGGTTTGATACTAGACCAGGAAATACAGCATGAAAGAGGAGGCATTTTGAGTTGTACTTTAAAACATGAACTATTGTTAAATCAAATGGAAATTAATTAATTTAAGTAATTAAAAGCTGTAGTCTATTTCATAAGTATTTAGCAAACAATTTACTCCATTTTAAATGAAATATGAAGTCACTAACATAACTGGCAAGATGTTGTATACATTACCAAGACACTCCAATCCTGCTGCTAAATAATATTCACTGGCTAGATAAAAACTGCATTCTTATTATGAATGACAAGCATATATATAAAAGCTCATTAATTTTCATGGTGGAATTTTAATAACCCAAACAAAGAAACAAAAAACCCCAAGGTGTCAGCCAGCCTTTACTAAAATATCATTTAATATGGACAAGAAGATGAAACTTTCCTTTCAAATTATTTTCTCTTGTTGAGTTATTATGATGATATAATTTCAGAAACAATTTCCAACAAAAATATTCAATGTTGTTTTATAAATTTATCACAATGAGGCATAATTTCCCTTAAGCTAAATTACCAGGTCAATAATATGACTTCAATATGCTATAAATACAGGTTTAGAATGACAAGAAGAGCTTATTAATTCACAGAAAATTCATACCTGATGTTGAACTACAGGTAAAAGTGGAATGAAGTTGAAATTATTATCATAATTGTAATCATTATTATTATTTCCAAACTCCTTTGCCAGCAACTTTTCATTTTGAAGCACCTTGTGTGAAGTTTATCTCTATAAATAAATATTCTGTGATGAGCTCATGTTGATGTTTCTACTGTAAATTTTTCTAAATTACAAATTACACATGAAAATTGGATATTCCTCAGAAAGGATTTATGTATTTAATTGTCAATATTTTAGTGTTTACTTCTTCTGAATATGATCATTTTTGGACTGTTTGTTTGGAAAGGATTGCTGTAAAGTGAAAGGAAGATTGTTAAGAATTATATAACAAAACTCACTTCATTCCATGAACTTTCAAGAAGTCATTCATTCCTACGAAATCTTGATACAGTGGGTTTTACCAGGTGGGTAAAAGCAGTGAATCTACTTCAATGCTTCAACAAGTGTTTCAACCCTTCTAAATTAATGTCTTAAATTTTTGGCTACAATTCATGATACATATTATTATAATGCTCCTTAGTATTGGATATTGAATTAAGTGTGGGATAATTAAATGTTAGACCAAACTTTGAGAATCAAATCTTATACAAAATAATTTCATTTTATAAATTGTTATAAGAACTCTGAGACACAGGGTAAATTTAAGACCATGTTCTTCATTTTATCTCTTAAATGTTTATAGGACTATGCAAAACTTACTCTTAGTGGACACATAAATGAGCATAATTATAAAAATAAATTATTCTGCTCAGTGCTAACGTGGTCAAGAATGATCATGTAAAGAGTGCAATGAAAGAGAAACCAATTCAGTTTCTTCAGTTTAACTAACTGCAAAACACTATTTTCCAGGTGCATACCTTAAAACAGAAAGCCCACAATCCCCAGAAATTTGACTGTAGAATTGAAACTACTAGAAGGGAAGGGATTTGGGAGGTGACTTGATAGCTGATGGGGAGGATTATGGGTGCTCTGGTGCTGGGCATGGGGGTGTTGCAACATACATCTCAGGAGGTGTCAACCTATGCCCCCGATTTATAGGCAATGTTGTAAATGTTTGTTACCTCCATAAAAGCAATGCAATTAAAAATAATAAGTAAGCTTTATGTTCTTTAAAAATAAAGCAAAACATTAAACCTAATAGCTTTTCCTTCAGTTAATTATGCTTACTATAGATTATCTTTGCTTTTCCTCATTTTATATGTAGCATTCCAAACTGGATTTCAAATCTCTCAAGTAGGTCATACTTCTTTTGATTATCTGATATACCTGTCATAGTATACTGCTTAGAATAGGTGATCTGTACACATCTGCTGATTTTTTGTGTAGTAAGGAAAATGTATTTCTACTTTATCTGAACTGATTGTTGCCCTGTGATAAAGAAACAAGTATACCACATTTGATAAATGAATACTAAATTATAAGGAAACATTAAGTGAACTGTTTTTTCAATATTCAAGACTACTCCATGTGTTTTATTTAATTCTCTATTTTGTGATTTTGCTAATAAATAAGTACCCAATGTTGTTTGTGTTTTATTCCTATGGTACTGTTTGAATCAAAAGTATATATTCTTGAATTAACTATTCACTACATACTCTAACTCCTGCAAATGATGAGTAGATTTTTTTGGCAAGCTTGACTGGTGTGTCTTAATTGCTATCATTTGAATAATTAATTCTATGTTTAGAAAATGAGTTCAAGGTGGTGTGTGATTAACCATGTTTAATGAAGTCATTACCTGATTAAAAAGCATTTCATGCCCATGACTGATTATATCCAAAAGCTAATCAATTTAATTTAAATTGTCTATATATATTTGAATTTGTTACAGTTTTGTGTTAGACCTACTATGATGAAAACCTTATTGGGAGTCTATCATGGGTTATTGTTTATGCTTTTGGATTTATCATGTTCTAGAAGTAAGTATAGGAAATAATGTTTCAATGGCACTAGAAACAACATCTGCAGAGAATGTTCTTGGCTTTGAAAATGATTTCATTTTGGAAAGCAGAGCTTTTAATAAAAGGAGCTAGTTTGATTAGGAAGAGAGCTCTTTAGTGATACATCAGATGGCTGAATTTTTGAGGGGCTTTTTCATGTGTCAATTCTAGTTCTGATCCTCACAAGTAGAACATGCCAAACTTTTCATGGGACCTTGAGAGAGTAATCTTAAAGAAAAGAATTTGGATGTATTTTTAATATTAGAACTCAAGAATATCAAGAGAATTTTTTAGATGGGCACTGGTTTTTTTGGTTTACAACTAAATTGAGTGAAAAGTATAGGGAATTCCTATAATTCTTTGTTCCATATATGCAAAACCTATTCCACTTTCAATATCCCATGCAAAAATGGCCCGTATTTCCCAAGTTCTGTAGTTTATATTAGGGATCACTTGGTATTACTATATACATTCAGTAGGGTTTGATACATGTATAGTAGCATGTACCCACAAGTGTCATGTCATGCAGAATGGTTTCACTGCCTAAAAACACTGTGTTCTACATGTTTGTATATACTTCCCCCAATCCCTAGCAACTGTCTTCATAGTTATGCCTTTCCCAGATGTCATATAGTTGATTCATAAAGCATGTGAGCTTTTCAGGTTGACTTCTGAATATGCATTTAGTTCACTCTGTATCTTTTCATGACTTGAGAGCTCATTTCTGTCCAGCATGGAATAATGAGCTATTGTCTGGTCATACCCAGTCAATTTACCATTCATGAACTGAAACATCTTGATTGCTTTCAAGTTTTAGCAATTATGAACAAAGATGCTAGAAACATCTGTGTGCAGGTTTTTATTGTATGTACATAAATAATCAGTTTATTTGGGTAAATAACAAGGAATATGATTACTGGATCATGCTCTTTTGCAAGTGTGATATAGTAATGATACAATAAGAGTATGTTTAGTCTTGCAAGAAATTGCCAAACTCTTTTCCAAAATAGATGTACCCTTTTGAATGCAGCAATGAATGAGAGTTCCTTCTACATCCTCCCCAGCATTTGGTGTTTTCAGAATTTTGGCCATTCTACTTATGTGTAATAGAAAAACAATCTTCAACCAATCAACTACCAATAATTTATTCAACATTTGATAATTAAAATAATTCTAAAAGTATTTCCCTGGATAAATTTTAATTAAATATGAAAAAGCAAACATATTATAATAAAATTCTGTTGTTCCAAATATGAGAAATCATATAAAATGGATATCTAAAATTTAAAACCATTATTTATGAGACATTATTTTATTATTTTAAGACATTATTTTAAGCACTATAGATGTATTATTTCATGTTATCATCATAGCAGCCTATGGAATAACATATATTAATAGCCCTATTTAATGGGTGAGAAAATTCTAAATAGCTTGCCCCTGGTCACACAATTTGTCAGTAATATAGCTGATAACTGGATGTGAAGCAAAATTCTTCATAAAATTTGGGCAATTTAATAATACCTAGAAATCCAGTAGACAAGCATTTGTCAATGATCTTTCATGAACAGCCACTAATAACAATTAAACAAATAAATCAAAAGCAGTTACGTTGAAAGGTTTACTTTATAATTCACATTATATATTCAATGTTATATTTCAATAATATCAGAAAATAAACATAAATACATTAAGCTGTCAAGTATGGATCTTGAGGTTCATTTTGATCCTTAAATATTTTTATCAACATTATAGGTTTATTGAATATTTTGAACCTAGTGTATCCACGACATGCTTTATTGTGTCTTTAATAATATCTCCTACCTTGCTTTCACAGAACTTAATCTTTATGCACACCCCATAGCTTTCTGGTCATTTTAAGTTATTTAATATAATTCAATGCAGTTTAAAATATAGGGCAGAAGTGAGTATAAAATGGGTAGGGAGTTCAGTGGCCTAAGGCAAAGGACTAAGGATAAGTTGATGGTGGGTGTAGTGTGATGACATACCTTTGAGGAATTGGGAACTTACTCCCCTAAATCATACAGTGTTGTAAACAGTGTTGCATAAACAAGCAAATAAATAGCAGTTTGGTCTTTATTCATTGCATTCATTGTGTTGAAAATGGTGAGAAGCCTTTGGTTGTAAGATTTGCTGATGATCGGATTTATGTAAATGTGGTAGACAAGGTTAAGAATTATTATAAGATTTGTTTGTTTTGTTGTTAAAGCAAAAAGTCAATGGTAGTCCTATTTCTAAGGTAAATGGAATATGGAGATTTGTTTAGGATATTTAAGTTTGAGGATACCTTTTACTTAGCATGGTAGTAATTAAGTTCCATAAGATCCTGATGAAAATAAATTGCATTTAAAAATAAAATAGGGGGCCTCCCTGGTGGCAGAGGCAGTTGAGTGCAGCGCTGTGAAGCTGTCCTCAGCTTCTGCAGTGCGATTTGATCCCCGCCGGCCTCAGAGCAACCCACACGGTGAACAGACCTCTCCTGTCTTGCCTGCTGCTCCCCTCAGCAGTGTATTTCATCAGTCTGCCTGTTCTGTTCCCCACTCTGTCTCTGGTGAATCCTCTCACACTCCCACACATCTGGCCTATACCCCGGTTCTTGTATAAATAAATAAATCTTTAAAAATAAATAAATAATAAAAATAAAATAGACACTGTATTTTAAATATAGCAGGAGAGTTATACCCATAATAGTTGGGTTTTTTAACAAGTAAAAAGCAATATGATAGAAAAGATGATGGCAATAATTTATTAAGAG
This sequence comes from Talpa occidentalis, assembly GCF_014898055.3. Lineage (NCBI taxonomy): Eukaryota > Metazoa > Chordata > Mammalia > Eulipotyphla > Talpidae > Talpa > Talpa occidentalis. Next base: position 24,658,068 of record NW_023604972.1, read on the forward strand.
CGGATTCACAATTATGCTCATATATTAAATGTAGTCACCCTGATAATCATGTGCAATTGGCCAATATAATGTGCTGCTTGCTAGATCATTCAATCTAAGAGGGTTATTATAGCTAATCTTTTTAGCAATCAAAAGGATCCTACAACTACATATTTAAGAAAAGGATGGATATTAACTAGTGACAGCAAGTAGAGATCTTCTTTTCTCAACCTGGGAATAATTTCTATAGTCTTCCTATATAAATAATTTAGAACATTGGATTTTAATTTTAATTCAGTGAATTAAAAATAATCTCAACCCCTTCTTCTATCTCATTTTCCCCCCAACTAAGAATCTTAATACAATCTTAATCTTACTAATATCTAGATTATTCTGTATTTTCAACACACACCTCAAGTATCCATTTCTTTGGGGACATAATCTGAGGCTCTGCTTAACAGGTAAAACTAAACACTTCCACCTTTCCTACAATAATCTCATTTTATTCTATTATTTATATGGTTCTGTATTACCTAATCATTCCCTATAAATCCTTCATTACTAATTTTTCAGCACACACACTAAAAGGAGACAATACACAGCATGAACAGTAGAACTTTCCAAATGGAGTTTGTTTTCAATACCCATCTACTCATCATTCTCAATTTAGACAAACAATTCAGAGGGGAAACTATATTACAAACTTGTTTTCTTTGTTTACGTCCTCTGAACTTTGGACCTGTTTAGTTACAATTTAATAGAAAATGGCAATTTTTAAAAGTTTACTTTGGTTTAAATCATTAAGGATATTTTGGAGAGATTCCTCCTGTCTTGGTCAAAGTAGATGTGTAATGGAAAGCAACTTCATTTTGTGAAGGAGAAAGAATTAAGATTATCCTGACATTGAAGATTCATCTCACACGCATGACTAAAGCTAGGTAGCTTTATTCTGAGAAAAAAATAATATTACTGTAAAGATAGCATCCAAGCTGGTTTCTGACGGGCCTTCTTTAGAACAGAAACTAGGGAGAATATGGTCATGCATATGTAATGCACGCGCACACACACCCACATCCCATCACCATCATCAGCAGCACCACTACCACCACCACCAGCAATAACTTGGATAACAAGCAACCAAGAATCTAACTAACCTAAACTAAAATTTTATATTTCTGGGGAAACTCCAGGAATACTCATGAGAAGTGAAGTTAATTATGTTATCTTTCTGGTGAGCCAAGAGAAAAAGTGATTATTTTTGAAGATTACTCTTAACAGATAATGAAAACTTACTAATAAATGATACTTTTGAAATAGATTTGAGATAATTAAGCATTAGGTAATATTAAAGAACTGTTTATTAGAACAACTTTTTCAATTATCCTGAAAAGGTCACCTAGAGAGTCATAAGACAAGAGGGTCACAGCTGTTGGTGCAAATTATTTCAAAACTGATAATCTGATAATTTGATAATCTGATAAAACTGATAATCTTAATTTGCAATTTATAAGTTAGAATAGGAAGCAAATGTAGTTATGTCTCCCCCATAATATAGCTCATTGTTTGTGTATTTTTGGAGAATATTTTAAATAAATATATAGATAAGCAATTATTATTAAAGGTCACATGTTAACAATAAAGAACACATTTAGCTAATTAAATAAGGGAATTAATAAAAGAATTGTAAACTGTTAAAATTTAAATATTATTAGAAAACGTATAATAAATATCAATTAACTATTGGTACTTGAGGTAAAAGCTATATCTTGTGGACAATTAATTTCCATTTCAAGTCAGAATGTAATGAATTTTACTTTATGTCTAATGTATGGTTTTCTATTCTTCAAGGTATATTAATGCAATTCAAAGATCAAAATAATTTTATAGAATAAATCACAGTATATATATACTCCTTAGAGACACAAAATAGAAAAATATTACTCTTTATTTTTCAGATCCCATGTACTTCCAAATAGATTTTTTTTTGCAAGGGTGTAGAGACACAATGGATTATGATGGAGGACTTTCAGTGCCTTGCTGGTGTGATGTGAAAACCTATATCTGAGGTGTGAACCTGTACCTCTGAATCATTGAGGTGAACCAAGCTTACCTCAATAAAAAGTAATACAATTAAGTCACAACAAAAAGAATTCTTTGCTGCCACGTCTTTTTCTTATTAGTGTATTTGTTTTCAGTTTCTGCTTTTTTATACATTTTGGAAATAGGTGTTTTGCATTTCAGAAGCTTCTGTTAATCTTTCAATGCTTAGTCCATGTTTGTTACTGCAATAGATGAGAATAAATTTTCAAAGTACATAATATATGTGTTGTTATTTCAGAACATACTTCTGTCAGAACTTCTCTCTCTCTCGCTTTCTCTCTCTCTCTCTCTCTCTCTCCCTCCCTCCCTCAATCTGTCCCATCTTATTCTTTCCTTCCAGTTTTCAAGTGTGCATTTTCCCCAACACTGGTTCAGTCTAAAGATGACCCCAAGAGAGATGTTTTCAGATCTGCAAATACATGGAGTTATTTCTCCACTGTGATTTTCCAACTCTTAGAGATCAGTTCTTTCTTTCTGATTGTTTGCCCCATATGGACCATAAAGTTTCATTTCTTACCAAATAAATCCAATTTAGCATCTGGGTAGTCTGACATCTAATGTAGTTTCATTCCTGAGAAGTATGTGCGGTCAATGTTACCACTCAGAACATCAACACATCGACAATTAAGGTTCTCTCTCTGTTCTCTCAGGAATTACTTCACACTTTTATTAACAAGATCTCACTCACTCACCTATGTTTCCAGAGTATTTAGTATTCCTTTACCAAACTTTTTAACTGATCTGGCATTCAGCATCCACATTTACGACATTATTTTTTGTTATTTTTTTCTCACTCCAAATAGATTAAAATAATAAAACAAAAATATTCTGAATACAGGCTGCTAGTGCAAATATTTAGGTCTCAATTATCTGAGGTAATAGCTATGTGGAAAAAATGAATAGTTATAATTCACAAACAAGCCTTAGCTTCTAGATTTAGAATGGTAATTGTTTAACATTAATCAGATTTTAGTTTATTAAGAGATGTGCAACAAGAATTATCTGAATAATTAAGTTCATTTAAATGATATTTGTTCAATTTAAAGCTCTCTAAATGATGTATTTTTTTTACTATTTTAGAAAACCTCAATATCAACATTGCATTAGTGTCTATAACTTGAAGTAGAAATAATATTAGTTTTTGAATATCTAAATAGCAATGTGAAAAACTAATGAGAGAGAGACTAATGTTTGCACATTGGGAAGAATGCATAGATGTCTTTCACAGTCTAGAATGGGAGAAGAGATCAACTGAATACGTTTGCACCTTTTCCTACCAGTGTGGAAAATGAGAGTTTCAGATTTTAGATTGGGGACACACCAGACAACTTTTCTTCTCTACTTTGAGATGGAGCATATATCTCTGCGGAATATATTTCCTTTCACTTTACTTTAAAATAGCTTGTTTTCCTATAGATGGGAAGGAAATTTAAAACAATTTTCTGAGACTCTACAAGTTAAGATGTACTATAATGAGGGCCTCCCCGGTGGCACAGCGGTTGAGCGCGGGGTTGCGAAGCTGCACACAGCTTCTGCAGCGCCGGTTCGATCCCCGGCTGCTCCCCAGCCACCAGAGGAGGGTCCCACATGGCGCGCAGACCTCTCCTGCCGCTCGCTGCTCCCCTCAGCAGTGTACTTCGGTCCTTCTGCCTGCTCTGCTCCCCGCTCTGGCTCTGGTGAATTCTCTCACCCTCCCGCGCTTCTGACTGTACCCAGTGCATGTATAAATAAATAAATAAATCTTAAAAAAAAAAAGTTAAAAAAAAAAGATGTACTATAATGATACTAATAAATCACAGAAAAAAAGTTAGCTGATCCTCCTCCCTCTTCCATCCCTGCTGCTTTCCTAAGGATTTAAAATTTTAATGCATGTAATATATTTTAGTGCACGGCATGATTTAGGAAAATAATGAAAGATCTTTCCCAAATATTGGAAAAATATTTGGCTGTTACTAAACACCATTTATTTAAATACCACTTATTTAATAATGCATTATACATCTGGTTGTAAAATATTTGTTTTGTGATACATTCTAATTTCAATAATAGTTCCACTATACATGCTAATTTCTAATAAATAGTTAGATCTAGTCAATTTGATTGATTTCTTTTTAGCATTATCTCCACTTTTAAAATTCTTTGTTATTTAACATAAATGGAATATGGAGATAAAGGAAAAGGGAGAAAGAGATGAGAAGAAAAAATCATAGGATGATGTAAAAAAAGTATTATTTATGAAATGACAAAGCATGACAATTAGAAAGAAATGAAACATCAACAAGTGAATTTCAATTTAAAGCTAGAATAACTCTCAAATACACCAAAAGATATGTCTAGGTTCTTAAAAAGGACTAAAGAACATGCTCAATAGTAAAGGGCAAATACAAAAGCCAGAGCCTGCAGTTGCAGTCATTATAGACCAAAAGATTTTGCCTAGAGACTGACAATCTAGAGTTGAAGAGGAAAATATAATTGCCCCATTCATTAATATAACAAATAAAGCATCTAGTACATGCCAACAGCAATAACAGAAGCTGAGAATGTGGAAGTGAATGAGACAGATATGCTGGTTTCCCTGCAAAATATATACCCTACTCAACAAGAAGAGAACACACACATAATTGTCAATGTGTTAAATGTTACAGAAAAGAAAAAAAAATCTTTAAAAGAGCTAGAGGCAGATATAACAGATATAACGAAGACGTTTGTTGGGTAAGTCAAAAATTCAAGGATAGGCATGAGAAGTTAGGCAGTGGAGTAGGACAGGAAGTTCACAGAGGAAAAGCATGAGGTTTATGCCTTCTATGAAATCTAGAATGTGACTCACTAGCATTGCAATGGTCACTGCCTGACATATGGGTATTTGTCTAAATTGATTTTTTTTTCTTGCCATAAGGACATGAGCACCAAGATGGTATAGCATTTGTCTTTATAGCTCACTACTGAACCCCTAGCTCTAGAAAGGCATTTGGCACATAATTGGTGTTTAATTAACATACTGAATCAATGAATAAGTGTATGAACTAGTATTAGAACAAATGAATTTTATATTTTCCAATTTCACATTAAAATGGAAACATTTTTGTACCAAACAGCTTTGAGAAAATGGTAGCTTAAAGTGATATCAAATGATAATAAAGTAACAGTACACTTTACACGGCTCTCTCTCTTCTTTCTTATTTCAGTTTATTTATATGGGAAATTTCTTTTTATAGCAGCTCCTATAGCTCTCCAATCCCAGACAAGATATTGCAAAGCTAGTCTCATTTGCATTTCTATATTCTGAACCCCCAGATCATCTAGCATTTCCCTTAAACTGTGTTTCCAAATTCATGGATGGCCTTTTGTCTTCTCCCTTAATTAAAGCTATGTAAAGACAGATTATTTTTGTCCTTAAGACTTAGACCTCAAATTATGCCTGGGAAATAGTGAGTGTTGAATAAATGTTTGATGAGTGAATCAGTAATAGAGAACCAACTTTTTGTCTTTATTCAAGTTAAATTTAAGTCAACGGCCACTGAAAGTTAATAAATCCTTTTTTTTCCTTATTGATTTCAAAACCTTTCTGCCATATCAGATTTCTGTCATTCTTCCTGCTCTCGGTAACCTCTTTGATTTTTAAAGATAGATTTCTATTTTGAAATGTCCTTTTTTTGGTCTTTGTCTTAAATAATCAGTTTTATCCCAACTAAATAAAAGGTAAAATGTCCTGCCCTTGTGAAATATTTATACTTATGGGTGTGGGAAGACCTTTGCAGCATCAACAACAAATATTCTAAATGACCTAACAGGGCACTATTTCATTGCTTTTTTATTTGCTCAATCACTCAATAACATTCACTATGAAAGGGCTTGCTTGCCTGTATTACATCTTCCCTCTTCCCTGACTGACCTCTTGCAGCTTCCCTGTATTTTTGTTTACAGTTTCATGCTTTTCTTGCTTATGCAACATTTTATATTGAGTGGTGACTACTGTTTCCTTGAATAATTCCATCAAACCACTGTTAATAAGAATTGAAAGAAAGTTCTCTTATACTAGTAATTTTTCCATTCCAAATAGAAAATTATAAAGAGGATAAAATTATAAAGAGGATAAACATAGTTACATATATTAAAATTATTTTTGGTTATGACTTGACTCAATTACTGACCTTTGTTGGTGTTCAAAAGCTGACATAGTGTGTGCTTCTTACTTTAATAATTTTTATTATATTGCTCAAAATTTCAGTACATATTCTTACTTGCAAACATAGAAAAGGTCTTATTTTATTTAAAAAAGTAGGATTGTAGTAAAGACAGATAAATTGCAATATTCTGGAGGGCTATACATATGGAATTACGTGCTTATTTTCTTTCAACTAAACAAATATTTTGCCATGTAAGAAGATTCCAATTTCTTTGTGATTTATCATTTATATGATTATAAATGCACTGTAAAGCAAGTCCACATAAGTTTCAAAATATGGAATGAAGACAAACCTCAGTACAGTTTAGGTGAGGAGAAATGGAACAGAAGAAATTCAGATGAACAAAAGTTAAGATTTGAGATATGTTGCTAGGGTAAAAAAAAGAGGAACTTGATGGACAACAGTATGAGGTACTTGGACATGAACCTGAATGAAAACCTTTTTTTTATGGCTTCATGTCATGCTGATATTCATGTTATGAGCTACAGGCACTTTGCCAATGGGACCTAAACTCTAAATCATCCTATTACTATGGCTACAGTCTTACAGCTTCTCTGCTGACCCTACAAGTTTATGATAGCTTATCTTTGCCCTTTACAGCACACTGTTAATGGGGTCAATTCTTCATGCCAGGCAATACTTTTAAGTCTTTTTAAAGAATGTCAATCTGTCCATGTTTTATACCTATAGATGTCTACAAAAAATTATAACTTTCTTTTCTTATCTGCAACTTCATAACAATCCCACAAAGGAATTAAAGAAGAAAGAGATGATCAAAGTTATGGAAAAATAGGAGATTAAGTTCCAGCCTTTTTAAAGATCACTGTCCATATTTATTTATTAATGCCTGACACAACAAAATGTTTACAGCATTATGTTATCAAAGAAGTAATACCACTTTTCAAAAATGTATTTCCCATTGAATTCAATCCTATTTATTAAAAAAATGCCAAATAGCATTGTTGCCATAACACAGAATAGACACGGTGATAGAGCCAGATCACTCTTCTGAGGAGCTGGATTGTGAGATAACAGAATAAAATGAGCTCCCAAACAGCTATACTATACAAGAGGAAAATCCATGCGTACATTCAATTAGTTTTTTTTTTTTAATTTTCTGGTCTTTATTATTTCAGCTATTATGATTTTCTTAAATGGGACAAAGTTGATTAAATAAACGCTATTTATCCATTTTTCATTGATTTTGGTATTAGCAGTTTAATTTTAATATATTTTCCTAGATCTCCAACGCTTTCTCCTTAGGTTGTTAATTTTTTTTCTTCAAAACATTTGTCACTGCCATTCATTTTTATTGGTTTAATTTGCTAATTATACGCCTTACCATCTCCACTGTAAAACTTTTGACAGATTTTGTTTTGTTCACTCCAGGATCTCCAGTGGCTAAAAAAACATCTATTACATATTAAGTGATTAATACACATTTATTTAATAAATGGTTTATGAATGAATAATGCATGGTTAGCTGGAATGAATAGCTGGAAGAACCACTGAGAACTCATAAAAATGGTTAATTCTAAGGAAGATGATTGGAGGATTAAAAAAGTAGGAAAATCAAACTGCTTTCTCTTTTACAAATTAGTTAGGATTTTGCTCATTTTGTTATTATTTTGTTGTTTTTGTTAAGCACTATTAGTATTTGCAACTAGTTTCAAATAATAAAATTCTGTGGGATCAATGTAAATAAAAATATGTATTTCAGATAAACATCAAATATTGTTGATTTAAACTAAAATGTTTACACACACCAAAGCAATTTGTTTTTCTTTTCATTTATGATGAAAAAATTTATATCAATATTAGCTAACTGGACTCAATTTAGATGATCTCAATTTTGTTGACAACATCTAAAGCACCTTAGTCAGAAGACAGTTGAACATATGCCTTCTCTCCACCAGGAGTGAGCAGAATATTGAACTTGACCACCAGCCTGGGTCACTGGAAGGGGGTGAAGTGTGGCTCTTTCTGTGTGTTTCTGTGGATGGTTTCAGTTCTACTTTCTTGACTTTAAAATCTTTTGCTTTGACTTCATCTTTGGGGGGGACAGGGTTTCATTCTTAAGATTTGGTGCCATCTTTGTGAAAAGGCTGAAAATTTTTTTATTTTTCAAAATAATCATGGCTCCTATAATTTGAAGATATAATAGATAACCTTCATAATTATTAAGCACATGTGTACTTATACATTGATAAAGCTGCCTCCATGTTTAACTTTTCAAATGACACATTAAAAAGCTGAAGCAAATTTCTTCTTTTTTTTACTGAAATACATTCAACATATAATATGACCATATTATATGTGTATAACAGTTGATTTGATACTTTCATATACCATAATATGATTACCATTGTAGCCACAGCTAGAACCTCTATCATGTCACCTAATTATCGTTTCCTTGTTATGATAGGAATAGTTAAAATCTAGTCTCTTAGCAAGCCTATTGATTATAATACAATATGGTTGTCTATATTCCTTATACTGTACATTAATCTATAGGACTTATTCAATATAACATTAAAGCAATCTCTGTATAAGCAAATAGCATAAGCAAACTTACAATTGCAGAAATGGTATTTATTCTTTACACACAGTTCAAAGAGTATTAACTATAATTTTCTTATTAGGTCCTCTTATGAATAGTTTAAAAGGAAATATGACATGTAGAAATTGGTGTCATTAAAGATTCAAGACTTTATTTTTGTATATTTTATGTTTTTAAAATGTGGCTTATTTTTAATGTACATTAAGATAATAAAACATCATTCTACACAAAAATTTGTATGTACATATGTATAAAATTATGCATTCTATAACATTTCAATTAGAACTAATGTGAGTTGAAAGCTATTATTTTAATCACAACTTGCCACTAAAGTCTTCCATACCCCTTATAAAAGTTTTACTCTTACACTTTACTTTTCTTTACTGATTGTTTTTCATTTCAATGACAAATTCATTTTCCAGTTGCCTTAGGCTATAATATTCCTTCACTTTTCCTTTCAAAAAAAGCGGGCAAATTTAATATCAGTGCATTAATACCAAAGAGCTTTACTGGCATAAGCCAACCTTCATTAACATGGGATGCATCCATTCATTCATTCACTCAATTATTCTTTACTTTCTTCATGTAAAAATTTACGCTTTAATTCTTTCATTCAATACACCATGATCTTTTTCTGAAAGGAGGACATATTAATAGTGACTGAAATTATATAAAGAAATTATCATAATGTTCTGGGATAACTGCTATTCAGCACATGTTATAAGTATACAGGCACTGAGGCAGGAATTAGGACATATGCTAGAGGAATAGTAAGAATTTAGCCTGCTGGTGAGAAGTAATAAACTGGGAATATTATATGTGACTGATAGGGAGAGTTACAGTAACTAGGTTCCTGCAAGTCTCAGTGAAGAGTATATTTTTTTCTCAGAAGAGAATTATGGTCTGACCTATACTTTCAAAGGATAAATTTGAATGCTATATGAAGAATATAGCAGTGAGGATAGATAAGGACTAGGATAGTCATAAAAAAAAATCAAAAAACTAAGCTCAGGAGGCCAAGGCCTCACAGAAAATGGGAAGAAAGACAGTGATTTTAACACACCAACAAATTCAAGTGTAAATTATATTTTCGCAGACAAAAGAGGTCATGAATATGAAATAATTCTAATATAAGCAGTAATAAAGCATAATAATAGCTATTGTTTAAACTGTACTTGCTCCATAGTAAGAAAATTTATATACATATTAATTTGTTTGTTTCTACAAAGAGCCATTAAAGCTAAGGGCACAGTTCTCCATCCTGCCAAGTCTGCTCAAAACTTCAGAAGTCAGCCACAAGTTCAGAGATCCCCAGAGCCACCTTTACTGCTCATTTGCTGGCTGTAAAGTTGGGGATTCTCATAACTACCCTCAGGTTCCATAATTCTCTAGAACAACTAACAGAACTCAGGAAAACATTATAGCTATGATTTCACTTTTATTATAAACAAGGATGCAAGTCTAAACCAGCCAAAGGAAGAGATGCTTAAGATGGATTCTGGAACCAGGAGGGTTGCAGTACAAATCCTCTATGTCCTACAGGATATGTTACTCTGCAGGCACTAATGTGTGCCAATGAACAAATGGAGAATTACCAAGCTAAGAAGCTCACCCAAACTTCACCATCAAGGAGCTTTATTGAGACTTCATTGCCTAGTCTTTATTAACTGTTATTGAATTACTATCCCACTCTTCCGAGAGGTCAGTGAATATTTATTTTCACTCTAAAAACTAAACCACACTTTTAAGTGGTTAAATCCTATCCATTTCATAGTATATCAGCATTAACAAGTTCACTCTGTGACTGATAAAATGAGACAAAAATAAGAGCATTTAGTCATCATATCTGAATGGAAACACAAGTTAAAAGGCAGTATAACTATAAGAACCAACCAAACCCCTTTGTGAGCAAATAGAATGGACTCTTATATTCACTGCTAAGACCAATTAGCCTTAGTTCCATTCTGTAACTAACTCATGGAGTACTCGATCTTAGAATTCCCTTGCTTCCTGAAAGTGTCCAACCCAGAATATAAGGCTTAGAAACTCCCCCAAATCACTCCATAGAGTGCAGAACTTAAAAAATATCCTTAAGTCCCAGGGGTACTATATACCAATTAAGTAAAGATATCTGGGGATGAGTAATTAGTAATTTTTTACAGTCTACAAGGAAGCCAAGTTTGGGAATTACAGAACAGTTTCCAGGAAGTATTGAATCATGTCTTATTTGGTTCCTCTATATTCCTCTTATAAATGAAACCATTTGATATATTTTTTTTCCTTCTGCCTTATTTCATTGAGCATGATCCCTTCTAGCTCCAACCAGTTTGCTGTGAATGGCATGTTTATCTTTTTGATTGCTGAATAGTATTTTTTTGTATATTAAAAACAAGTAATTGTTTTTATCATTCAACATATAGTTACACAATTCTTGGCAAGATTTGACTTTATTATGTGGTAAAATGTCTGGAATATTATATAACTTACAAGATTATATAGCATTTCATGTGCAATAGTTATTTCACTTCTCAAATCTTATATAAAAACTATTGAGATGGATAGTGTTTAGCATCTAAAAGAGGATATTAGAGAGTTAGACAGCAAATGATAAATTTAGAACAGTAATTCACATAATCTGGTCCCAGTACCAGCAAAACTACTATTACATGGACACTAGTTTGAGATGCAGATTCTTGGACCCCATCCTAACTAAATGGAGCAGAAATTTTGGAATCCAAGAATCTGTGTTTTAATATCCTCCAGGTGATTTGAATAGCAGGACAAAATTAAAAGCCATTTATTTAGAACAACTCTTCATGCATGTGGACCATAATAAAAGGTTAAAGAATATTTTTTAAGATGTAAAATCATGGCTTCATATTTAAATGATAAACATGTTTCAAAGGTTTTACTCCGCACATTAGTTAGTGGAAAAACAAACATTGGTGAAGCTATCTATTTATAGTTAAATTATGATGAAATTCTTAGTTACCTAGAAAAACAGTTAATGCTAACAAGGCCATAAAATGTAGACTTTAGAGTATCTGTTCCACTAGAAAGAAATTATTTGCATTTCTACAAGACAAAATGCCCCTGGGGAGTTTTGAAATAGCCTAGGAAATAGAAAGTCACACCCAATACTATACTATAAAAAAAAAAACCACACACACAGTAATATTTTCTTGCTTAGTTCCAAGTTTTAAATCATTTTTATTACATGGTTATTAAAATAACTATTCATTACATTGTTTAAAAAAAAGAAGGGATTGCCTCAGGAATTCCTTTGTCACTTGAGGTGATCAAAAGAGGTAACATTGGTCCCTTATCAAACATTACAAAAAGGAGATCCAAAGAACAAATATATTGATACATTAACTTGATGTATTATGTGACAGTCAGGCAGTAACCAAAACAAATAAATATATGGCCTTTAAACTTTAAAGTGTGACTAAAGTTGCAGCTGAAAACTATTCTGTTACAATATGCATTTGCAGGTAGCTGGGTAAGAGCAAGACTGAAATATTAGATCAAGAAAGACTAGCATAATCTTATAGCTTGACTAAGATTGGCAATGATAGACAATGATTATTTTTGCATCATTGAAAGAGATAAAAATTTCCTCTCTACAACAAAATGCCATCTCCAAATCCAGTCCATATCTACATAGTGTGCTGGAAGATGATCTTTGCAGTTATATATCTTGTAGTTGTGTAATTTTTCTCTCATTTAATCCAGATGGTTCAACCAGAAGTAAAAACCACATAAGTAATTTGGGAACATCAAATGCATGACAACCGTAGCATGCTAGTTACATTAATGGAGATGCGGCTTTGTATTGACTACTCTTAAAAAGACTTTTTTGTTCAAGTCAGTTTTAGGTGCACAGCAAAAAGAGGAAATTCCATATATTTCACACATACCTCCTACTCCTATATGCTTAACCTCCCCCATTATTGTCAATCCCCCATGAGTGGTACATTTGTTATAATTGATAAACAAACCGTGAAATATCATAATCACTCCAAGTCCAGATGTTACATTATTACTTACTCTCGATGTTATATATTCTATATTTTTGGACAAATATATGATGACATGGATTCATCATTATGGTAGAGACAGTGCCTTCATTGTCCTAAAAGTCCTCTCTGCTCTATCAACCTCTTTCTCCATGCTAAACATTAGTGATTGCTATTCTTTTTACTGTCTGCACAGCTTTGCCTTTTCTGGAATGTCATATATATGGAATCACCAACTATGTAGACTTTTTGTTTGAATTCTTCACCTAGCAATCTATATTTAGGCTTTCTCCATGTCTTTTCATAGCTTAGTAGCTCATTATTTTTTGAGGAATCTCCACACTGTTTTCCATAGTGGCTGTAGCAATTTATATACCTACCAACTGATAATAAGGTCTCCCTATACTCTACATTCTCTCCAACATTTGTCGCAGCTTGTCATCTTTTGGATAATAGCCATCCTCATAGGTATATGATGATATATCATTGTGGTCTTCATTTGTATCTTCCTAGTATTAAGGATGATAAACATCTCTCTCATGACTGTTGGCTATCTTATGGTTCCTTAGAAGTGTCTATTCAGACACTTTGCCTATGTTTTAATAAGGCTGTTAGTTTTATTGTTTTTGTTGAATTTTGTGAGTTCTTTATGTTTGCATCTTAACTCCTTGTCAAATGTATGATGTGCAAATATCTTCTCCCATTCAATTGAATGTCTTTTCCTTCTGACGACAGTTTCTTTTCCTGTGAAGAGTCTTTTTAGTTTGATGTAATCTTATTTGTTTATTTTTTTGCTTTTGTTTGCCTTGCTATTGAAGACAAAATCCCAAGACAGTTCTAAGGACCATGTCAAGGAGCAAATCAGTTATGTATCAGTTATGTATTCTATGTGTTTTATGGATTTGGGTCTTACCATCAAATAGTTATCCATTGTTTAGTTAATTTTGTGTAAGGTGGTAAATGGTGCTTTAATATTATTCTTTTGCATGTTAATTGAATATATTTTCCTTGCTCCATTGTATGCTCTTGACCCACTTAATCATAAATTGGTTATTCATGTATGTGTGGGTTTATTTCTGGGCTCTTCAATTCTGCTTAATTGATCTAGATGTCTGTTTTTGTGCCAGTACAATGATGGTTTGATTACTATTGTTTTGTAATATACTTTGAAGTTGGAGAGTACAATGTCCCCATTTTTGTCCTTTTTTCTTGAGATTGTTTTTGTTCTTCAGGGTCTTCTTCACTTTCAATTTTTTTTTTTCCTGTGTAGAATGCCACTGGGATTTTTTTTAAGATTTCTTTATTTATGCAAGCAGGAGCTGAGGTACAGGCGAGAGGTGTGGGCAGTGAAAAGATTCTCCAGAGACAGAGTGGGGAGCAGAACAGGCAGATTGACTGAAATACCCTGCTGAGGAGAGCAGAGGGGAGACAGGAGAGGTCCACTGCACCATGTGGGTCACCTTCCTGGCAGAGGATCTAATTCATGCTGCAGTAGTTGAGGATAGCTTCACAGTGCTGATGCTTAACACTTTGTGCCACCAGGGAGGCCCTTCAACTGGGATCTTGACAGGGATTGCATAAAATCTGAATAGTGCTTTGGGTAAAATGGTCATTATAACAATGTTAATTATTCTAATCCACAAGCACAGGATATCTTTCCATTTTTTTCATCTTCAATTCCCTTCAGTAGTGTTTTATAGTTTTTAGTGTATATTTCTCTCAACTTACTTAAATTTATTCTAAGGTATTTTATTCTTTTCTTATGTAATTATAATGGGATTATTTTCTTCATTTTTCTCTCTGATGGTTCATTGCTTACATATAGAAATGGAACTGATTTGAATTTTGCTTGTTGATTTTGTAGACCGAAACTTTACTGTATCATTTATTATTCCTGGTAGTTTTGTCATGGAGTCTTGGGTTTTCTATGTATAAAATAATATTGAGATGCAATTCTTATCTTTGTTCCTCCATAGGAATGGTATTTTATCTCTGTATTCCTTAAAAACATTTTTTCTATGTTTTAGATTTTTGTAGTCTGAAAATGATATGCCTAGGTAAATGGTCTTTTGATGTTTATCTTGCTTGGTATTCTCTTATCCTGGAGATCATGTTTTAATGTCTGACATTGAATTGTGGAAATTCTAGTTTTATTTGTTTCAACTATCTTAGTTTCCTTTTCTTTTATTCTTTTTTCTTTGGTACTTCCATTGTGAATATGTACAACACACTTTTGTAGTTGCCTGACAGTCTTTGGATATTCTGTCCTGTTTTATTCTGTCCCATTTAATTCACTTTTCATTTTGGAGGTTTCTATTGACATACACTCCAGCTCAGAGATTCTTTCCTCAGCTGTGCTCAGAGTACTAATAAGCTCATCAAAGTCCTTCTTTATTTCTGTTACGAAAGTTTTTTCTCTTGAGAATTTCCTTTTGGTTATTTCTTACATTACCCATGTGTGCTTGCTTGCTGTCTGCTTTATAGAGTCCTTAGCATATTTATCGTAGTTGTTTTAAATTCCTAGTCTGCTAATTCAAATATTCCTCTCAGGTCTGGTTCTGCTACTTGCTCTGTCTCTTCAAATTCTGTTTTTACTTTCTTTTAATATACCTTTTTTTTTTTCCTTAGTCACAGTTGTGATGTACCATGTATTGTAAAAAGAACCAGTGGAAATCAGCTTTTAGTAATGTGGTAGCAAGAAGCCTGGTGAAGTGAAGCATTCTATGTTTCTATGATTGCATTGATTTTTACCATGCTGCCTCCAAATTGTTTTTAAACATTTTTCCAGCTTGGACATTGAGAAGAATTATAAAAAAGAAAAATCAGTCATCAACATTTTAATGCATACATAGGCTGAGGGTCTCATGGTAAATTCAATGTGTTTGTCATCTTGTTATTGTCATTGCTTTTGTTTGTTTTGAGGCAGTAAAATTCTAGATTTGTTTAGAAGTCATTGCCTTCTATTCATGCTATTCTGTTTGCTTTTTCCCTTCAATTGTTGAATGCTCAATATTTTCCAAACAAAATGTCCTCCTATCTTTTGGTCACAAAATCTAAGCATTGGACTGAAAGGTCCATGCAGGAGGCCAGAATGCAGAAACCCACCAGGAAGCCTACCTTGGGGCAGGAATGCAGAAGCCTGCCTAGAAAATTCAGACAATGAACCCCTCCCCACCCTAGAATCTTTTCCCGCTTTCAGGACTACGTGACTATATGGACTACATGTATTGCATAGAAAATTATTTTTAGAGAGAAAATGCTTTTAGGAAATGTTCCATTCATTTTATCCTAACCTACTTGAAAGAAGGGCATTTTTAGAAGTGAAGAAAGAATTATTATGTAGAAGTTAGCAAGGGAAACACCTTCAGATTATCTTTTGTCCTAGAAGCCTCAATTAGCTGAGATACTAAGGCCTCTCTCAGTTATTATTAGAAGTCAAACATTATTTAATTTTCTCTATTTTCCAACTCACATCACTAAGATAGAAAGCTAAAAATGTAAGTTTATAGAAGAAAAAGACTTTGCCAGAAATGAGTAGAATAAATGACTTTTCAGGATTAAATTTTCCTGGTAACTTGAATATAATGGAGCAGATTTCTAAATAGTAAATTGGGAATCTGCAATTTGAGATTGTTTTCCTCATAGCAAACAGAATATTTGGGACACATGTCTTCATCAGTCAGTCTTATACCTATACTTTTCTATCTAAATTTTTCTCTTTTTCAATTTTGGACACAAGTGACTATATTCAGATTTAATTCTAACTAATCTGTAATTTTTTTTTCTTACTAACTCACATTTGAAGCTTTGGGGACAGTGTATTTTCTTTTCCAGAAAAGAAAAAGCTTATCTTGTACTCTGTTTATAATCTCCATTGAATTTGAGATGGTAGATATTCACCATAGAAGTTTTTTTTTTTTTTTGTATAAAACTTTAAAAATGTTAGTGTGATGGAAAAAGAAATAGCTCAAACAGCTTTCAACTAAAAAAATCTAATTTACTAATTCAATGCTTTTGCTTCCCCCTTCCTTTTGAAATAGCTTTCATTGAGCACCAAAAGATTTATGATGGATTAAACGTGGAGCTTACTTACATTAGAGGATAGAATTATATTATTATCTAGATGTCTTTTTATAGATGGGATATTACATGAAAAATTCTCTTGGCAAAGGCACCTTGCTATCTTAAAAAAGTAGTATTTCTACTGTCTGTATATTCTGGGTCAAATTTCTTCTACTAATGACCACTTTATCTAATACAAGTATTTCATATTTTCTCCTCCCGCTTTCATGAATATTATGAAATATTTAGTGTTCTTCTCATTATGCACAGATCTCTGATTCAGTACTCTTTTCCAATGGGGAAGTTAGCAAATAATTGACACACAGAATATCAATAGCCATAAAAGAAATACATATTTTTAAGCGAAGTGAGCATAAATGACATACACACTGGGGGCAAATACTGATTGATCTAGGTAACTGAGGAGTTTGAAGGAAAAATACAAGAAATGTTAGGGGGAAAAGGATGGCCTAAAGCTAATTCCATACAGGCTTTGTAGACTCCAACCCCCAATCCAGACCAAAGCCAAAAGACACTGGGAACTCCAAATCCCATCACCACCAAAGGAAAGGTGGCTGGGACCTGAGGGTGGGGTCAAGCAGCCAGGTGTGGTATAAAGGCAGACATGTGGGATTTGGAGGGGATCCCCCATTTTGGCTCCCCGCCAGCTCGCAGTGTAGCCAGCTCTGAGAGTGTCCTTGGGTTTCCAGGTGGGCGGATCGGGTAGGACGCATTAAAGACTTTATTTCCCTATTTTCTCCCTGCGTTGTACATTTCCTTAAGTCCCTTTCCCTTGTAAATAAACCTTTTATTAACCTTTTGTGCGTGCCTGGGGTGGAGTATTAATAAGTCCCTTTTAAGCGCGGGTGAGGACCCACAGCCAGGCAACCCATTTTATTTTATATCGGGGTTGCCCTATAACAGTTACAGTATCATTTATTGCTAGACACACCAGCGAATATCTTGCTAAAGGAAATAAAAGAGAAGGAAACTAATAAGAGAGAAACAATGAAAGAAAGAAGAAAGGGGAAGGAGTAAAATGTCCTACTCCAATATGTCTACTCATACCTCAGAAAATGTACTTGGCTCCCAAAACTTTCAATTCACAACATGACCCCACCTCCATTCAGAGCTTAGGACTCTGTGACAAAATTGGAAAAGTGGAATGAGACCTACATGTCGTGACATTGTTGTCATTTTTGGAGTCTGGGTTTAGAGTGCGGGGTCCTTGGGTTCACTTTGGGAAATGTTTCACCAGAGCTCCCCTCTCAGTGACACACGGCATGTTTCCCAGGAGAGTTTCTCCACAAGACAGAGATGTTAGCTATATTTAAAGAACAGGTTTATTAGGGAAAGGGACAGAAGAATAAAGGATACTTGGACAGACACAAGCAGGCAAGAAGAGTTGCCCCATAAGGGACAGGTTTGCTGAGAGAGGCCTGCATGTTTGCAGGCAGGAGGCTGCTGCCCTGCAGAGGGAGAGAGTTGGTGTAAAGAGGCACCTGCATAAGCACTGGTGGGCAGATGGAGTGCTGCCCTGACCCTGCGCAGAGACTGCTCTGTTATAGTCTTCTTCTGTTTGGGAGAGGCCCACCTCTTATGACCCTTCGGTTAGTTGCTGATTTTGGGTAACTATTCAGAATCTGAAAGGGACCGAGATTCTACAATGGGCTCAATCTCCATATCTTGACCTTTGGGGTCTGTTGGGCTCAATCTCTATATCTTTACCCTTGGGCCTGTGCTCTACACAGCAATCTGATACCTGCTTGGATTTTATGCTTTGTAAACTAGGGGTCTGTGCCTATGGATACTAGGCTGTGGGTAAGGATACTAGTTTCCACAACTGTGTTGTCTGAGCCTAAGGATCTTAGTTTCCATAACTGTCAATGGCTATGCTAATCTCTTCTACCCCCACCTCCTTGTGTGAGCCAGGTTTCTGGTCTTGTTGGGCAACTCCTTCAGTTTTTTTTTTTTTTTTCTATTCTTGTCCTCCATCAACATGACCAGTGGAGCTGTTACAGGGCAGGGAGAGGGGTAGCCCAGACCCCCCCAAAAAACAGCCCAGACCCCTGTTTTAAATAGGTTCTGCCATCCGCCACATCAACACAAAACATATGAGACTTTAATGAATAGGAACTTTAACACAACTAGGAAACAATACAGGAAAGGCAAAGAATCTAGTTTCTAAATCAAGCACTCAAAGTTACCCATCCCCTTATAGGTAAAAGTCCACCCAAGCAGGATTGGCCCAGAACAAGGCCCCAAAGTCTGCCACAAGTCTTAAGCATCTTCCAGTGGGGACACACAGAAAAGGATCAGAAATAACCAGACAAGTCTGGAAGGAAATGACCAGATCAAAATCAAAACAAAACCCGCCATTGTCACCTCCCCACAGGTCTCACCCACATCTGTGTCACCGGTCCATGACCCTGTTAGGGGGAAAGGATGTCCTGTGCTAATCCCATACAGGCTTTGTGGACTCCACCCCCACTCCAGACCAAAGCCATCAGGACATTGGGAAAGACAAATCCTGTCACCACCAAAGGGAAGGTGGCTGGGACCTGAGGGTGGAGTTAAGCAGCCAGGGTTGGTATAAAAACCAGACACGTGGGCCTTGGGCTCTCTCGCTCTGTCACTCACCTCCTGGCTTCACGGCTCCTGGCTTGTGGCCAGCTCTCAGAGTGCCATTTTGGGATTCTTGATGGGCGGATCGGGTAGGATGCATTTAAAACTTTGTCTCCAACTTTTCTCCCTAAGCTGTACATTTCCTCATTTCCCCTTCCCTTGTAAATAAACCTTTTATTAACCTTTCGCATGTGCCTGCAGTAGAGCATTGATAAGTCCTTTTAAGCGCACGGGTGAGGGCAGCCCATTTTGTAGCGGGGCTGCCCTATAACAGTTTGACTCCAACGTGGGGCCTGCCCTATAACAACCGAAAGGCAAGTGTAGTTTATTCGTTTGTCTTTTGTTTATACATGCACTGGGTACAGTCAGAAGCGCGGGAGGGTGAGAGAATTCACCAGAGCCAGAGCGGGGAGCAGAGCAGGCAGAAGGACCCAAGTACACTGCTGAGGGGAGCAGCGGGCGGCAGGAGAGGTCTGCGCACCATGTGGGACCCTCATCCAGTGGCCGGGGAGCAGCCGGGGATCGAACCGGCGCCTCAGAGGCTGCGGGCAGCTTCGCAACCCAGCGCTCAACCGCTGCGCCACCGGGGAGGCCCAGTATTTTTTTTTTTAAGAATTATTTATTTATGCACACAAGAACTGGGGT
Source organism: Talpa occidentalis (assembly GCF_014898055.3). Taxonomy (NCBI): domain Eukaryota; kingdom Metazoa; phylum Chordata; class Mammalia; order Eulipotyphla; family Talpidae; genus Talpa; species Talpa occidentalis. The sequence continues at coordinate 24,678,245 of NW_023604972.1, forward strand.
ACAGTCCAGAGGCTTGAGGCGGGGTGGGGGGAGGATTCGCCAGAGACAGAATGGGCAGCAGAACAGGCAGATCTATGGAAATACACTGCTGAAGGGGCGCAGAGGTCCAGAAAGGAAAGGTCTGCTGCACCATGTGTGTAGCTCCCTGGCCGGCCAGGATCAAACTCGTGCTGCAGAGATTGTGGATAGCTTCACAGTGCTGTGCTTAACCCCTTGTGCCACCAGGGAGACCCTCATTCAACTTTAAACTGCACATCAATTAAGCAGATGGGGCTTGTTATCAAGGATCAGTGAGATGATATCTTGCACCCCTTAAGCTTCTGGCGAAGATAAGTTACAAACATTTGGCTTCCATTCTAGAATCTCACTATATACAAATATTCTTCATTGAGAACCTTTGCCTTACTGTAAAAAGATTAAGCTTCCTACCACACCCTGGGAGAATAGGAGTCTTGTGTAAGCTATAGAGTAGCCTAATTGCCAATCAAATCAGAAAGATCCCAAGAGTCTCATATTTGGTTTCCAGAAGACACCCGCCTCTGGCAAGGAAATCATTTTGAGTTGAAAACAATGAAGGCCCTGGAGGCTGGCTCTTGTAATCTCTTTGTCCTTCCCCTAATCAAAGACTCCTTAAGTCTGTTGCTTTTCCCTAACCAAAGAAGCTATCTTTGTTATTTTTTAATAACTTAGAAGTAGAGTTTGGGGGACTATCACAAAGGTGTAGGCACATCTGTAAACATGTGCCTTCGATCTGAGAAACTCATCTTTTAAGGTAAAGATGATGTCATTCCCTTCCTCATGTGAAGCTGCTCCCCCAATTGGTGCCCCAGGGACCCTTTCCTTAGCTATTTTTTGTTTTGTTTTGGTATCTCTTGGGTTAGAATTTCAATATCTTTCTCTAAAACTGAAAGCAGAATTTGCATAAAGATTGTAGCTCCCCATGGGCACATCATTAAATTGATCTTTGTCCTTTGCTAACCATTCTGATGCTATTTTGATTTCTCAACCTGCCTGAGAGAACCCAAAGGCAGGAGGAAAGCAAATAAAATAAGAACAATAAATATTGTTCAAAACCATGAGGAAACCAAGATTAATACTCTAGAGGGACTGAAGTTAATCTCTATTTCCCCTAGAAATGGTGACAGTGAGTGGAATCCAAATTATGGAACTTGGACAGAATGGCCAAGTGGTACCAAAGTATTTTCTTCTGGATTATATTTCTCCTAAATTGCTATTCCCATGTTGTCTTCTGCCCACCCACATTATCATACATTCCTTCAGCATCAGGGTGTTGAAATTTGCTATAGATGTATTGTCCCGAAGGGCTAGTAACAGCGGAAATTATGTAGCAAAGAATGGATTGACATGATAAAGGGGAATAGAGAATTGTCACTGTATTGATGAGCTTAGTCCCTTGGAGTAGAATCAAATCTTTTAGTATGAAACAAAGCTAGATGATGTGTGGCTTATGTTTAGAAACTCAATGTATTCTCTCACCCCAAAATGAGCATTATTATTACAAGTAATTTTCTTTTTTGTTCATTTCTGTTTTTCCAGAGCCTAGAAAATTAAAAGCACCTTGAACTAATGCATGCACATATATAGGAAAACCACACCAGGGCTGCACCTGAATTTTCTCACCATGTGTAAAAATCTCAGCTGTACCTCTCTATAACTACGCACGGTGACTGACCTTTACACACCTGCTGATTTACTTCTCTTTTATAAAGCAGTTAGTGAGGGGTGGAAAACTCTTAAGCTTTCTTTTTTAATTCAACTTTAGATTTAAACTAATGTAATTTTATGTTACAAAGAGTTCTGAAGAGAAAAACTATAATGTTCATTTGAAAGTTCTAGTTTTGAGTTAGTGAAACATCAGTTCTGATTTTGATTCCCAAGTCTTTACCTACCATATGAGCTTAAAAATGACATTTCACTGCTTTAAGCCTCTGCTCCCTATCTTGTAATTGTGGATTAAGTATGATTCTCATATGTACTGAAATGTTCGGCAAGGTAAAGAAGAGCCTGGCCAAGCTTTCTCAAAGGAAGGGAAAATTTATTGCCCCTGGGCAGAATTCACGGACTCAAGGTGAGGGTCCATGAAGTCGCCCACATTGCCAGAGGAAGGCAGGCTTTTATAGGATGAGGAGAGGTCAGGTTGGAAACTGGGTTTGTATGGCGGGAAAAAGTTTGTAGGCCACAAAAAGATTTGTAGGGCGGGGGTGGGGGGGCGCTGCGGGGGTAGGGGGGAGGTTCATTGTCCGAATTCTCTAGGCAGGCTTCTGCATTCCTGTCCCCAGGTGGGCTTCCTGGTGGGCTTTTGCATTCTGGCCTCCTGCATTGACCTGTCATGTACAAATATGAAATTAGATACAGAGTTGATGATAGATAGATGGTATGTAGGTAGATGATGGATAGATAGATAGATAATCTTCATATGGTAACTTTTAGATATGAAGACAGTAAATGACAACTAATACTATAACAGGTTGGCTCCAGAAAAAGGGGAGATTCCAGGTTTCCTACCCCATCCAGGGAATGGAGCTGAGCAGGGAGAAGAAGCTGGAGAGGAGACTGAGGAAGAACAGAAAGATGGAAAACCAGAAGGAGACTGGTAGAGGGCATATGGAGCAGAGAGACCCTGCACTTGCTTCTTGGTCTTGGACTGGTTGAAATAGACACGGGTGAGAGACCCATGGGGAGGTTAACAAGGATACCTTTTATCTTGATTTTGATTTTGCTCTTTTCTTCCTAGACTTGTCTGGTTGTTTCTGACACTTTTCTATGGGTCCTTGACAGAAGGTGGTTTAGACTTGTGGCAGGCTGTCAGGCCTCAGTGACCCAGCTTTGGGCCAACCCTATTCGGCTGAGTAGCTTTGGGTGCTGGATGTGGAAACTATATTCCTTGTCTTTTCTTTGTTGCACACTAACTGCATTAAAATTCCTTTCCATTAAAGATCTTATATATTTTGTCTTCAAGAAGCAGATGGCAGAACCTATTAAGAGCGGGCAAGTTTGGGGGTTCTATGGTGCCCCTCTCCCTGCTCTGTATTACTACTATTACTGAAACTACCTAAAGAATGTACCTGTGTGTGTGTGTGTGTGTGTGTGTGTGTGTGTGTTTTGGGTGATTTTTTTTTTTGGTTTTGTTTTTACTTGTTTTAATGCTAACACTTGTATAATTAAAAGACAGTAAAATTGAAGCAGATCCATCTGAACATGTTATTTTTCATTTTCTATATGGGCGAGTTGTCCACACATCTGGATGATAATCTTTCATGTTATTCATAGGTAAAGGCTGTATATTCATATGGAATTGTCAAAATTTGAACCAGGAATAATATATTGGAGAAATCAGCATCCTCTTGCTTGAGGAATAACTGGTCTATGATGCATGTACTTCTCCTTCCTGACCATGAAGCTTGGTCCTAGGTACTCTTATCTTACTCTATATCCACCTTCAATATGATATCTTTCATCAGCATGATTTCAATGATCATCTGTTGACTGTGACAATCCAAATATATCTCCCTAATCTGCTAATGTAATCCACAGAGGAAAGTAGTAGCTGTCATTAAGTTAGATTTTGTCTTGTTAGGTATCTTGCCAAGTACTTTATATCCATTATTTAATTTTATAACCACAAGCACTAAAAGTATGTATTTTTATCCCCAAGTGCCACAAACTCAACGTATTCTGAACTGAATTCATGATTTACCCTTGTCAAATTTACTTTTGTCTCAGTTTCCTATATCTGATTCTCATTTGTCACATTGTGTAACTTAAAATACAGGAATCATCCCTGACTCATCCATTTTCTTAATCCTTCATAATCAACAAACATTAAGATTTGATCATTCTGTCTCCAAAAATATATTCATTATGTCTACTCTCCATCCCAAGTCCGGATACCTGGATTCACAATATTGATGCAATGGATTCCTAATGGTTTTTCCATTTATAAGTGGATTTCCATACAATCGACAAAATAAAGTCTTAAGGCATTAGTGTGTTCTATCAATCCCTTATTTAAAATCCATCAATGGTTTCCCATTACCCAGTGCCTAGGCTACAAATCCTTTACATGGCTGCTAAGTCTCATATAATCTGAATCTTTCTCCTTTTCAAAGCACAGACTCATCTCACATTACTGGTCAGAATCTTAGCTTCCCCGGTCATATTAAATTTATTCACCTCTTTATCTTCAATTCATCCTTCAAGCCCCACCTTTAATATAATTTCATCATGAAGTTTTCTCTATCCTCCCTCTATCGAAATTAGATCATTTAGGATATTTTTAGTTTTCATGAAATAGATTATTTCTCTTTTGTGACTTTCTTAATGTTTACATTGTTGTGTTAGCATCTGCCTTTGCTATTACATATAAGACCCCTACTGATGGATGTAGTATCGACCAAGCTCATTTAGTGCCCCCTACCCAACACAACTGTCATCAAATGTATTTAGTCAGTACTGCCTAACTGACTGGTGTTAGTGTGTGTGTGTATTGGGTGTTTTTTTGTTTTTGCTATGTTCTGTCAGACCAGCAATCTCCTCTAGCTTATTCTCATGCTATCTTAGTGAAGTAACATTTAAAACATTTATTTATTTCCCTTTCTTCTTTTTTTCCATGATGGAAACTTTTAATCATACACAGACATAAATGCCATGTGCCCTGGTATTTATCTATAATCTGCAGATTAACCACAGTATGACTGGTACTGTGATTGAACATAAACAAAGAATATCCCAACCTTTTTATAGACTGCATTTCTGAACTTCAAAAGGCTGAAAAAATAAGAATGCATGTTCCAGCTCTTTAATACTCTTTCAACTATGGTTGTGGATTTGATTTAAGATCTGCCAACAGATGCACATCTATTAATTATGAAGAAAAGTGGGCTGAAAGACATTTATTTTGTAGATATTGGCAACAGCAGAGTGGGCACAGACATGGAGTAACGACCATATCCAGAACTTCCTGACTAAAGCTTCCTGATATGGGGTCCCAGATCAGGCCACCCCAGTGTATCAAAGTAACATTATTTGGAATTAAAGAATTATTTGGTGAATGAATAATACTCTTAATTTCCCTTTATCCTAAAAGCAAGATTTTTCCTGACCCTTCTCTTCTCTTACATAAACTGACTATTTAGTTTGTTCACTAAGGTCTACATCTTACAGGCTTCCATGTGGATGAATTAATCTTTTCTCTTGTTAACCTCTCTTGTGTCTGTTTATTATTATTGTGTCTGTTTATTTTAATCAAAGGAGGTGAAAAATTTCCCTACACTGATGTGACAGTAAAAGATCCATTGGAGGCTCAATCTGTGGCATCACATGAATAGTCCCCTCAGGCAAACTTGGACTACATTTCTTCAACTCTTGAAAGTGTTCTACATGTCTTTATCATCCTATTATAATTCTGTCTGAATTTGCAGGAGTAGATTTTGTTTTTGTACCTGAACATGGATCAATAAGACTGTCATCATCTCCTTTCATGGTGCCTATGAAACATTCCATTCATTTCATTTTTACTTTAGAAATTAATGTTGCATCCTGAAGAAAAAAGATGCATTTGGCCGAAACTATTCACAGCTCTATGCCCCAGGGAAGCATAATACAAAAGAACAATGCCCAGTGCCAAGAAAAAGAAGTTAATTTTCAGGATGGCAATCAAAGATAAATAATCTATAGGAAAATAAACTGCATGTTCAAAAGAAAGAAAAATATCAGCAAATCTTGAAAGCTCAATAGAAAGACACATTGAAATAAAAGATAAGGCACAATGCAGATTGCTCAAGGGCTGACTCAGAATGTATCTGTTCATAAATTTTACTTGTTTTGTTACGTTCTATGACATTGGAACAAAACTTTAAAACTGGAGAGTACAATAGATTTCCTCATGAAAGTAACCTTCTGAAATATCAACTCTAATTCCACCACAAATGCTTTCTTAGTCAGTGGTTACAGTCTCCTATTGAATTTACCAGCCTTGCTGCTTTCCAATCAAACATACCATATGAATGTTTTCCCACACATAGTAGAGGGGTTGTGCATTTTCTTACCCCAGGTACTGGTCAAAGATGTTTTATTTTAATTCCACAAGTTATTCATCAATCTTCTGAAGGAATTTTTGGTTCATTTTGTTTTTTTCTGCTAATAGTTTTCAAGCTTCATGTTTTTTTTTTCATCATTTTACACTTGACATTTGGACATGCTATCAAAATAAACTCTGAAACTGATAAATATGTTTATCCTCTTCTATGAAAATGAAGATTTCATTATTTAGGGTTATTTGAGGAAGGTACCATCAACACTGATGTTCTGTTCCACTTCTCTGAGGAGGGAAAAAATATGTAGCATAACACAAAACAAAAAATCTAGTATGACATGATTTATTTAGCTTTTAAAAAATATTTCCTATCAAAACAGAATTTTAACAATAGATAATGTCACACTAAAGAGTAGTCCTGTGCAATACTTTTGTTAGCTTCCAAAAATGCAGTATTTTTAAGTAATCACTCAGTTATGGACAGAGCCTTTTTTTTTTTTCATTTCCATTCAATCATACATTCATTATAAGAGTTTTTAATAGTGATCTAGATTTACATGAAAGTATATACCTGTTAAATTCTGAGTTACCTTTCAATACAATTTTCTCTAATGTTATGCTTTGTAACACCACTATATAAGGTATTGGCTTCCTATCTGAAGAGCACAATGTGTAGTTTTATTTGCACAATGCTTATATCTTTAGTAGGAAATATTTTATATCATGTCCATAGCAATATCTGTATATTGAAAAATGCTCTTTGGTTGTTGCTTTGCTACATTAAAAATATATTCCTGTGAGTCAGCTTTCTGGTCTACGAAATGCCAATGCTTTTAGATATTGAAATGTTTATGACACTAAATGGGGTATTTTGCTGCAACTGATGAGATCAATGCATCTGTTGCTGGTTTTAGATCATCTTCTTTAGGACAGATTTATTGAGCAGCTCAAGAAACTTGGCATGAGGACACTTGAATGCATCAATTCAACTGGAATGTTAAATATGGATGTTGTGAGCCTTAATTTTGAGGGTACTTTATACCAGAATGAAATAAAACACTTTTACAAGCTACATAAGAATAAAATATTAAAACTTCTGTTAACTACCACATAAAATGTATTACATCAGATTATATATGTTATGTGTTAACATTATTAAATTTGTTAAATTTGTTATATTTAAATGTAGCAACAATTTTGTAGCTCACTGAGAATTTATTGCATTACTTAGGTGATTACACTTGAAATACATTTAAATTTATTTTTATGCATTTTTAAAATTTTTGTTATATGAACTTTGTGTTACTGTCATTTACCTTTCCTGTACATCCTACATTAATGTTTAGCTATGTATTATTATCCTTTTTTTTTTCTTTCATGTTCAGTTTCCAGTTTTTATAAATATTTTTGTTTAGCATCAAACATATTCTTTTCTAATCCAAGTCATTCTAGCTTCTTTAAAGATCTGATTTAAAGACAAAACAGGAAGGGGATCAGATGAATACTGGCTCCTGTAATTTATTTGCGCTAAATATAAGGACTTCATAGCAACAAACAATCTCCTTCATGTTTAGATTTGAGTACAGACTGAGTGTGTACAGTTCTGGGGACACAAAGAGGCAGGAAGATGTACTTGTGGTGCAGGGTCATCACCAACATGCTCTCACTTGCTCTGCTTCCTAGCAAATGATACAAGTGGCACATCCCGACCATGAAGTCCCACCATTCTGTCTCTGCTCTGCTGGAGACCAGCCCCAGCTAGAAATTGTGTCAGGGGTCTCAGAGAGGAGAGGACGGCGTCAGCCAAATTTTCTCTCAGAGGATTGAGGGGAAGTGGAGCGAGGTAGAAGTGAGGTAGGTAGACACAGACACTCTCTCTGGTGCAAGTATCTCCTACTGAGGGTCTCAGTGGGTCTTCATTTATACCTTAAGCTGAGTGGTGGGATTACATCAGTGTAAGCATTGAAGCAAAGCAAAGACAATACATATTTTCTCATGATCATGTAAAGACTCCCTTGGCCTTACACCTATAGGCCATTTTTTTGGTAACCTAAGAACAATTAGTTTCCTAGGTACAGCTCATTTACTAGCATGATCAACAGCACAACATTTGGCAACATTTAAACTTTCCCAATCACAAACGTGGGTGTAAAGTTCCTGTTCTATATTCAATTACTAAAATCAATCTATTTCCTAGCACTCAAATAACTTGGTTAATATATTAATTACTTCAAAGTGGTTTAAAACAATTCATAAGATGTACGTAAGTTCTACTGAATTCTAGCTCTTAACTAGAAATTCCTAACCCCCACACAGCCTGTGAATTATTGACCTCATACACCAGGAAATGCATTGTTGCCACAAACAGGTGCCTCCCAGGTTAGGCTATGGTTTCTGAGCAAAGCTGGTTCAGGCAGCTTGTTGTCCATAGTTCTCAGGGCCAAATCATTTCTTTCCTAACTATACCTTAAACAATTTTTTACTTCTTTTGTGATAGTTCATGCTTAAAAACAATGAGCCGATTGTCACCTGGGTCCGAATTAGGTTTTCACATGCCAATTTATCACTAACTTACTTCAGCATTAGCCAAGAACAAAGAGGAGAGCATTAGCAGGCATTGCCATGGAGACTCCCTAGTTCAGATCTTCTTTGGGAAGTGCAAGAACTTCCTTCTGGGAAGTACAACTTTCCCTCTTTGGGGGAGCACAGGAACTCCCCGCTTCTCAGGAGTCTCCCCCAATGCCCGGACCTTGTCAAGAGACAGCATGGGAGGCGCAGCCTGCCGCACTGCTCATTCACATCATTCAAGTGAAAGAAAGAACTAACAGGGCTATGTATGGTTTCTTCTACTGCAGCAACAGACAACATTTAAAATGTCAACTGTTCTGTTTATTCTGTTTCCTTGAGTGACTGTAAAAATTGGGGCTCCCTGACAATCTATGATGATAACATAGAATAAATGAATAATAAAATTGTTAAACATCAGGGGTTGTCTTTCTTTTCTTCTTTTTATCACTATGAAAGTCTTTGATAATAAACTGATACAAAAATTGAAGCTAGAAGTGGGTGATTAGATTAAACACACTATGTAGCACTAGTATAAAGAATGGCTAGTGGATAGTGAAACGCTAACCCGATGGTAGAAGGATGAGATCTGTCTTACACAGTCCAAAATTTCTTAAAATTGGCTCCTGTAATAATAGATAAAGTACACTATATGCTTAATGAAAATACAGCTTTAGCAAAAACAACTGGAATATAGAAAGTAAGTAGAATTGTTTAGTTGCTGTTGGCAACATTTGACAAGGTATACCAAGAGAGAAACAATCAATCACAATTTGAAATAGAGATTAAAGATAATATAGAAGACATAGAAATGTGGATACTTTTAAAGTTCACAGAGGCAAGACAGGTGACTCTTATCTTCCATTTGTAACAGAAAACTGAAAATTCCTTTGAACAACAGAGACAATCACATATCATCCATTCTGCAGGAATCAAATCAAGTTATGACTAATTCACTAATTGTTAAACTTCTAAATAGATTAAAGACCTTCACCAAAATCCCTTTAGTGAGACAAGATGGTTGAGGGAAAGTATAAGAGATACATCATTTTTGCAATTAAGTTGAAAATAATTGCAAGTGTAGCTTTTGGCACAAGAACTGTAATGAGATATTTTCTATTAAGTTTTTTTTTATTGAAGTGTAAAATAAATCATGAACTTAGGCTAAAAATTGTTTCGCTTAAGACACAAAATAACCATTGGATTCCTAACTTTCTAGACACAAAACTTAGACTCAGAAAGTGGCTCACTTCCCAGGAATAGTGTATTCTTCAACAACACAGACATGATAAAGAAGGAAGGATCTTAGGGAAAGTAGAATTTTACCAAGGTCAACACACAAAAAGGATTGGGAAGTGAATTCCAGAAATAATATCAAGGATCTAATTAAGGAATTACCCATATACCAAAAGAAAGAAGTCTCTCTGACATCTCCTCAAAATTTTAAATTCCAGTGAACTCAAAACAGCGATGTCTCCATTTTTATACATCCACATAGTGTTAAAAAGTGTTTTGCAAAGTGTTTTTTTTTTTTGATAACCTGGCAGAAGGACATAAGGACTGATGATTGTGGGCTTTTGTAGGAGGAAAGAATCAGTCACCAATTATGTATAACTAAGAACAATTTAACTTTGTTTAGACCAATTAACTCTTTCCTTTAACCACTTCCTTCATCTTCCTCTTTCTTCCTATGAAAACTCCCAAATTTAAGCAATTTTTGGGCAAATTTTAGGCTTCTCACTAAAACTCATACCTTGAATTGCAATTCTTTAATCCCAGATCAACACTTGATAGTCCTTTATTTTGCTCTTAGTTTTTAGGTTAATAAACCTAAATCTACATAAATATCAGAATAAATGTAATGAATCTGGACTTAAAAAAAAAGAAATTCTATTAGCTAGATATGTGTCAGCCCTGCAAATACTGCAGAGCCATGGAAGAGCCTGGAATCAGCAGCCACACAGTTTTGGTTTGCTGTGAAGAAGTTCTGTGGGAAGAAGCAAGAAAACACCCTGAAAAGTCCACCTACCAAGTCCATCCCTAGTGATGTTATACGATGCCAAAAGGAATAATACCTGAGATAACTACCCAACTGCACAACTTGACTCAGATCTATAGGGACATTCCTTAGAATAAGAGATTCAAGTTGCCTTTGGTTCTTACATCTTTGCGCATACAGAGGGAGCTAACTGGGTTGACTCTATAAGATTAAGGGATTACTTTGAAGCTATACACAGTGCTCCTCCTTTTATCATTACTCAAAATGTTAGAAAATAACCTCCTTTCATTAACTGAAAATAATAGAAATTCACCAATATCTCCTTTTTCTATAATAGCATGAATTATGTATTCTTTCTGTGGATGTAATTTATCTATATAAACTAAGATCAAACCACTGAAAGCAGGTCAGTCCCTCAGAGAAATCTTCTGGTTGTTTCCTGGATCTAGGATCTCAGTTTGGAGCTGAATAACTGCTTTAATAAACTTATTTTTTATTCAAATTTGAATTGGCTTCACCACAGTGCTTATTTCAGTTGACATGAATTATAGGATGTCTTTATGTGAAATGTTATGTTCTGATTAAAAATCATAATGACATGAAAAAAGGATCATTATTTCAAAATTTAAAAAAGATTATAGTTAGAGTGCCATCCTTATTTTAAATCTATTTATTTATTTGTATAAAAAAAAAACTATTACTACTAATGTATTCAACAAAGACTGAGCTCTCACAATATGCCAGGTATTGTGCTGAGTGCTAGAGAGATACTTGGATACATAATACTCAGAACCCATCCTTGAAAACTAGATAGAGCTAAAAAGTTAATATTAACTGAAACATAATATTTTAAATTAAATAAAATAATGTGAATATTCTGTGTGTTGCCTATTACATCATAATTGCTTAAAGTTTATTCTCAAGGGTTATTATTCACTCTTAGAAGTGAGTAGAAAAGCCTGAAATTTGAGGAGAGATGGCCAAAAACTTCAATGAGGGAAACTTGGCAGAATATGGATCATTGCATTCTGCTATATTCGGAAACAGAGGATATTACTGATGGTAACAGAGCAAATTATATTTGACTTTGTCCTTACAGGCAGGATTTTGCTATGTAGGGGGGGGGGGGGGAAAGGACACTTCCTGCACGGATATCTTTTTTGTAGGGTGGAACCCACTTTAAACCAAACAGATTCCATCTTGTCTCTAAATGTCACATTGAGAATTCTGGGCAAATAGAATGCAGCCTTACTCAGCAATCCTGTTTTCTCCCTTTCAATGACTATGAAAGAAAAAGGAGACAGTCTGCTAAAGACTCTTGTCAACCAACCATCAAGACAAATGAACTTGAGAACTAATGCAAAACTCTTCAACTCAGACCATGAACTTTCCTGACCCTTTAAAAATCTCCCATTCCCTGACCCTGGTGGAATACACTTGGAAATTACCTCTCAGTTGTAGATCAGCATCACGATCCCTATTCCCAAATAAATGCTTTCTTGACTGTATTACCATCTGATTATTTCTTGTTAGACTATACATACAGTTATATATATACCATTTTGAGGGAATTTTTCTCTTTAAAAGATATTTTATGATATCTTTTTGGTTGAAAATAGTTTTTGTGTTGTAGAGGTGTTTGCCTGTCCTTTCCTTTCTATATTAAGTTTCTTTTCATTTTCTTCTCTCCCCTTTCCTTTTTCTTCCATCCTTTGTCAGAATTTGTCTTGGTTGACCAAAACTTGGGCCTAATCAGCTGAAGATAGTAACAATTCTTTAGGATGAGGTATTGGCAGTGATGATTCCCAGCTGGGCCTTGAGACAAAGACTGGGTAATTTGCGAATTCTTTGTGGCAGAAAACTGCCACAGTCTACAGCAAATATAGGGTCTTTAAGTAAAGAACAAATACTGGTAACAGTCTCAAGAAAATCCCCCAACTGAGCAAGTCTTTCCCCTCCTTAATATTTACAATTCTTGAGGAAAATGTTTTCCTTTGGTGGAAGATGATTCTCTAAATTAGTTGAAGCCTAGATGCCTCAAGTCAAAAAGATAATCGATTCACCTGTAACAGTTTAAATTTAGGTCCAAAAGTGCTTTTGGAAGTAGACTGGGACACATTTTTAGCAATTTGAAATACTTGGTAGATCATTTCTGCTTAAGTGTCATAGCTGGTCTCTCTAGATTAAGAGTCATGACAAATGTTTTGTTAACTTCTTAATAAAATTCATGTTCCTTTTCTGAAACAAACAGCTTTGCAGTATCATTTGCCCCAAAATCATAAGAAGCAAAATCACTTCTTGGGAAATTTTAATCCTCCACACAATGCCACTCCTGCCTCTACTATCCTCTTTTCAAACAGGAACTGTACCTACCCAAAATGGATGAAATGAACCTGAAATCCTTTGCTTGTTTAGAATGAGAATTCAGTGGACAGCTTTTAATTTGATATTCAGGAATCTTGCCTCCAAGAATTCATACTCTTTTATGTTCCCCTTCCATTGAGTATGGATTGGACTTATTCATTACCTTCCAGGAAATAGAATGGGGATGTTTTAGGATTTTTCTTCTAAGACTGAAATGTAAAAATGCCAGAGTCCAGTTCGGGTGAACAGGGTTGAGAGGAATCTGATTGAGCCGCAGAAATTACCAATAAATGATAGACACAAAATAGAATTTAAGCAGGAGTCAGGGGATGCAAGGCCTCTCGTTCATGCTCAAGCGTCCTGAGTGCCCAGTGCAACTCACTTTTATTGATACAAGCTGCGCCCCCCACCCCAATCAGGTTAGTTACTAAACAATGAAGTATTCTCTTAGTATTTGGCCTTGTCTGGGCACACATTCACTGCCAAGGTTCTGCACCATCAGGTCATTCTCTTTCTTTTTCTAATCTAGTTTGTCCCATAGACATAGCTTCACAGACACAAGAAAGAACACCCCAATCTGTACAGGGGCCAGTTCTCCCACCCAGGCTGATCAGTTTTTTAGCCATCACCTTGATGTTTTCCTCATCTCAGTACTGCATGCCTTAGGGGTCTCCAACATAAAAAGATTAAAATTACACCCATGTGGACAATTAGCAGAATCCAATAGGAATGAAGCACAGAAGAGGTCATATCCCATCAGTGTAGGTTGGAAAAATAAAATCCTTGAAGAATGAACAAAGGTGCAGCTCTAATACTGAAGGTATTTAATTTTGATAGACAGAATGTGGATGATGATGAATCAATATATTTTGACTGGCATTTCTATATGCTAGTCTGTCCTATAAGTCACACAGCTTCGTACATTTAAAACGTCAATATATTAACATTTGTAAACTTCCATTCTCTCATCTGTAAAATGGGGATCATAGTGGCTGTATCCCGTTCACGGTTTTTGTGGGGATGAAGTTTAATTAATGTAAGTAGCACATAGCACATTCAAAACTCTTAGGGAAATTCATTTGGGAATCTATAATGAACAGGACACTGTGCTGAATAATGTTTATTGAATTATTTGCAGTCTGCTTGCTTCAATGTTCATATAAAGCGGTTTCAAATATCCCCTTCTAACTTTTCTCTCATTATTTCTTAGTAAAGTTCAAATTAATTTTGCATACTTCTGTGTTAGAAGTGGAAATTTATCTTTATCCCTGTTTTGGGACTTCATATTCATATATAATGTTTGATAGCTCAAACCTCACAGCTATAGAAAGGCTAGACATCTTTTCATTTTGTCCTGGACCTTGATGCTACATTGATGCCAGGCTTGCATGCCAGCCAACTGTGACAATTATTTTGTTTAATTTTCTAATTTCAGTATTTAGTTTGCCAGTGAAGCCCATCAGTGTCTGAAGCCAAGACACAATAACTTGAAATAGTTGGGTTAATACTCTGGGGAAAGTTGAAGACTCCATGGGCTCTGAAGTAATTAATACAGAATTATTTATAAATTTATTAAAGTCAAAAGTACATGAGACCTATAAGAGTGCTTGACACACACTGGGTACTAAAATCTTTGTGGCCACATCTCAGAGTAAATAACTGAAAGTTAGTGGATCTACATACATTGTTGTCCAATCTGGGATATTTTTGAATTCAATTGAAATGTAAGTTTCTAGCAGTTTTCTAATTAAATTCTTAAGAGAAACAATTGTTCCATGTGAAAAGAAAATTTAATCTTCTACTGTTTCTTTTGGTGTCTTTATCAGTCAATAAATTTAGTTCTAGGAAAAACAACACAAGCTACTTAGTACTAATCTTTTTTTTTTTTAAATTATTGTTCTTGCACAATATTTACATCCAAGTGACAAGTTTGCAAGTGAAACTTGGAGGCTTATGTTGGTTTGGGGTTGATGATTTAAGAAAAGGACAGTTATTTCATGACAATTTTGGTAAACAACAGCCTGATTATTAGCTAACTGAGAAGCAGTGCAAAATTCTACTTTCAGGAATGAAAATATGGTACCTTAGTTCTTTAAAACTTGAAGCTTTAAAACTAAAATATTACTAGTGCTATTTAAAAAGCTTTTGAAATTTCACCACCTGCCACTCCAAGGTAACATTTTCAAGTGGCTTCCATACTTTGATTATGAAAGTCAGACACAAGTAGAATTATCAACAACATTAAAAGCTTATTTTCTATAATCAACTGTGATAACAGTTCTATGATACTTTTATGGAGAATATTGTTTTTCAAAGTCTTAATGCTCTCTCAAATCAACTGATGATTCCATTGTGGTCCACATTATTCTTGCTCCTCAAATTATTCCTGTAATAAGAAAGTCCATTAAAAATCTTTGCAGAAGGCCTCCCTGGTGGCGCAGGCGGTTGAGTGCTGCACTGTGAAGCTGTCCGCAGCCTCTGCAGTGCCGATTCCATCCCCGCAGGTTGCGGAGCAACTACATGGCGCAGCAGACCTCTCCTGTCTCGCCTGCTGTTCCCCTCAGCAGTGTATTTTGTTAGTCTGCCTGTTCTCTTCCCTGCTCTGTCTCTGATAAATCTTCTCACTCTCCCGTGCATCTGGCCTGTACCCTGGTTCTTGTATAAATAAATAAATCTTTATAAAAAATCGTTGTGGAGAATTTGTCTCTAGTCTTCTCATTTTAATTATGCACTTCTCTGTTTTGTAACAAGATTGTGTAGTTCATTCTTATTGTGGAAGCATTATCACCACAGTGATGTCTCCTTAGTAGTGTCATTTTATATTTCAGAGAGTTCAAAATCACTGAGTCATTTTCATGCCCTGAAAATTTATTCTCAAACAGATGACAGTTAAATTGCTAACATGTAGGATATAGTGATCATTTCAAAGTTTTCTAATCACCTTAAAATAAAATCAGCAACAAAAATGTGCATTGTAACCCTTATATTAATACTCAGAGCTTATTCTGAACCAAACACTATTTTTAGTGTTTTATGTTTTAAATCAGAGTTGGCAAACTATCTCTCACTGTGTTCCAATAAAATTCCATGCTTATTTTTTTAAATAAAGTTTTACTGAAACACAGTCACATCCCCAAATTTTCACACTTCTGTTGCTGTTTTCATGTTACATGACAGAATTGACAATGCCACAGAAACTCTTGGACTGATAAAGATATTTATCAGTGATATTTAGTGTCTTTATAGAAAAAGTTTGAAGAACTATTGGACCTTTATAGAAAAAGTTTGCCAATTCCTGTTTAAGGTATTTGTTCCTTGATGGCCCTATAGAATATTACTTGATTCATAATCCATATTTTAAATATGAAGAAAGTGGGATGAGAGGTTAAATAATTTCCTCAAGGTCATATAGTACTATTAAATGGAAAAGCAAAGATTAAACACAGCCAGTTGGCTCTATGGTCTCTACTCTCAACTATGTTAACTGCATCTCAAATGGAGAATTACGTTTGCTGTCTATGAACGGGCAATAATTCCAACAGATTTCTATTAACAAAAATTGACTAGGCAATAATAGTTTTAGCCTAAAGCATAAATGCTTTGCAATTGTGAACTAATGCAGATTTTAAAACCAAAACTTCAGCTATTTTCTGTTATTTACATGGATTTTAAAATAGTAGAATTCAGTACCTGTGCAATATAAAGCAGAACTATTATTTTGTTCTCTGTAAATACTAGTAGAGTCTGAAGAACTAGATATAAACTTCATGTGTATGAAGTTAGTAGATCTAAGACAAATAACAAATACAGGCATTATGAAGGGATTCATCATCTTTGTTTTCATGTCTTTATAGTAGTTACAGGAGACATTTAGAAAATGACACTAATTAGAGAAGATAATAGATACTCCAATCATTAGACCAGAATCTTAGATAATGACCATAGTTTTGGAGAGAAAAATTATTGCTGTTTAAACTATCCATAACCAGGAACATTAAAATTTTGGAACATTAAAATTTTGTACTAATCAGGGCAGGTTTTCTGCAGCTTCCAGCACATGATGGAATTTCCAGTAACCAGTAGGACAAATGTTCTTTTTCACACTTGGAGCAGAGTTCCCATGGCAACACTCTCTGTATGTATTCAAATGATACTTCTCTTTTTCCTTTCAAGAATCTTCCATTACTTCTTCCTTCCTAACATTTTTCTCTAAAAATAAGTATTTTAATACAATGAAACCTACCAATGAACCCTGGTCCTCCATTTTCCTTATAAGATGTGTGGAAGGCTCACAAACACATGTACACACACACACATACACACACACACATACAGAAACATACACCCATGACAATAGTCAGAACTAGCTTTGGACACGGACACGAGAATGATTGGAACAGTTCAAAACTTAATTCTTAATTAGAAAACTGAGTCAAAAACTAGGGCATAGTTTTTGTAAATCTGTACAACTTACTTGTTCTTTTTCTATTGCCTAAAGATAAAGTATGGGCCTCCCCGGTGGCGTAGCGGTTGAGCGCTGGGTTGCGAAGCTGCCCGCAGTCTCTGCAGCGCCAGTTCGATCCCCAGCCACCGGGTGAGGGTCCCACATGGTGCACAGACCTCTCCTGCCGCCTGCTGCTCCCCTCAGCAGTGTATTGCACTCAATCTGCCTGTTCTGCTCTCTGCTCTGGCTCTGGTGAATTCTCTCACCCTCCCACACTTCTGACTGTACCCAGTGTTTGTATAAATAAATAAATAAATCTTTTTAGAAAAAATAAAGGTAAAGTTGTGTAACGTGGGGACAGTGTTGAGAGCAGACAATTGGTGGTGTGCCTACTGAAAACTTTCTTGATTTATCATCAGGTGATTTGTATGTTGACAAAACAAAGATTCTGTTGCTTATAGCTGGCATTTGATAAAGAAATAAGCTATTTCTAATAAATAACTCCTAAAGAGAAATCTGGGCTTTGATACATTTGCCAGGAGAGTTTTATTACAAAATAAATAACCAAGCACTAAAAAAGAAAAAAAGAAAGAGAGAGAGAAAGAGAGAAAGAGAAAGGGTAAGAGAGGTGGGTAAAGGGAGGGAGGCAATTAATTGGTATTGTATATAAATGAATCTAAAATACCTGGGACAATTGAATATGTAGGGAGAGAAGGAGCGACAAGATTAAAATATTGGTAGGGAGGCTATGATCAGCCAAAAGTATAATTTGCAGATTTATGAATAAAAATTAAAATATCTGAGTTTTCAATTGTAGAGCTTTTCTTTTTCTTATTCATTATGTCATCCTCAGGGCTAACAGCTTGTTACTAAAGTAACTGTTTCATGGTAAACAAACCTTCTTATTTAATTAAAGATATTACTAATAAAAGGGGACAGTTACTTTCAATGGCATTATTTGACATAGCTGAGGTTGAAAAGAACATGTAAGAAATTTTAAAATTAAAGTAAAAACAAATTACTAATTAAGATTTATTTTTCTTCTTCCCCTATTTTAAAGCAGCAAAATGTTATAGCTGGGGCCTCCCTGGTGGCACAAGGGGTTAGCACAGCACTGTGAAGCTATCCATAGCCAGTGCAGCACGAGTTCAATCCCCAGCTGGCCAGGGAGCTACACACATGGCACAGCAGAACTCTCCTGGCTTGCCTGCTGCTCCCCTCAGCAATGTATTTCAATATATCTGCCTGTCTGCTCCCCACTCTGACTCTGGTGAATTCTCTCACCCCTGCACCTCTGGCCTGTACCCCAGTTCTCATATGCATAAATAAAATCTTTAAAAAAAAGTTATAGCTGAACTAAATCTGAAACAAGTATTTATGTTTTAAACAACTTAAATTCAGTTCTATGTAGTCTTGCCTTCAACTGTATAGTCTGAAACATGTGAAATATTTCTCTCTTAATATATTTAGAAAAATGTGTAAATTTTATTGGTATATTTCTGTAACTCTTTTTTCGTTAGTAGTCGTGTCTCCTAGGATAGATAGATCTTTAGATATTGAAAAAATTTGCATGAGGAGAATCAAGGAGAACTGCCAATCTTCTGCCAAAATGAACATCTGCTTATAGCTAAAGTTCCTGAACCGGCTGTATCCTGACAATGATAAGGTTTATTGCTTTCAGAGGGGTGAGAGCTTGCACTTCACCTGCCTGTATATAGCTGCCTTATCAACCCAGGAACTGTACATTACATTTAAAGTTAGAATACCAATCAAGATAAAATAATTACAGTAACAAAAATATTATTATGAGGGATTACCATGGCTCTGAAGGTCATTTGGAAAGAAAATGAAAGAACTTAGACTATTAACGTACAACTGGATTATCTTCTAAAGGATCCCATACTCTCCCATCTTTCCTGGACTCCCACCAAACGTACATATCCAAAAAAATCACAGATGATTAGCACTCTGGAAAAGACTTCATCTCCTGTTTTCATATATGTTCTCGTTTCTTCTTTCCTTAATAACAGAAATGTTGCATTTTAGCTGAACACGTAACTGCCACAGAATGAAGCTTATGTGTCTCAGGCTATTTTGCAGCCATAGATGTGTTCCTATAAAAAAGTTCTCACCAGTGAGGTGTGTGTGGAGTTAATTGAGACACCTTCCCAATTCTGCCTTATTTTTGTTCTTTTTCTTGACTTAAGAGTTTCTTTGTCCTGGATTTGATGTCACCTTGGAACATGTAGACAAAAGCAATATTTCATGAATGGCAAAAACTAGAAAGCACTTGTGATCCCAGCATAACCGTCTTGTATTGCATAAACTCAGGTTATTATATAAGAATGAAACGTACTTCCCTCATTTAAATGTGTTCACTGTTTGTTATATCTTTTGTAGGATCAGAGTTTATACTCTATTTTTTTAAAAAAGACATTCATATCCCTAAACGCTTTTCTGAAATATGAATTTTCCATGTCTCAGAAAATGACTTCCCTTGAAATCTCCATTCCTGCTTAAACAGCGATTCCAACCTTCTTATAATGAAAACAAGAATGACTATTGGGTATACTCCTAGATGTCTCTCTAAAATAAATTCCTTAACAGATATGCATTGCTTATTATATGCTAAGTGCTATGCTAGGCACTTTAAATATATGAACATTCAGTCCACACATAAATCCTGTGTGAGAAAAGCTCTCATATTCCTCATTATAGATCTTTGACCAAGATCACATAGTTCTTATTTTTTTTTACATATAAATTATGTTTATTTTATTTTTTTTATTAGATAATAAATTTTATTGTTATATTCCCCATACAATTGCAGCGCCCCCATTCTGACCCCAATCCCTCCCCTCCCGCCCCTGCCCCCCTAAAAGTGTCTCTGGTTCATAGTTTTTTGTTGATTTTGATTTTCACTTTCTTATAGTTATTCATTTTCCTGGTCCCTTATTTAAGTTTTCTAGATTCCTGCTATGAGTGAGACCATCCGGTATTTTTCTTTTTCTTTTTGGCTTATTTCGCTGAGCATGATCCCTTCCAGCGCCATCCATGTTGCTGCAAATTGCATGTGTTTATCTTTTTTGAATGCTGAGTAATATTCCATGGTATATATGTACCACATCTTCTTGATCCAGTCATCTATTTTTGGGCATTTGGGTTGTTTCCAAAGCTTAGCTATTGTAAACAGTGCTGCTATAAACATAGGGGTGCAGGTGTTCTTTGGAATTGATGTTTCTGTGTCCTTTGGGTAAATACCTAGGAGTGGAATTGCTGGATCATATGGAAGCTCTATGTTTAGTAGGTCCAGAAATCTCCACACAGCTTTCCACAGTGGTTGGACCAGTTTGCACTCCCACCAACAGTGCAGAAGAGTTCCTTTTTCTCCACACCCTCGCCAACATTTGTTGTTGCTAGTTTTTTTAATATGTGCCATTCTCACTGGTGTAAGATGGTATCTCATGGTAGTTTTGATTTGCATTTCCCTGATGACAAGTGATGTTGAACATTTTTTCATATGCCTGTTGGCCATTTGCATTTCCTCTTCAGAGAAGTTTCTTTTTAGCTCTTCTGCCCATTTTTTGACTGGATTATTTTCTTTGTTGTTGTTGAGTCTCATCAGCTCTTTGCAGATTTTTGTGATCAGTCCTTTATCATTAGTGTTGGGTGCAAAAATGTTCTCCCAGTTGGTGGGGTTTCTCTTTGTTTTTGTTATTGTCTCTTTTGCTGTGCAGAAGCTCTTTAATTTGATGTGGTCCCAGCTGTTTATCTTCGCCTTCACTATCACTGCTTTGGGTGATGAAGATCACATAGTTATTAAGTATTTGATCCAATATTCCAATCCAGGCAGCTGGAGTCTGGAGATTTGGTGTGTATCTGTAGTACTATACAATCTCTGAATCCTTTTTAAAATTCTGCTTACTTGGATTTTTTTTTTCTAAAGTATATTTTTCCTTGGAATTTAAACTTTTAGTGATATAAATATTGCATAGATTAGCTATAGCTTAGGAACTTATTGAACAAATTAAAATGCAGAACATGCTACTTAGCTAATGAGAGTCTACATATAGACATATATATAGACAGTCCATATGTATTAATTCAATAAAGAGTGGCCTTTAGGACTGGATCCCATGGGCCCTCCAAGATCCAACTGTGTCCTTCCCTTCTCAACTCCCTATTAGGTAAAGGGAAACCAGATTGGTTGCTTAAAAGTGACATGGTGGGGATATTGATACCGCAGATATTGACATATACCACAAATCAGAGTTGCTTGTTTCCTTTGGGGAAGTGAATACTAACATAGGTATAAAGTTAAGTTTGTTAGGAAACACTTATTTCAAAAGTAGTGAAAAATAGCATGATGTTTTGGGCCTCCCTGGTGGTGCAAGGGGTTAAGCACAGAAACATGAAGCTATCCGCAGCCTCTGCAGCATTAGTTTGATTCCTGGCTGGCCAGGGAGCTACCCACATGGCACAACAGACCTATCCTGTCTTGCCCACTGCTCCCCTCAGCAGTGTATTTCAGTCAGTCTGCCTGTTCTGTTCCCCACTCTGTCCCTGGTGAATCCTCTCACCCCCCACACCTCTGGCCTGTACCTCAGTTCTTGTATGCATAAATAAATAAATTTTAAAAGAAATAGCATGACATCTTTATACTCAAAAATGGTCACATTCTTGCTGGTGATACAAGCATAACATTGTAATATAGGACAATACAGGAATGTTTTTAAAAATAATGGGTGCATGCCCTCCCTGGTGGCGCAAGGGGTTAAGCACAGCATTGTGAAGCTACCCACAGCCTCTGCAGCAGCATGAGTTCAATCCCCAGCCTGCCAGGGAGATACCCACATGGTGCAGCAGACATCTTCTGTCTCGCCTGCTGCTCCCCTTAGCAGTGTTTTCAGTCAATCTGCTTGTTCTGCTCCCCACTCTGTCTCAGGTGAATCCTCCCACCATCCCACACCTCTGGCCTGTACCCCAGTTCTTGCATGCATAAATAAACAAATCTTTAAAAAATAATGGGTGCAAAATGGAGGGAGTGGTTTAGGTTAAGTATGGCAGAAATGAAAAATAAAGCAACTGAGTCATCTGAACTCAACTGAACATGGCATCCAACTCAAATTGTGATGAAGTGTATTAAGTTTTCTTGGTGTTTGTGATAAAGTCAGCCTAAGGGAATGTCAGTCTAAGGGAAAGCTCCAATTCTGTTTGTTTTTATTTATATATTAAATATGTGACAAACTTAACTTTACACATAAGAGAATAAGGTGGTTATCTATGCTGTGTACATATTGGGTCTCTTGATAAAATTTCCTACCCATAAATATCTTTATCACTTCCTGATAAGTCTAACTTCAAAGATTAATTTCCTACAGTACTCACAATTTCTCTTATTAAAATGCAAATATATCTGGAAGTCATTTTCTTGTAACATCTTATCAGTTATTAGTTTTGAAGCTGTGACTGATTGGTAGTCCACATAACTTCACCTTCTTGACCCTGCACTGTAAATTTAAGATAATCAGCACTTTGGTAATAATCATGCCCTTGGTTTGGTATGGAAGGGAAACTTCAATCAATACTTCAAGTGTCTTACCTTATTGTTAACCTTCTACATTATTCCTCCTTTTTGACTCATTTCTAATCACTAACACCACATACGTAGGCAGGTCTAGTGCCATTTGTCCCTGTCAAGTTTTGTACAGCAGCATTTATACATCCAATAAAGAAGTAAATTCCATTGCAATCATTTGTGTTTTAGACTTTATGTATTTTGTGTTTACCTGATTAAAAAGTTATTTTCCTTGAAAAACTCAGTCCTGATATTTCTGAATACTTGCCTGAAATAACTGCCTCAAAATTTTCCTCTCTTTGGCCAGTATTACTCTAAGATTACCAAGTACCCTTAATCTTTCAACCTCTTTGGGATGGAATTCACTAATCTTTAGCTATATGGCTTGCATCCTATCACTCAGACCTTTTAAAAGTTGACTTCTAGCTTGCTGACCTGGGCTCCTGTCAATTGTTTACTCCTGAATTTGCAGTTCCTATGATCCTTCTACTCATGATACATACTTATTTTTTTTTATTTTTGCTGAGCTTTCCAGAGGGTAATGTCTACCTATCAGCAAGATATTGAAATTAATGTATCACATGACTGAAGATAAATAACAAACCTGCATACTATTTTTTTTTAGATTTATTTATTTATTTATTTATACAAGCACTGTGTACAATCAGAAGTGCGGGAGGGTGAGAGAATTCACCAGAGCCAGAGCAGGGAGCAGAACAGGCAGAAGGACCAAAGTACACTGCTGAGGGGAGCAGCGAGCATGGCAGGAGAGGTTTGTCGCACCATGTGGGACCCTTGCCTGCAGCCTGGGATTGAACCAGCGCTGCAGAGGCTGCAGGCAGTTTCGCAGCCCAGCGCTCAACCGCAGCTCCACCAGGGGAGGCCCTGCATACTATTTTTCTAAAATCTCTAGACTCATATTAGTACGTAGACTTGCAAACTTTTTTAAATAATCATTTTCAGTTGATATTTCTTTTGATTCTTTTTTTTAAAAGATTTATTTATTTATGTATACAAGAATTGGGGTACAGACCAGAGGTGGGGGGGTTAGAGGATTCACCAGAGACAGAGTGAAGAACAGAACAGGCAGACCAACTGAAATACACTGCTGAGGGGAGCAGTGTGCGAAGCAGGAGAGGTCTGATGTGCCATGTGGGTCGCCTCCCTGGCCAGGGATGGAACTCCTGCTGGAGTGGCTGTGGATAGCTTCATAGTGCTGCAACTTAATCCCTTGCACCACCAGGGGGCCCCTTCCTTTGATTCTTATTACAACTCTATAGTCACAGTGAATGAAAATCAATGTATTACAAATCAATAAAACAATTGAAAATAATAAAATTATAGAGAAATTTTAGAAGTTCCCAAGTTATTTTAAAAAATCTTGTTTCTTATTTAGGTAATTGTTTTGGATATTAAATATATGTGAAAGTTGTCTAACTCATTTTAAATTTGATATCCAATTTCATGTGAGCAATACAGCACCAGAGAAACTATGTGAACTTGCTATAATCACATAATTTATTTTATAATGAAGTATGAATTTGGAAAACTTAAATAAGATATAAAAATAGTTATTCTAAGAATCTAATAAGTTGACAAGGTAGCTATTCTACAACAAGGCAAAATTTCAATCATTTTCAAATTAAATAATTCTGGTTAGAGGGTTTGCTTTTCCATAGAGTTGATTCCAACCGAATTATTTGAAATAGAAAAACTTTGTTCATCCACAGGTAAGGGAGAAATTGTGTATTTGAATTCAAATGTCGGGGTCTCATTAACTTTTCTAGATAAATTTCAACTTTTAGATGAAAGCCTTAAGAAGGTCAGTTTTTCCATTCCTGATTAGAAAAATTTTAATAAAACTCCTTTATACTTTTCCTGTGACCTGTAGATATTCAATCCTCTGGGTTAGGAAACATTTTTGTCTTGAAATCGATATTTATGAATAAATGAATTAATTAAAGAATAAATCCAAACTTTTTCATTTGCCTTCCAAAAAAGAAAATAAAAACACAAAAGGTAAGAAGAAGGATAAAAGATTCAACACAGATCTACAATAAAACTAGTAGAAAACACTCAGACTAATTTTATGTCATGTACAGATAGAGGAAAATTGTAACCAAATACAACGAGCCAACATCTGAGACTACAATGAGAGTCAAATGGAAACTGGTGAATAAAGAAGAAAAGACCCTAGCATATAACATATAAATCAGTTCGGAAAGAGAATGACTTAACATGAGTGGGAAAACACTACGAATAGAATTGAGACCTGACAATCAATGGGCCAGGACGGAGGATCCGGAGGCAGGGCTTTGAAAGTGAGCAAGAACAAGTGAGACACTGCTTAAATTTAGGGGACACAATTTGGGTCAAGTAGCCATTGGATATATAAACAAAAAGTAGCAAAAATACAGAAATCAAGAGTCTTGAGGAAAGAAAATTAGATCAAAAATTCAGAAGACAGACCAGCTGCTCCTAAAAGGTGCCCTTGAATAAAACATCAACAAAAAGCTGGTAAATGAAGGTTTTAGGACGAGTTCTCTGAAAGAAACAGCCAAACTTGGAATCCATGTGTAAGTGAGATATTAAATGAGAGCCATGGGATAAAATGGGAGAAAAAAGCATCAGGGAAATGGAAGGAAACATGCAGAGAAGGAAAAGATATTGAATAAAACTATAGTTTCAAGGGACACACAAATTCATCCTATTCTCAAAAACTCTGGAATATAAATTGAACCATAAACTTTATTGCACCTGAAGGCAAAGGCACTGTTTTTATGTAGGGCTTCATAGATTAGTCATTGTTGGGTTACCATGGGAGAAACTTTAAATCCCAGGCAGTATATCGGTGATGCAGACCCAGTTGTCCAAGAAAAATCCTCTGCAGACATGTGAAAGTCTGCAGCAGTCACAGGAATATCCATTGTATCTAGAAAATGCGTCAATCAGCAAGCAAGAGCTCAAGGTTTCTGAATAGATGCCAATTATGTCTACTTAATCCCCTTACCACTCTTTATTTAACACTATATACAGACATGAGAAATAAACAGAAAGTAGCAAAGTGATAAAGAAGGATCAAGATACTTCAACAAATGAAAAATTCTCTTTACCAAACAGCAACAAACTGAAGGAAATGATGCTACAACACTTGAATAAATTAAAACTTAATCAGACATTTATAATTATGAAAAATTAAAAGAAAACACCATTCAAAATTTCATAAAATAAATGAAAGAAAACATACTAAATGTGAAATGAGAGTTGATATAACAAACTCAGGAAAGATATGGAAGATAAAAAGTAACTTTTCAAAGGAAAATTAAATTATAAGATGTCAATACAAAATAGATTTGATTGAAAATATAATAACAGTCAAAAAATGTGAAAATGGATTATCATTTTTTTGGGGGGGCGGAGCAACATGGGGGCGAGGAGACGCTGCGAGTAAGATCTCCCATTAAAAAAGTTAATAGGGAGGAAAAGCGGCAGGTCCCAGTGAGAACTGGGACACGGAAGATAAACGGACGACTCCAGCAAACTACCTGAAGAAGAAAGTTACCATAAAAGAGGACTAGAGGGGAGGAAAGCGCAGAACCCTGCTCCCCTCCCCCGCCCACAGAGGCGGCACTCTCCGACCAGCAGAGAGGAGGAAAACAACAAACCAAAACGGCCAACAAGAACAAACAACGCAGCAAGCGGGACTGTGCGTGGAAAGGAACTATTGCAGCCACCACACCCCGTGAACGGGAGCTGAGGCGAACCCTGCAGGATCCGCCGCGGCGGTGAGCGAACGGCTCCGGGCGCCATTAGAGAAGAACAAAGACCCCAGGAGACACGCACACAGCCCGGGCTGCCGGTATGCTTGCGCGGGAAAGCGGCACGCTTGGCATGTTTGAAAAGCAAACGCAGACCTGGATCGCAGCTGCCCAGGTCCCCGCGCCTGCGACCTAGGCTTGCGGGGAGACGCGCGGAGACCCTCACGTGGGTGAAAGTCCCTCCTGAGTGAGCAGGAACCAGGCGCCCAGGCACGGAAGCTGGGTGCAAAAGGCGCCATTCCCGCGCCACTGAACTGGGCTACAGCCCGCCTCCTGGACCTGAGGGCTTTGAACTGAGACCCGGGGCACGAAAACTCGGGGCGTGGGTTCTCCACGACGGTGGGGCACAAGGCAGACACAGCACCCCAAAGCTGTTGAGGCTTACCCTACCATTCCCGCTCTATTCCCTGTCCCACGGGGTAGGGGGAGGCGAAAAACAGCCCCCCGAGGACAATAGGAGAGATCTCTGGCGCCACCTAGCGACCAGGAAAAAAAAAAGTCACTAACACCCCATAGAACAGGAAATTTCTTAAGACTGCTTGAGAAGGGCAGAAGGCTTCTGGAGGACCCAGTGGCCAGCTGGGAAGTTAGCCCATGCCAGGCCCCTTCCGACCAGCAGTCTGAGCCCACAGAGGGAGCAGGCACCCACGTCCGGGGCAGACCGGGCAGACAGAAGAGTGTGCCTGAGACCGGAGGCGCAGGGACTGCATCCTGCTTCGCCATTATAGAACAGGGACATTTCTTCAGTAAAAACTGCCTAAAACCATCAAAAAGCTCCCCCAGAAGCCAGAGATGGCTCCTGCAGGAGTCAGAGGGGAGCGGAGAAGTTCACCCAAGATGCCAGCCAGTCCGAGCAACACAGTGTCCCAACACATACGACAAATTAGAAAACAGACAGTAGGGAGTAGAAGAACCACATGCAACCTAACAACACCTCAGGAAAGAAGCACACCACAAAAAGAAAACCACTCCCCAGATTGCAACGACAGCAACTTGGAAGAACTTCTGAGCCTTTCAGAAAGAGAATTTAAAATTGCCATGATTAAAAAAGTGATAGATCAGAAGAAGGAAATTGAGTCCCTAAAGAGGGAAAACAATGGTCAGAAGAATGAAATTGAGTCCCTAAAGAGGGAAGTAAAAGAAATGCAGGAGATCAAAGAATTAATGGAGGAACTAAAGAACTCTGGGAAAAGCAATGAAAGCAGAATAGATGAAATGGAAGAACGAATAAGTACTCTTGAAGACACAGAAATAAAAAGAACCAAAACAGAAAAGGAAAGAGAAGTACGAAGGAAAAAGAATGAAGAAAGACTCAGGGAACTATCTGACTCCATGAGGAAAGGAAATATAAGAGTTATAGGAATTCCAGAAGGAGAGGAGACAGATGTAGGGACAGAGAAAATATTCCAGGAGATAATTGAAGAGAACTTCCCAAATGCGAAGAAGGAGCTGAAAATTGATATACAAGAAGCAAGAAGAACACCAAACTTCCACGACGAAAGGAAAAACACAGCAAGACACATAATAGTAAAGCTCCCAAGAATCCAGGACAAGGAAAAAATAATGAAGCTGACAAGAGGGAAGAAACAGATAACATTCAAAGGAAAACCAATCAGGCTGACATCAGACTTCTCTGAAGAAACACTACGGGCAAGGAGAGAGTGGAGGGACATAGTCAACAGACTCCAAGAAAACAGATGCCAACCAAGAATACTCTATCCCGCAAAGCTCTCTTTCCTCCATGAAGAAAGAATATGGACCTTCCCAGACAAAGAGAAACTCCGGAATTTCATTGCGACTAAACCCCCACTCCAAAAAATACTACATGGAATCCTAAAGCCAGAACCTCAGAGGGACGAATAACAACGAAAAAAGACCAAAATAAAAAGTTATTAAAAGAATAAATAAATAAAATCAAAGGAAAGACAAACACAATGGCAAATACAGATGCTAACATATCAATATTAACTCTAAATGTAAATGGACTAAACTCTTCAATAAAAAGACACAGAGTTGCAGCCTGGATTAAGAAACAAAACCCAACCTTTTGCTGTCTTCAGGAAACACATTTAGCTACAAAAGATAAAAATAGGCTCAAAGTCAAAGGATGGAAAACAATCCTACAAGCAAAGGGGCCATAAAAGAAAGCAGGAACAGCTATACTTATATCAGATAAAACAGACTTCAAACTCAAAAAAATAAAAAGAGACCCCAATGGTCACTACATTATGATCAAGGGGACAATACTTCAAGAAGAAATAACACTCATTAACATATACTCACCAAACGAAGGAGCACCAAAATATATCAGACAACTGTTGTCCTCTTTGAAAACAGACATCAGAGAAAACACATACGTAGTGGGAGACTTCAACACACCACTATCAACAATGGATAGATCAACAAGACAAAAAATAAGTAAAGAAACTAAAGCTCTAAATAAGGACCTAGAGCATTTGGGCTTAACAGACATCTATAGAACACTAAACCCCAAAAAAAACGGAGTACACATTTTTCTCAAGCGCACACGGATCATTATCCAGGATCGATCACATACTGGGGCACAAGACAAACATCAACAGATACACCAAGATTGAAATCATACCAACCATCTTTTCTGACCACGAAGGCATCACACTAGAAATAAACCATAAAAAGAAGACAAGGAACTATCCTACCTCATGGAGATTAAAAACCACACTAATGGAAGACCACTGGACTAACGAGGAGATCAAAGAAGAAATTAAAAAATTCTTTGAATTGAATAAGGAGGACACCAATATCCTAAATGTATGGGATGCAGCAAAAGCAGTAATAAGAGGAAAATATATAGCAATAGAAGCTCACACCAAAAACAAGAAAGAACTCAAAGAAACAACCTAATCTCGAAGCTCAAAGATCTAGAAAAGAACAACAAAAAAAACCCAATACCAGTAGAGAAAGAATAATAAAAAACAAAGCAGAAATAAATGAAATTGAAACTAAAAAAAACAATCCAAAAGATCAATGAAACCAAGAGCTGGTTCTTTGAAAAAATAAATAAAATAGACAAACCCCTAGCCAGGCTCACAAAGGAAAAAGGGAGAAAGCACAAATACACAGGATCATAAATGAAAGAGGAGAAATCACAAAGGACACAGCAGAAATCAAAAGAATAATCAGTAACTACTATGAACAGTTATATGGAAACAAGTTCAACAATCTAGAGGAGATGGACAAATTCCTACAACTCTACAATCACCCAAAGCTAGATAAAGAAGAAATAGAACACTAAACAGACCAATTACAAGCAGCGAAATTGAAATGGTAATCAAAAACCTCCCCCAAAACAAAAGCCCAGGACCTGATGGATTTACAAATGAATTCTACCAAAGATTCAGAGACGAATTAGTGCCTATCCTTCACAAACTCTTCCAAAAATTTGAGAAGGAAGGGACAATACCATACACCTTCTATGAAGCCAATATTACACTAATACCAAAACCGAATAAGGACAACACAAAAAAGGAAAACTACAGGCCAATCTCCCTAATGAACACTGATGCAAAAATCCTCAATAAAAGTTTGGCTATCAGAATCCAACAATGTATCCATAAGATAATTCACCACGACCAAGTTGGATTCATTCCAGGGACACAAGGATGGTTTTAACATCCGAAAATCAATCAATGTATCCAACACATCAAACAAAAAGAAATATAAAAACCATATGATAATATCAATAGATGCTGAGAAAGCTTTCGACAAAGTGCAACACCCATTCATGATAAAAGCCCTTGAAATTCTTGGATACAAGGAACATACCTCAACATCATAAAAGGCCATCTATGACAAGCCAACAGCCAGTATCATTCTCAATGGTGAAAAGCTGAAAGAAATTCCATTAAGATCTGGAAACAAGACAAGGATGTCACTCTCAACCGCTGCTTTTTAATATAATACTGGAAGTCCTAGCCAGAGCAATAAGACAAGAGAAAGACATCCAAGGAATCCAAATAGGAAAAGAAGAAGTCAAACTATCACTATTTGCAGATGATATGATAATATACATAGAGAACCCCAAAATCTCCACAGAAAAACTAATTCAACTCATCAATCAATTCAGTAAAGTGGCAGGATACAAAATCAACACGCAAAAGTCAGTAGCCTTCCTATACACAAACAACAAATCTGAAGAAGAAGAAATAAAAAAAAACCATCCCTTTTATTATCGAAACAAAAAAAAATCAAATATTTGGGAAATAAATCTAACAAAAGAGGTAAAGGACCTATACAAAGAAAACTATAAACACTGTTAAAGAAATAGAAGAAGACACAAAGAAATGGAAAGACATCCCCTGCTCATGGATTGGAAGAATAAACATTATTAAAATGGCCATCCTTCCAAAAGCAATATATAGATTCATGATATTCCAATCAAATTTCAATGTCATTCTTCAAAGAAATAGAACAATTATTGATGAAATTCATAAGGAATCACCAAAAACCCCGAATAGCCAAAGCTCTACTGACAAAAAAAGAAGGAAATGGAGGCATCACACTCCAGACTTCTAACTATACTACAAAGCCATAATCATCAAAACTGCATGGTATTGGAACAAGAACAGACATACAGACCAATGGAATCGAATAGAAAAATCCAGAAATAAACCCACAGATTTATGGTCCAACTAATCTTTGACAAAGGAGCAAAGACTATGCATTGGAGCAAAGAAAGTTTGTTCAATAAATGGTGCTGGGAAAACTGGGTCGCTACATGCAAAAGAATGAAGCTTGACCACTACCTCACACCATACACAAAAAATCAACTCAAAATGGATTAAAGAACTAGACATAAGACCTGAACCATAAAATACATAGAAGGAAATATAGGCGAAACACTACGGGATTTGCACATCAAAGACATCTTTACAGACACATCACCCAAAGCAGTGATAGTGAAGGCAAAGATAAACAGCTGGGACTACATCAAATGAAAGAGCTTCTGCACAGCAAAAGAGACAATAACAAAAACAAAGAGAAACCCCACCAACTGGGAGAACATTTTTGCACCCAACACTAATGATAAAGGACTGATCACAAAATCTGCAAAGAGCTGATGAGACTCAGCAACAACAAAGAAATAATCCAGTCAAAAAATGGGCAGAAGAGCTAAAAAGACTTCTCTGAAGAGGAAATGCAAATGGCCAACAGACATATGAAAAAATGTTCAACATCACTTGTCATCAGGGAAATGCAAATTCAAACTACCATGAGATACCATCTCACACCAGTGAGAATGGCACATATTAAAAAAACTAGCAACAACAAATGCTGGCGAGGGTGTGGAGAAAAAGGAACTCTTCTGCACTGTTGGTGGGAGTGCAAACTGGTCCAACCACTATGGAGAGCTGTGTGGAGATTTCTGGACCTACTAAATATAGAGCTTCCATATGATCCAGCAATTCCACTCCTTGGTATTTACCCAAAGGACACAGAAACATCAATTCCAAAGAACACCTGCACCCTTATGTTTATAGCAGCACTGTTTACAATAGCTAAGCTTTGGAAACAACCCAAATGCCCAAAAATAGATGACTGGATCAAGAAGATGTGGTACATATATACCATGGAATATTACTCAGCATTCAAAAAAGATAAACACATGCAATTTGCAGCAACATGGATGGCGCTGGAAGGGATCAATGCTCAGCGGAAATAAGCCAAAAAGAAAAAGAAAATACCGGATGGTCTCACTCTAGCAGGAATCTAGAAAACTTAAATAAGGGACCCGGAAAATGAATATAAGAAAGTGAAAATCAAAATCAACAAAAAACTATGAACCAGAGACACTTTTTGGGGGGTGGGGGGCGGGAAGGGAAGGATTGGGGTCAGAATGGGGCTTTTGCATTTGTATGGGGGAATATAAAAATAAAATTTATTATTTAAAAAAAATGTGAAAATGTCTCTGAGAACAAAATGAAATAAATTAAAAGGTAAAGAGATTCAGGCAAAAAATTCATGTAGGATGCAGGAATAATGGTTCATTGTAAAAATTATTTGATCCCTTGTAAAAGCAAAAATAATGGAGCAGACGCAATATTTAAAAGTGACTGTATAATTGCTTACTGAAAAGAAGTGACTAAATTTAAATACTGAAAAAGATCACCATGTACTTGGGGAAAACATCCTGAAACACATGATGCTATACAAAGTAATACAATTATTAGACATTAAACTTAAAAAAAAAGACTAAGTTATGAAAGAAAGAACGCTGTACACTCCTCAATTTTTCAATAACACTTAAAAGCAATTTAAAGAGGTGCCCAAGCATTTTATCGTAAGCTAAGTTCTTAAAGTATCAAGTATATAGGAAAACAGTATTAAATATACAAGAAATCAGGGAATACTGTACTCAAGAGGCATTCCAATGTTAGGGGAGAAACTTTATCAAAAGAAGAAATTGGTAAATGCTACATAAGAAAAACGAGTAAGCTTGGGCACATGAGGATACAATTTTAATGTAAGCTTCTTAATTTTTACATAAAAATGATAAATTAATAAATGTTTTTTGTTTAAACTGTTTTTTTCCACAATACTAGAAATTAATTCTAAAATTTAAACTAAAAATATGAAAAAAATAGAATGCCAGTACAAACGGAAGAAACTGGGTGGGGGTAGTATTGAAGGGGCTTTAGCACTACTAGACTTTGAACATATTGTAAATAATCAATTTAAAAACATGTACAATGGCCACATGGGTACACAGAGATCCTTGGGATACAAAAGTAAGTTTAGACAGAGAGCTCGTTGAAACACATTTAGTGTTTTTTTAAAAGGTTTATTTATTTATGCATACCAAAACTGGGGTACAAGCCAGTGGTGTGGGAGGGTGGAGGATTCACCAGAGAGAGTGTGGAACAGAACAGGCAGACTGAAATACACTGCTGAGGGGAGCAAGGGGCAAGATAGAGGTCTGCTGTCCCGTGTAGGTTGCTCCCTGGCCTGCGGGGGATTGAACTTGCCCTGCATTAGCTGCAGATAGCTTCATAGGTGCGTCTTAACCCCTTGTGCCACCAGGGAGGCCCCAGACATTTAGTGTTTGTGAAGAAAAATATTCAAAACACTAGAGAAAAGATATACTTTTAAATAAATCACCAGCAGTACTCTGGGTAACTATTTAGAAAAAGAAAAAAAAAGTAGCTGTACCTCACATAAACAGTTAAAAATAGACTCAAAATGGATAGCATGTCAAAATGTGAAAATGAAATAACACCAATCCTTGAAGAAAATATGCATGATTTCTTTTATAACCTGGGCATGCAATAAAGAAAAGCAATAAATTTGACTAACAAAAAAAATGCCTGGAAAACACAGTAAAATAAATAAATGGCAAATTGAAAATATGTTTGCAATGTAGAAAAGTTAAGCTTTCAATTAAAATCAAAACTCAAATCACAGGTACAAATGACTCTCATACGACCAACCAACCTACAAAAACAACAAAACAAAACCTCACTCAGTTCCTCTTAAAACAAGAGAAAAACAAAATTACATATTAATCTTTCTATCAATTAGCTTGAGAACATATTGAAACACACTTTATGTGACCTTGTGAGTAAACAGGGATCCTCTTATGCTGCTGGGATATTAAAATGGTATTCTTCTTTTGTAAGAATATTTGATGTGTAACTCATGTACCAAGTATATATGTATTTTTCCATTCACTCAATAATTCTTTCAGTAAGTAAATTCTATCAGTTTAAGTCATCAAATAACACAAGAAACTAAAACAAGGCAACAACAACAAACGTTATGCATAATGTGAACTTCTTTGAAATTATTTATAATGACAAATACTGGCAGTATCATTATTTCTTATACAAAGTTTGGTTGACTAATTTATGGTACATCCCCTTCCCAATGGATTAATTGTATCTTTTAAAAAGCAAAAGAAACATTGTTAATTTGTGTGTTGTATGTGTGTGTAGAGAGAGAGAAAAATAACCTTACTGCTATAGGAGTGAAAAATTATGAGACTGGCATATGAGATATGATAATTGATATAGATGATAAAAAAGGTAGATAGGCATGTGGATAAATGGATATATACATTTGTATCTACATTTATTTTTATAGCTAGAAAAGGGTGAAACAAATGAGTTGTTGATATTTATGCATTTTAAACTATAAAAATAATAATTTCATGTGGTTCAAATATAAATATAAAGAGCACTCCTATACCCATCTCCTAGTACACTGATATTTTGTAAGTCAAAAAGTCAATTATTTGATAGTCTTATATGTTTTCACCTGTGTCATTCATTCACTTTTCTGAAGGTATGAATTTTTTTTCTAATAAAATATTTATCAATATAATAAGAACAAATACATTTTTCTCAAAAAATATTCTTAAATATAAAGTAAAGAATAAAGAGGGAAGAAGAAATAACATTTTTTAAGTATCCACTGTGTCCCAGGAGCTCTCATTACATGTAAGGAAATGGATTCAGAGGAATTAAGAGACTCTTGAAAGTTTCCATAGTTTGAAAGTTCATGCAGTTATTATGTCACAGGAAACTTTCCATAGTCATGAAATAAAACTATCCTTTAATAATCTTTTTAAATGCAGACTGGAAATTTAAAGTGCTTGATGATAAAAGCATAAAAATGAAGTCACCTTAGGGAATTTCTGCACTGTCATCTAAACCTAATGCATATTAGCTATAGAATATCTTTTTAAATGTTTTTTGAAATTCTTTCATGCAATTTCATTTTTAAAGGATGATATTAATTGGTATTCAATATATTTTTAACATTTAAAACAATGCTTAACATTTATGAGATGACTATTTATTATTACTTCATCAATAAAGTCCTTTACTGATGAACTTTCCTCTGTGAAATGTCCTGTGTGCTTATGCATATAGTCTGCCTTCCCAGCCCTTTCTCTCCTCATACCTACGACACTCAAAGTACATTTTGTTGGCTTCCAGTCAGAAAGGCAATCTGCTGATGGCACAGTATTATTTACTATCTGGCTATTCTTCCAAGACTTAAGAGAGTTGTTTCTTTGCTATTTTCAAATACAGTTTTATAACATCAAAACAGGATCTTCTAGTAATAAAAAAAAAGGCTGCTATTCATGTAGAATCTAAGGTGTCAAACAGAATATAATGCCGGATTATTTACTACCAGTATATATATTTAAGGTTCTAGAAAGCCTCTCTTTGTGTACATGTGACTCACACATGGATGTGTAATAGGAAAATAACACAGAAAGAAGGAAGCAGGTTATACCGCCTGAACCAGACATAGGCTTTTCAGCACTTCTCCATTCTTGGTGTTAACAGACTCTACTGAAATTGTCTAAGTTAATAAAAAGTGTAAATTATGTAAAGTGGATCCTTTTTAAAAGGTGTTTATATAAAAGCAACAAATGCAATAAGAGATCTATTTTGAATGGGGTAAACTTCATGCTAATTTTGATTCCTTAAATAGAAATAATGAACATAATGAAAATTTGAAATTTGAGTGATAATGTAAACTAGGTCGATATGGAAACACATGATGCAGAAAGGCAGAAGAACGTCAAGATTGAAAAGAAATACCTGTGCATGAAATGTTAAAGGAATGACTCTGTAAACATGGAGAAAGTGAGGCACAGAATCTTGAAGTTTTATCTGCTTGAAAAGGAAAACTCATATTTCTTTTGGTAGAAGGAATGAAGGAGAATGTATCTGAATTGAAAGCACTAGGATAATAGCACAAATAACAATATTTGACATATCAAGCCGTTCTAAAAAAAACAATTAAGTTATTTCAGGATTAATAAAAATACAACCATTTATTTTCATTCAATTTGCTTTGTTCAAGAAGCACTTGCCTGTGCAGTCCATTCTGTATTAAAACTCTTCTGTTTTACAACACTGATACTTCTAGAGTGGCCTTGGGGGAAACCTGGTTAGTTTCACTAATCTTCCTTTGTTGGAGATTTTGGAGATTTTTTTGAATTCTGTTATATTTTTGTTTTTTGTTTGTTTTTGTTGCTTTGATGGACTGATCCAGAATTGTCTTCCAGGGCCTATTTTAAAATTTAAATATTCCTTGCATTATTCACTTTGTCTGCAGCATCTAAGTCATTCTTATTTGTAAGGGATATTCTTCCCACTCCAGACTTTCAATGGTGATGACTCAATCCTAGAATAATAATATGCAAGGCTTCCTAAATTCTAGATTGATTGATTGATTGATTGTTTTTTTTATTAATGCAATAGCAGGAGTACAGGCCACAGGTGAAAGAAGGTGAGAGGATTCACCAGAGACAGAGTGGGGAGTAGAACAGGCAGAAGGACCGAAGCATATTGCTGAGGGGAGCAGCGGGCGAGGCAGGAGAGGTCTGTGCTGTGTGGGAATCTCCATGGCTGGCCGGGAATTGAACAGCGCTCCAGAGGCTGTGGACAGCTTCACAGCGCTGAGCTTAACCTGCTGCGCCACCAGGGAGGCCCGGCTTCCTAAATTCTAATGTTATTAATTATTAACAGAAGCAATTCTTTTTTCCTAAAAGAAATGTCAGAAATAATGCAGGTTTTGTTTTTCCTCATTAGCTTCCATCCAGTACTAGGGGATCAGTTCTAGGGAGATAGCAGATACCTGAGGCATTCAATAAAATCTGACAAGGCTCCAGTTTTGGTTCTGATGAAGCAGGATCTGTGTAAGCCATCTCTTGACACTCTTCTGGGTCATCTATCAATGCTCTCTTTAGATTATCACTCATATCTCTCTTTATACCTAATTGTAGAATATCAATCCATAATTAAGTCCAGTTTATATCAGGTGGAAAATAGCATCCCCTAGAGGATATAACATAAAGGTGCTAACTAATTTGATTGCATGCACCATTTTGTTCATTCCAAAGTGAATAATCATTTTTTTTAAGATCAACATGACATGTCTTCCATGCTTTTTTTATGTCCATTTAATTACCTCAATATATCTGAATTTTAAAAAAAAGTTATGTTTTCCTGTGTCACATGGATATTCTTATTAGAACTTATAATTAAATATCTCTTAATTCTGTAAACTACAGTAGCTTGAAGCTATATAGCATGCACCCAATTTTCATTAAGTTGTCTTGCTCACAAGCTTTTTAACATAAACAGAGTACATATTTTCCTTGAGCGACTTGAATTAGTTTTCTTCAATTTACATCTTCAAGAAGCTGCATATGAATTTCATATATGACCTATTTGCTAGTCTGCTATAA
>NW_023604972.1:24716412-24764360 GCF_014898055.3 Talpa occidentalis
TGCTCTTCAGGGTCTTCTTCACTTTCAAATTTTTTTTTTTTTTCCTGTGTAGAATGCCACTGGGATTTTTTTTTTAAGATTTCTTTATTTATGCAAGCAGGAGCTGAGGTACAGGCGAGAGGTGTGGGCAGTGAAAAGTTTCTCCAGAGACAGAGTGGGGAGCAGAACAGGCAGATTGACTGAAATACCCTGCTGAGGAGAGCAGAGGGGAGACAGGAGAGGTACACTGCACCATTGTGGGTCACCTTCCTGGCAGGGGATCTAATTCATGCTGCAGTAGTTGAGGATAGCTTCACAGTGCTGATGCTTAACACTTTGTGCCACCAGGGAGGCCCTTCAACTGGGATTTTGACAGGGATTGCATAAAATCTGAATAGTGCTTTGGGTAAAATGGTCATTATAAAACATGTTAATTATTCTAATCCACAAGCACAAGATATCTTTCCATTTTTTTTCATCTTCATCCTTCAGTAGTGTTTTATAGTTTTTAGTGTATATTTCTCTCAACTTACTTAAATTATTCTAAGGTATTTTATTCTTTTCTTATGTAATTATAATGGGATTATTTTCTCTTCATTTTTCTCTCTGATGGTTCATTGCTTACATATAGAAATGGAACTGATTTGAATTTTGCTTGTTGATTTTGTAGGCCGAAACTTTACTGTATCATTTATTATTCTGGTAGTTTTGTCATGGAGTCTTGGGTTTCTATGTATAAAAATAATATTGAGATGCAATTCTTATCTTTGTTCCTCCATAGGAATGGTATTTTATCTCTGTATTCCTTAAAAACATTTTTTCTATGTTTTAGATTTTTTGTAGTCTGAAAATGATATGCCTAGGTAAATGGTCTTTTGATGTTTATCTTGCTTGGTATTCTCTTATCCTGGAGATCATGTTTTAATGTCTGACATTGAATTGTGGAAATTCTAGTTTTATTTGTTTCAACTATCTTAGTTTCCTTTTCCTTTATTCTTTTTTCTTTGGTACTTCCATTGTGAATATGTACAACACACTTTTGTAGTTGCCTGACAGTCTTTGGATATTCTGTCCTGTTTTATTCTGTCCCATTTAATTCACTTTTCATTTTGGAGGTTTCTATTGACATACACTCCAGCTCAGAGATTCTTTCCTCAGCTGTGCTCAGAGTACTAATAAGCCCATCAAAGTCCTTCTTTATTTCTGTTACGAAGGTTTTTTCTCTTGAGAATTTCCTTTTGGTTATTTCTTACATTACCCATGTGTGCTTGCTTGCTGTCTGCTTTATAGAGTCCTTAGCATATTTATCGTAGTTGTTTTAAATTCCTAGTCTGCTAATTCAAATATTCCTCTCAGGTCTGGTTCTGCTACTTGCTCTGTCTCTTCAAATTCTGTTTTTACTTTCTTTTAATATACCTTTTATTTTTTTTTCCTTAGTCACAGTTGTGATGTACCATGTATTGTAAAAAGAACCAGTGGAAATCAGCTTTTAGTAATGTGGTAGCAAGAAGCCTGGGGAAGTGAAGCATTCTATGTTTCTATGATTGCATTGATTTTTACCATGCTGCCTCCAAATTGTTTTTAAACATTTTTCCAGCTTGGACATTGAGAAGAATTATAAAAAAGAAAAATCAGTCATCAACATTTTAATGCATACATAGGCTGAGGGTCTCATGGTAAATTCAATGTGTTTATCATCTTGTTATTGTCATTGCTTTTGTTTGTTTTGAGGCAGTAAAATTCTAGATTTGTTTAGAAGTTATTGCCTTCTATTCATGCTATTCTGTTTGCTTTTTCCCTTCAATTGTTGAATGCTCAATATTTTCCAAACAAAATGTCCTCCTATCTTTTGGTCACAAAATCTAAGCATTGGACTGAAAGGTCCATGCAGAGGCCAGAATGCAGAAGCCCACCAGGAAGCCTACCTTGGGGCAGGAATGCAGAAGCCTGCCTAGAAAATTCAGACAATGAACCCCTCCCCACCCTAGAATCTTTTCCCGCTATGCAAACCCAGTCTCCCACCTGACCTCTCCTCACCCTATAAAAACCTGCCTCCCCTGGCAATGTGCACGACTTCACTGATCCCCACCTTGGGTCTGTGAATTCCACCCAGGCACAATAAATATCCCCCCCCTTCGAGAAATTTAGCCTGGCTCTCCTTTTCTTTACCACACCGAAACTTTCAGGACTACGTGACTATATGGACTACATGTATTGTATAGAAAATTATTTTTAGAGAGAAAATGCTTTTAGGAAATGTTCCATTCATTTTATCCTAACCTACTTGAAAGAAGGGCATTTTTAGAAGGTGAAGAAAGAAATATTATGTAGAAGTTAGCAAGGGAAACACCTTCAGATTATCTTTTGTCCTAGAAGCCTCAATTAGCTGAGATACTAAGGCCTCTCTCAGTTATTATTAGAAGTCAAACATTATTTAATTTTCTCTATTTTCCAACTCATATCACTAGGATAGAAAGCTAAAAATGTAAGTTTATAGAAGAAAAAGACTTTGCCAGAAATGAGTAGAATAAATGGCTTTTCAGGATTAAATTTTCCTGGTAACTTGAATATAATGGAGCAGATTTCTAAATAGTAAATTGGGATTCTGCAATTTGAGATTGTTTTCCTCACAGCAAACAGAATATTTGGGACACATGTCTTCATCAGTCAGTCTTATACCTATACTTTTCTATCTAAATTTTTCTCTTTTTCAATTTTGGATACAAGTGACTGTATTCAGGTTTAATTCTAACTAATCTGTAATTTCTTTTTTTTTTTTTCTTACTAACTCACATTTGAAGCTTTGGGGACAGTGTATTTTCTTTTCCAGAAAAGAAAAAGCTTATCTTATATTCTGCTTATAATCTCCATTGAATTTGAGATGGTAGATGTTCACCATAGAAGTTTTTTTTTTTTTTTTTTTTTTTTTTGGTATAAAACTTTAAAAATGTTAGTGTGATGGAAAAAAGAAATAGCTCAAACAGCTTTCAACTAAAAAAATCTAATTTACTAATTCAATGCTTTTGCTTCCCCCTTCCTTTTGAAATAGCTTTCATTGAGCACCAAAAGATTTATGATGGATTAAACGTGGAGCTTACTTACATTAGAGGATAGAATTACATTATTATCTAGATGTCTTTTTATAGATGGGATATTACATGAAAAATTCTCTTGGCAAAGGCACCTTGCTATCTTAAAAAAGTAGTATTTCTACTGTCTGTATATTCTGGGTCAAATTTCTTCTACTAATGACTACTTTACCTAATACAAGTATTTCATATTTTCTCCACCCACTTTCATGTATATTATGAAATTTTTAATGTTCTTCTCATTATGCACAGATCTCTGATTCAGTACTCTTTTCCAATGGGGAAGTTAGCAAATAATTGACACACAGAATATCAATAGTCATAAAAGAAATACATATATTTAAGGGAAGTGAGCATAAATGACATACACACTGGGGGCAAATACTGATTGATCTAGGTAACTGAGGAGTTTGAAGGAAAAATACAAGAAATGTTAGGGCGAAAAGGATGTCCTAAAGCTAATTCCATACAGGCTTTGTGGACTCCACCCCCCACTCCAGACCAAAGCCAAAAGACACTGGGAACTCCAAATCCCATCACCACCAAAGGGAAGGTGGCTGGGACCTGAGGGTGGGAAAAAGCAGCCAGGTGTGGTATAAAGGCAGACATGTGGGCTTTGGAGGGGATCCCCCTTTTTGGCTCCCCGCCAGCTCGCAGCATCCGGCCAGCTCTGAGAGTGCCCTTGGGTTTCCAGGTCGGCATATCTGGTAGGACGCATTAAAGACTTTATTTCCCTATTTTCTCCCTGAGTTGTACATTTCCTTAATTCCCTTTCCCTTGTAAATAAACCTTTTATTAACCTTTTGTGTGTGCCTGGGGTGGAGTATTCATAAGTCCCTTTTAAGCGCGGGTGAGGACCCACAGCCAGGCAACCCGTTTTATTTTATATCAGGGTTGCCCTATAACAGTTACAGTATCATTTATTGCTAGACATACCACCAAATATCTTGCTAAAGGTAATAAAAGAGAAGGAAACTAATAAGAGAGAAACAATGAAAGAAAGAAGAAAGGGGAAGGAGTAAAATGTCCTACTGCAATATGTCTACTCATACCTCAGCAAATGTACTTGGCTCCCAAAACTTTCAATTCACATGACCCCACCTCCATTCAGAGCTTAGGACTCTGTGACAAAATTGGGAAAATGGAATGAGACCTACATGTCGTGACATTGTTGTCGTTTTTGGAGTCTGGGTTTAGAGTGCGGGGTCCTTGGGTTCACTTTGGGAAATGTTTGACCAGAGCTCC
This sequence comes from Talpa occidentalis, assembly GCF_014898055.3. Lineage (NCBI taxonomy): Eukaryota > Metazoa > Chordata > Mammalia > Eulipotyphla > Talpidae > Talpa > Talpa occidentalis. Next base: position 24,720,726 of record NW_023604972.1, read on the forward strand.
CCTCTCAGTGACACACGGCATGTTTTCCAGGCGAGTTTCTCTACGAGACAGAGATGTTAACTATATTTAAAGAACAGGTTTATTAGGGAAAGGGACAGAAGAATAAAGGATAGTTGGACAGACACAAGCAGGCAAGAAGAGCTGCCCCATAAGGGACAGGTTTGCTGAGAGAGGCCTGCATGTTTGCAGGCAGGAGGCTGCTGCCCTGCAGAGGGAGAGAGTTGGTGTAAAGAGGCACCTGCATAAGCACTGGTGGGCAGATGGAGTGCTGCCCTGAGCCTGTGCAGAGACTGCTCTGCTATAGTCTTCTTCTGTTTGGGAGGGGCCCACCTCTTGTGAACCTTTGGTTAGTTGCTGATTTTGGGTAACTATGCAGAATCTGAAAGGGACCAAGATTCTACAATGGGCTCTATCTCCATATCTTGACCTTTGGGGTCTGTTGGGCTCAATCTCCATATCTTTACCCTTGGGCCTGTGCTCTACACAGCAATCTGATACCTGCTTGGATTTTATGCTTTGTAATCTAGGGGTCTGTGCCTATGGATACCAGGCTGTGGGTAAGGATACTAGTTTCCACAACTGTGTTGCCTGAGTCTAAGGATCTTAGTTTCCATAACTGTCAATGGCTATGCTAATCTCTTCTACCCCCACCTCCTTGTGTGAGCCAGGTTTCTGGTCTTGTTGGGCAACTCCTTCAGTTTTTTTTTTTTTTTTTTCTATTCTTGTCCTCCATCAACATGACCAGTGGAGCTGTTACAGAGCAGGGAGAGGGGCAACCCAGACCCCTCCAAAAAACAGCCCAGACCCCTGTTTTAAATAGGTTCTGCCATCCGCCACATCAACACAAAACATATAAGACTTTAATGAATAGGAACTTTAACACAACTAGGAAACAATACAGGAAAGGCAAAGAATCTAGTTTCTAAATCAAGCACCCAAAGTTACCCGTCCCCTCATGGGTAAAAGTCCACCCAAGCAGGATTGGCCCAGAACAAGGCCCCAAAGTCTGCCACAAGTCTTAAGCATCTTCCAGTGGGGACCCACAGAAAAGGATCAGAAATAACCAGACAAGTCTGGAAGGAAATGACCAAATCAAAATCAGAACAAAACCCACCATTTTCACCTCCCCACAGGTCTCACCCACATCTGTGTCACCGGTCCATGACCCTGTTAGGGGGAAAGGATGTCCTGCACTAATCCCATACAGGCTTTGTGGACTCCACCCCCACTCCAGACCAAAGCCATCAGGACATTGGGAAAGACAAATCCCGTCACCACCAAAGGGAAGGTGGCTGGGACCTGAGGGTGGAGTTAAGCAGCCAGGGTTGGTATAAAAACCAGACACGTGGTCCTTGGGGTCTCTCGCTCTGTCATTCGCCTCCTGGCTTCATGGCTCCTGGCTTGTGGCCAGCTCTCAGAGTGCCATTTTGGGATTCCTGATCGGCGGATTGGGTAGGATGCATTTAAAACTTTGTCTCCAACTTTTCTCCCTGAGCTGTACATTTCCTCATTTCTCCTTCCCTTGTAAATAAACCTTTTATTAACCTTTCACATGTGCCTGCAGTAGACAATGATAAGTCCTTTTAAGCGAACGGGTGAGGGCAGCCCATTTTGTAGCGGGGCTGCCCTATAACAGTTTTGTGCCCAACGTGGGGCCTGTCCTATAACAACCCAAAGGCAAGTGTAGTGTCTTTATATGTCTCTTGGCTCCATGTGCCTCCTCCAGGTCTCCTTCTAGCTCCATCCTGCTTCCCTCCTTCCTCAGTCTCCTCTGTAGCATCTTCTCTCCCTGCTCAGCTCCACCCTCCATTTGGGTGGGGCAGGGAACCTGGAACCTCCCCCTTTTTTGGGGACCACCCTGTTACAGAGACTCACGCTAGGTCTGTTTATAACACAGTCATTCAATTTTATTTTTTTTAAAGGACTGGATCTTCTTTTTTTTAGTTTTTTTTTTTTTTAAAGATTTATTTATTTATGCACACAAGAACTGGGGTACAGTCTAGAGGCTTGAGGCGGGGTGGGGGGAGGATTCGCCAGAGACAGAATGGGCAGCAGAACAGGCAGATCTGTGGAAATACACTGCTGAGGGGGTGCAGAGGTCCAGAAAGGAAAGGTCTACTGCACCATGTGTGTAGCTCCCTGGCGGGCCAGGATCAAACTCATGCTGCAGAGATTGTGGATAGCTTCACAGTGCTGTGCTTAACCCCTTGTGCCACCAGGGAGACCCTCATTCAACTTTAAACTGCATATCAATTAAGCAGATGGGGCTTGTTATCAAGGACCAGTGAGATGATATCTTGCACCCCTTAAGCTTCTGGAGAAGATAAGTTACAAACATTTGGCTTCCATCCTAGAATCTCACTACATACAAATATTCTTCATTGAGAACCTGTGTCTTACTGTAAAAAGATTAAGCTTCCTACCACACCCTGGGAGAATAGGAGTCTTGTCTAAGCTATATAGTAGCCTAATTGCCAATCAAATCAGAAAGATCCCAAGAGTCTCATATTTGGTTTCCACAAGTCACCCGCCTCTGGCAAGGAAATCATTTGAGTTGAAAACATGAAGGCCCTGGAGGCTGGCTCTTGTAATCTCTTTGTCCTTCCCCTAATCAAAGACTCCTTAAGTCTGTTGCTTTTCCCTAACCAAAGAAGCTATCATTGTTATTTTTTAATAACTTAGAAGTAGAGTTTGGGGGACTATCACAAAGGTGTAGGCACATCTGTAAACATGTGCCTTCTATCTGAGAAAATCATCTTTTAAGGTAAAGATGATGTCATTCCCCTCCTTCTCATGTGAAGCTACTCCCCCAATTGGTGCCCCAGGGACCCTTTCCTTAGCTATTTTTTGTTTTGTTTTGGTATCTCTTGGTTTAGAATTTCAATCTCTTTCTCTCAAACTGAAAGCAGAATTTGCATAAAGATTGTAGCTCCCCATGGGCACATCATTAAATTGATCTTTGTCCTTTGCTAACCATTCTGATGCTATTTTGATTTCTCAACCTGCCTGAGAGAACCCAAAGGCAGGAGGAAAGCAAATAAAATAAGAACAATAAATAGTGTTCAAAACCATGAGGAAACCAAGATTAATACTCTAGAGAGGCTGAAGTTAATCTCTATTTCCCCTAGAAATGGTGACAGTGAGTGGAATCCAAATTATGGAACTTGGACAGAATGGCCAAGTGGTACCAAAGTATTTTCTTCTGGGTTATATTTCTCCTAAATTGCTATCCCCATGTTGTCTTCCGCCCACTCACATTATCATACATTCCTTCAGCATCAGGGTATTGAAATTTGCTATAGATGTATTGTCCCAAAGGGCTAGTAACAGCGGAAATTATGTAGCAAAGAATGGATTGACATGATAAAGGGGAATAGAGAATTGTCACTGTATTGATGAGCTTAGTCCCTTGGAGTAGAATCAAATCTTTTAGTATGAAACAAAACTAGATGATGTGTGGCTTATGTTTAGAAACTCAATGTATTCTCTCACCAAAAAATGAGCATTATTATTACAAGTATTTTTCTTTTTTGTTCACTGCTGTTTTTCCAGAGCCTAGAAAATTAAAAGCACCTTGAACTAATGCATGCACATATATAGGAAAACCACACCGGGGCTGCACCTGAATTTTCTCACCATGTGTAAAAATCTCAGCTGTACCCCTCTATAACTACGCATGGTGACTGACCTTTATACACCTGCTGATTTACTTCTCTTTTATAAAGCAGTTAGTGAGGGGTGGAAAACTCTTAAGCTTTCTTTTTTAATTCAACTTTAGATTTAAGCTAATGTAATTTTATGTTACAAAGAGTTCTGAAGAGAACAACTATAATGTTCATTTGAAAGTTCTAGTTTTGAGTTAGTGAAACATCAGTTCTGATTTTGATTCCCAAGTCTTTACCTACCATATGAGCTTAAAAATGACATTTCACTGCTTTAAGCCTCTGCTCCCTATCTTGTAATTGAGGATTAAGTATGATTCTCATATGTACTGAAAAGTTCGGCAAGGTAAAGAAGAGCCAGGCCAAGCATTCTCAAAGGAAGGGAAAATTTATTGCCCCTGGGCGGAATTCACAGACTCAAGGTGGGGGTCCATGAAGTTGCCCACATTGCCAGAGGAAGGCAGGCTTTTATAGGATGAGGAGAGGTCAGGTGGGAAACTGGGTTTGTATGGCGGGAAAAAGTTTGTAGGTCACGAAAAGATTTGTAGGGTGGGGGTGGGGGGGCACTGCGGGGGTAGGGGGGAGGTTCATTGTCTGAATTCTCTAGGCAGGCTTCTGCATTCCTGTCCCCAGGTGGGCTTCCTGGTGGGCTTTTGCATTCTGGCCTCCTGCATTGACCTGTCATGTACAAATATGAAATTAGATATGGATAGATACAGAGTTGATGATAGATAGATGATATGTAGGTAGATGACGGATAGATAGATAGATAATCTTCATATGGTAACTTTTAGATATGAAGACAGTAAATGACAACTAATACTATAACAGGGTGGCTCCAGAAAAAGGGGAGATTCCAGGTTTCCTACCCCATCCAGGGAATGGAGCTGAGCAGGGAGAAGAAGCTGGAGAGGAGACTGAGGAAGAACAGAAAGATGGAAAACCAGAAGGAGACTGGTAGAGGGCACATGGAGCAGAGAGATCCTGCACTTGCTTTTTGGTCTTGGACTGGTTGAAATAGACAAGGGTGAGAGACCCATGGGGAGGTTAACAAGGATACCTTTTATCTTGATTTTGACTTTGCTCTTTTCTTCCTAGACTTGTCTGGTTGTTTCTGATACTTTTCTATAGGTCCTGACAGAAGGTTGTTTAGACTTGTGGCAGGCTGTCAAGCCTCAGTGGCCCAGCTTTGGGCCAACCCTGTTCGGCTGGGTAGCTTCGGGTGCTGGATGTGGAAACTATTTTCCTTGTCTTTTCTTTTTTTTTTTTTTTTTTTTTTTAATTTTTTTTTTTATAGAGGCATGTTTTTATTTATTTATTTGTTTGTTTGTTTGTTTTTTGTTTATACATGCACTGAGTACAGTCAGAAGCGCGGGAGGGTGAGAGAATTCACCAGAGCCAGAGCAGGGAGCAGAGCAGGCAGAAGGACCGAAGCACACTGCTGAGGGGAGCAGCGGGCGGCAGGAGAGGTCTGCGCACCATGTGGGACCACCCTCCTTCGGTGGCCGGGGAGCAGCCGGGGATCGAACCGGCGCCGCAGAGGCCGCGGGCAGCTTCGCAACCCAGCGCTCAACCGCTGCGCCACCGGGGAGGCCCCCTCCTTGTCTTTTCTTTGTTGCACACTAATTGCATTAAAATTCCTTTCCATTAAAGATCTTATATATTTTGTCTTCAAGAAGCAGATGGCAGAACTTATTAAGAGCAGGCAAGTTTGGGGGTTCTATGGTGCCCCTCTCCCTGCTCTGTATTACTACTATTACTGAAACTACCTAAAGAATGTGCCTGTGTGTGTGTGTGTGTGTTTTGGGTGATTTTTTTTTTTTTTGGTTTTGTTTTTACTTGTTTTAATGCTAAAACTTGTATAATTAAAAGACAGTAAAATTGAAGCAGATGGAACATGTTATTTTTCATTTTCTATATGGGCGAGTTGTCCACACATCTGGATGATAATCTTTCATGTTATTCATAGGTAAAGGCTGTATATTCATATGGAATTGTCAAAATTTAAACAAGGAATAATATATTGGAGAAATCAGCACCCTCTTGCTTGAGGAATTGAACCAGAACTGGTCTATGATGCATGTACTTCTCCTTCCTGACCATGAAGCTTGGTCCTAGGTACTCTTATCTTACTCTATATCCACTTTCAATATGATATCTTTCATCATCATGATTTCAATGATCATCTGTTGACTGTGACAATCCAAATATATCTCCCTAATCTGCTAATGTAATCCACAGAGGAAAGTAGTAGCTGTCATTAAGTGAGATTTTGTCCTGTTAGGTATCTTGCCAAGTACTTTATATTCATTATTTAATTTTATAACCACAAGCACTAAAATTATATATTTTTATCCCCAAGTGCCACAAACTCAACGTATTCTGAACTGAATTCATGATTTACCCTTGTCAAATTTACTTTTGTCCCAGTTTCCTATATCTGATTCTCATTTGTCACATTGTGTAACTTAAGATACAGGAATCATCCCTGACTCATCCATTTTCTTAATCCTTCATAATCAACAAACATTAAGATTTGATCATTCTGTCTCCAAAAATATATTCTACATTATGTCTACTCTCCATCCCAAGTCCAGATACCTGGATTCACAATATTGATGCAATGGATTCCTAATGGTCTTTCCATTTATAAGTGTATTTCCATACAATCGACAAAATAAAGTCTTAAGGCATTAGTGTGTTCTATCAATCCCTTATTTAAAATCCATCAATGGTTTCCCATTCCCCAGCGCCTAGGCTACAAATCCTTTACATGGCTGCTAAGTGTCATATAATCTGAATCTTTCTCCTTTTCAAAGCACAGACTCATCTCACATTACTGGTCAGAATCTTAGCTTCCCCCGTCATATTAAATTTATTGACCTCTTTATCTTCAATTCATCCTTCAAGCCCCACCTTTAATATAATCTCATCATGAAGTTCTCTCTATCCTCCCTCTATCTGAAATTAGATCATTTAGGATATTTTTAGTTTTCATGAAATAGATTATTTCTCTTTTGTGACTTTCTTAATGTTTACATTGTTGTGTTAGCATCTGCCTTTGCTATTACATATAAGACCCCTAATGATGGATGTAGTGTCTACCAAGCTCATTTAGTGCCCCCTACCCAACACAACTGTCATCAAATGTATTTAGTCAGTACTGCCTAACTGACTGGTGTTAGTGTGTGTGTGCATTGGGTGTTTTTTTGTTTTTTCTATGTTCTGTCAGACCAGCAATCTCCTCTAGCGTATTCTCATGCTATCTTAGTGAAGTAACATTTAAAACATTTATTTATTTCCCATTTCTTCTTTTTTTCCATGATGGAAACTTTTAATCATACACAGACATAAATGCCATGTGCCCTGGTATTTATCTATAATCTGCAGATTAACCACAGTATGACTGGTACTGTGATTGAACATAAACAAAGAATATCCCAACCTTCTTATAGACTGCATTTCTGAACTTCAAAAGGCTGAAAAAATAAGAATGCATGTTCCAGCTCTTTAATACTCTTTCAACTATGGTTGTAGATTTGATTTAAGATCTGCCAACAGATGCACATCTATTAATTATGAAGAAAAGTGGGCTGAAAGACATTTATTTTGTAGATATTGGCAACAGCAGAGTGGGCACAGACATGGAGTAACGACCATATCCAGAACTTCCTGACTAAAGCTTCCTGATATGGGGTTCCAGATCAGGCCACCCCAGTGTATCAAAGTAACATTATTTGGAATTAAAGAATTATTTGGTGAATGAATAATACTCTTAATTTCCCTTTATCCTAAAAGCAAGAATTTTCCTGATCCTTCTCTTCTCTTACATAAACTGACTATTTAGTTTGTTCACTAAGGTCTACATCTTATAGGCTTCCATGTGGATGAAATTAATCTTTTCTCTTGTTAACCTCTCTTGTGTCTGTTTATTATTATTGTGTCTGTTTGTTTTAATCAAAGGAGGTGAAAAATTTCCCTACACTGATGTGACAGTAAAAGATCTGTTGGAGGCTCAATCTGTGGCATCACATGAATAGTCCCCTCAGGCAAACTTGGAATACATTTCTTCAACTCTTGAAAGTGTTCTACATGTCTCTATCATCCTATTATAATTCTGTCTGAATTTGCAGGAGTAGATTTTGTTTTTGTACCTGAACATGGATCAATAAGACTGTCATCATCTCCTTTCGTGGTGCCTATGAAACATTCCATTCCTTTCATTTTTACTTTAGAAATTAATGTTGCATCCTGAAGAAAAAAGATGCATTTGGCAGTAACTATTCACAGCTCTATGCCCCAGGGAAGCATAATACAAAAGAACAATGCCCAGTGCCAAGAAAAAGAAGTTAATTTTCAGGATGGCAATCAAAGGTAAATAATCTATAGGAAAATAAACTGCATGTTCAAAAGAAAGAAAAATATCAGCAAATCTTGAAAGCTCAATAGAAGGACACATTGAAATAAAAGATAAGGCACAATGCAGATTGCTCAAGGGCTGACTCAGGATGTATCTGTTCATAAATTTTACTTGTTTTGTTACGTTCTATGACATTGGAACAAACCTTTAAAACTGGAGAGTACAATAGATTTCCTCATGAAAGTAACCTTCTGAAATATCAACTTTAATTCCACCACAAATGCTTTCTTAGTGAGTGGTTACAGTCTCCTACTGAATTTACCAGCCTTGCTGCTTTCCAATCAAACATACTATATGGATGTTTTCCCACACATAGTAGAGGGGTTGTGCATTTTCTTTTTTTTTTTTTTTTAGAGGCATGTTTTATTTATTTATTTGTTTGTTTGTTTTGTTTATACATGCACTGGGTACAGTCAGAAGCGCGGGAGGGTGAGAGAATTCACCAGAGCCAGAGCGGGGAGCAGAGCAGGCAGAAGGACCGAAGTACACTGCTGAGGGGAGCAGCGGGTGGCAGGAGAGGTCTGCGCGCCATGTGGGACCCTCCTCCGGTGGCCGGGGAGCAGCTGGGGATTGAACTGGCGCTGCAGAGGCCGCGGGCAGCTTCGCAACCCAGCGCTCAACCGCTGCGCCACCGGGGAGGCCCGTTGTGCATTTTCTTACCCCAGGTACTGGTCAAAGATGTTTTATTTAATTGCACAAGTTTTTCTTCAATCTTCTGAAGGAATTTTTGGTTCATTTTGTTTTTTTTTCTGCTAATAGTTTTCAAGCTTCATGTTTTTTTCATCATTTTACACTTGACATTTGGACATGCTATCAAAATAAACTCTGAAACTGATAAATATGTTTATCCTTTTCTATTAAAATGAAGATTTCATTATTTAGGGTTATTTGAGGAAGGTACCATCAACACTGATGTTCTGTTCCACTTCTCTGAGGAGGGAAAAAATATGTAGCATAACACAAAACAAAAAATCTAGTATGACATGATTTATTTAGCTTTTAAAAAATATTTCCTATCAAAACAGAATTTTAACAATAGATAATGTCACACTAAAGAGTAGTCCTGTACAATACTTTTGTTAGCTTCCAAAAATGCAGTATTTTTAAGGAATCACTCAGTTATGGACAGAGCCTTATTTTTTTTTCATTTCCATTCAATCATACATTCATTATAAGAGTTTTTAATAGTGATCTAGATTTACATGAAAGTATATACCTGTTAAATTCTGAGTTACCTTTCAATACAATTTTCTCTAATGTTATGCTTTGTAACACCACTATATAAAGTATTGGCTTCCTATCTGAAGAGCACAATGTGTAGTTTTATTTGCACAATGCTTATATCTTTAGTAGGAAATATTTTATATCATGTCCATAGCAATATCTGTATATTGAAAAATGCTCTTTGGTTGTTGCTTTGCTACATTAAAAATATATTCCTGTGAGTCAGCTTTCTGGTCTACGAAATGCCAATGCTTTTAGATATTGAAATGTTTATGACACTAAATGGGGTATTTTGCTGCAACTGATGAGATCAATGCATCTGTTGCTGGTTTTAGATCATCTTCTTTAGGACAGATTTATTGAGCAGCTCAAGAACCTTGGCATGAGGACACTTGAATGCATCGATTCAACTAGAATGTTAAATATGGATGTTGTGAGCCTTAATTTTGAGGGTACTTTATACCAGAATGAAATAAAACACTTTTAAAAACTACATAAGAATAAAATATTAAAACTTCTGTTAACTACCACATAAAATGTATTACATCTGTTTATATATGTTATGTGTTAACATTATTAAATTTGTTAAATTTGTTATATTTAAATGTAGCAACAATTTTGTAGCTCACTGAGAATTTATTGCATTACTTAGGTGATTATACTTGAAATACATTTAAATTTATTTTTATGTATTTTTAAAATTTTTGTTATATGAACTTTGTGTTACTGTCATTTACCTTTCCTGTACATCCTACATTAATGTTTAGCTATGTATTATTATCCTTTTTTTTCTTTCATGTTCAGTTTCCAGTTTTTATAAGTATTTTTGCTTAGCATCAAACATATTCTTTTCTAATCCAAGTCATTCTAGCTTCTTTAAAGATCTGATTTAAAGACAAAACAGGAAGGGGATCAGATGAATACTGGCTCCTGTAATCTATTTGCGCTAAATATAAGGACTTCATAGCAACAAACAATCTCCTTCATGTTTAGATTTGAGTACAGACTGAGTGTGTACAGTTCTGGGGACACAAAGAGGCAGGAAGATGTACTTCTCTTGTGATGCAGGGTCATCACCAACATGCTCTCACTTGCTCTGCTTCCTAGCACATGATACAAGCGGCACATCCCGACCATGAAGTCACACCATTCTGTCTCTGCTCTGCTGGAGACCAGCCCCAGCTAGAAATTGTGTCAGGGGTCTCAGAGAGGAGAGGACAGCATCAGCCAAGTTTTCTCTCGGAGGACTGAGGGGAAGTGGAGTGAGGTAGAAGTGAGGTAGACACAGACACTCTCTCTGTTGCAAGTATCTCCTACTGAGGGTCTCAGTGGGTCTTCATTTATACCTTAAGCCGAGTGGTGGGATTACATCAGTGTAAGCATTGAAGCAGAGCAAAGACAATACATATTTTCTCATGATCATGTAAAGACTCCCTTGGCCTTACACCTGTAGGCCATTTTTTTGGTAACCTAAGAACAATTAGTTTCCTAGGTACAGCTCATTTACTAGCATGATCAACAGCACAACATTTGGCAACATTTAAACTTTTCCAATTACAAACGTGGGTGTAAAGTTCCTATTCTATATTCAATTACTAAAATCAATCTATTTCCTAGCACTCAATTAACTTGGTTAATATATTAATTACTTCAAAGTGGTTTAAAAAAATTCATCAGATCTATGTAAGTTCTACTGAAGTCTAGCTCTTAACTAGAAATTCCTAACCCCCACACAGCCTGCGAATTATTGACCTCATACACCAGGAAATGCATTGTTGCCGCAAACAGGTGCCAACCAGGTTAAGCTATGGTTTCCGAGCAAAGCTGGTTCAGGCAGCTTGTTGTCCATAGTTCTCAGGGCCAAAACATTTCTTTCCTAACTATACCTTAAACAATTTTTTACTTCTTTTGTGATAGTTCATGCTTAAGAACAATGAGCCAATTGTCACCTGGGTCCGAATTAGGTTTTCACAGGCCAATTTATCACTAACTTACTTCAGCATTAGCCAAGAACAAAGAGGAGAGCATTAGCAGGCATTGCCATGGAGACTCCCTAGTTCAGATCTTCTTTGGGAAGCGCAAGAACTTCCTTCTGGGAAGTACAACTTACCCTCTTCGTGAGAGCACAGGAACTCCCCGCTTCTCAGGAGTCTCCCCCAATGCCCGGACCTTGTCAAGAGACAGCATGGGAGGCGCAGCCTGCCGCACTGCTCATTCACATCATTCAAGTGAAAGAAAGAACTAACAGGGCTATGTATGGTTTCTTCTACTGCAGCAACAGACAACATTTAAAATGTCAACTGTTCTTTTATTCTGTGTTCCTGAGTGACTGTAACAATTGGGGCTCCCTGACAATCTATGATGATAAAATAGAATAAATGAATAATAAACTTGTTAAACATCAGGGGTTGTCTTTCTTTTCTTCTTTTTATCACTATGAAAGTCTTTGATAATAAACTGATACAAAAATTGAAGCTAGAAGTGGGTGATTAGATTATACACACTATGTAGCACTAGTATAAAGAATGGCTAGTGGATAGTGAAACGCTAACCTGATGGTAGAAGGATGAGATCTGTCTTACACAGTCCAAAATTTCTTAAAATTGGCTCCTGTAATAATAGATAAAGTACACTATATGCGTAATGAAAATACAGCTTTAGCAAAAACAACTGGAATATAGAAAGTAAGTAGAATTGTTTAGTTGCTGTTGGCAACATTTGACAAGGTATACCAAGAGAGAAACAATCACAATTTGAAATAGAGATTAAAGATAATATAGAAGACATAGAAATGTGGATACTTTTAAAGTTCACAGAGGCAAGACAGGTGACTCTTATCTTCCATTTGTAACAGAAAACTGAAAATTCCTTTGAACAACAGAGACAATCACATATCATCCATTCTGCAGGAATCAAATCAAGTTATGACTAATTCACTAATTGTTAAACTTCTAAATAGATTAAAGACCTTCACCAAAATCCCTTTAGTGAGACAAGATGGTTGAGGGAAAGTATAAGAGATACATCATTTTTGCAATTAAGTTGAAAATAATTGCAAGTGTAGCTTTTGGCACAAGAACTGTAATGAGATATTTTCTATTTTTTTTTTATTGAAGTGTAAAATAAATCATGAACTTAGGCTAAAAATTGTTTTGCTTAAGACACAAAATAACCATTGGATTCCTAACTTTCTAGACACAAAACTTAGACTCAGAAAGTGGCTCACTTCCCAGGAATAGTGTATTCTTCAACAACACAGACATGATAAAGAAGGAAGGATCTTAGGGAAAGTAGAACTTTACCAAGGTCAACACACAAAAAGGATTGGGAAGTGAATTCCAGAAATAATATCAAGGATCTAATTAAGGAATTACCCATATACCAAAAGAAAGAAGTCTCTCCGACATCTCCTCAAAATTTTAAATTTCAGTGAACTCAAAACATCCACATAGTGTTAAAAAGTGATTTACAAAGTGTTTTTTTTGATAACCTGGCAGAAGGACATAAGGACTGATGATTGTGGGCTTTTGTAGGAGGGAAGAATCAGTCACCAATTATATATAACTAAGAACAGTTTAACTTTGTTTAGACCAATTAACTCTTTCCTTTAACCACTTCCTTCATCTTCCTCTTTCTTCCTATAAAAACTCCCAAATTTTAGCAATTTTTGGGCAAATTTGAGGCTTCTCACTAAAACTCATACCTTGAATTGCAATTCTTTAATCCCAAATCAACACTTGATAGTCCCTTATTTTGCTCTTAGTTTTTAGGTTAATAAACCTAAATCTACATAAATATCAGAATAAATGTAATGAATCTGGACTTAAAAAAAAAAGAAATTCTATTAGCTAGATATGTGTCAGCCCTGCAAATACTGCAGAGCCATGGAAGAGCCTGGAATCAGCAGCCACACAGTTTTGGTTTGCTGGGAAGAAGTCCTGTGGGAAGAAGCAAGAAAACACCCTGAAAAGTCCACCTACCAAGTCCATCCCTAGTGATGTTATAAGATGCCAAAAAGGAATAATACCTGAGATAACTACCCAACTGCACAACTTGACTCAGGTCTATAGGGACATTCCTTAGAATAAGAGATTCAAGTTGCCTTTGGTTCTTACATCTTTGCGCATACAGAGGGAGCTAACTGGGTTGACTCTATAAGATTAAGGGATTACTTTGAAGCTATACACAGTGCTCCTCCTTTTATCATTACTCAAAATGTTAGAAAATAACCTCCTTTCATTAACTGAAAATAATAGAAATTCACCAATATCTCCTTTTTCTATAATAGCATGAATTATGTATTCTTTCTGTGGATGTAATTTATCTATATAAACTAAGATCAAACCACTGAAAGCAGGTCAGTCCCTCAGAGAAATCTTCTGGCTGTTTCCTGGATCTAGGATCTCAGTTTGAAGCTGAATAACTGCTTTAATAAACTTATTTTTTATTCAAATTTGAATTGGCTTCACCACAGCGCTTATTTCAGTTGACATGAATTATAGGATGTCTTTATGTGAAATGTTATGTTCTGATCAAAAATCATAATGACATGAAAAAAAGGATCATTATTTCAAAATTTAAAAAGGATTATAGTTATAGTGCCATCCTTATTTTAAATATATTTATTTATTTGTATAAAAAACTATTACTACTAATGTATTCAACAAAGACTGAGCTCTCACAATGTGCCAGGTATTGTGCTGAGTGCTAGAGAGATACCTGGATACATAACACTCAGAACCCATCCTTGAAAACTAGATAGAGCTAAAAAGTTAATATTAACTGAAACATAATATTTTAAATTAAATAAAATAATGTGAATAGTCTGTGTGTTGCCTATTACATCATAATTGCTTAAAGTTTATTCTCAAGGGTTATTATTCACTCTTAGAAGTGAGTAGAAAAGTCTGAAATTTGAGGAGAGATGGCCAAAAACTTCAATGAGGGAAACTTGGCAGAATATGGATCATTGGATTCTGCTATATTCGGAAACAGAGGATATTACTGGTGGTAACAGAGCAAATTATATTTGACTTTGTCCTTACAGGCAGGATTTTGCTATGTAGAGAAGTGGGGGGTGAAAGGACACTTCCTGCACGGATATCTTTTTTGTAGGATGGAACCCACTTTAAACCAAACAGATTCCATCTTGTCTCTAAATGTCACATTGAGAATTCTGGGCAAATAGAGTGCAGCCTTACTCAGCAATCCTGTTTTCTCCCTTTCAATGACTATGAAAGAAAGAGGAGACAGTCTGCTAAAGACTCTTGTCAACCAACCATCAAGACAAATGAACTTGAGAACTAATGCAAAACTCTTCAAATCAAGTAACCTCAACTCAGACCATGAACTTTCCTGACCCTTTAAAAATCTCCCATTTCCTGACCCTGGTGGAATACACTTGGAAATTACCTCTCAGTTGTAGACCAGCATCAAGATCCCTATTCTCAAATAAATGCTTTCTTGACTATATTACCATCTGATTATTTGTTGTTAGACTATACATACAGTTATATATATACCATTTTGAGGGAATTTTTCTCTTAAAAAGATATTTTATGACATCTTTTTGGTTGAAAATAGTTTTTGTGTTGTAGAGGTGTTTGCCTGTCCTTTCCTTTCTATATTAAGTTTCTTTTCATTTTCTTCTCTCCCCTTTCCTTTTCCTTCCATCCTTTGTCAGAATTTGTCTTGGTTGACCAAAACTTGGGCCTAATCAGCTGAAGATAGTAACAATTCTTTCGGATGAGGTATTGGCAGTGATGATTCCCAGCTGGGCCTTGAGACAAAGACTGGGTAATTTGCGAATTCTTTGTGGCAGAAAACTGCCACAGTCTACAGCAAATATAGGGTCTTTAAGTAAAGAACAAATACTGGTAGCAGTCTCAAGAAAATCCCCCAACTGAGCAAGTCTTGCCCCTCCTTAATATTTACAATTTTTGAGGAAAATGTTTTCCTTTGGTGGAAGATGATTCTCTAAATTAGTTGAAGCCTAGATGCCTCAAGTCAAAAAGATAATCGATTCACCTGTAACAGTTTAAATTTAGGTCCAAAAGTGCTTTTGGAAGTAGACTGGGACACATTTTTAGCAATTTGAAATACTTGGTAGATCATTTCTGCTTAAGTGTCATAGCTGGTCTCTCTAGATTAAGAGTCATGACAAATGTTTTGTTAACTTCTTAATAAAATTCATGTTCCTTTTCTGAAACAAACAGCTTTGCAGTATCATTTGCCCCAAAATCATAAGAAGCAAAATCACTTGTTGGGAAATATTAATCCTCCACACAATGCCACTCCTGCCTCTACTATCCTCTTTTCAAACAGGAACTGTACCTACCCAAAATGGATGAAATGAACCTGAAATCCTTTGCTTGTTTAGAATGAGAATTCAGTGGACATCTTCTAATTTGATATTCAGGAGTCTTGCCTCCAAGAATTCATACTCTTTTATGTTCCCCTTCCATTGAGTATGGATTGGACTTATTCATTACCTTCCAGGAAATAGAATGAGGATGTTTTAGGATTTTTCTTCTAAGACTGAAATGTAAAAATTCCAGAGTCCAGTTCGGGTGAACAGGGTTGAGAGAAGAATCTGATTGAGCCGCAGAAATTACCAATAAATGATAGACACAAAATAGAATTTAAGCAGGAGTCAGGGGATGCAAGGCCTCTCGTTCATGCTCAAGCGTCCTGAGTGCCCAGTGCAACTCACTTTTATTGATACAAGCTGCCCCCCCCCACCCCAATCAGGTTAGTTACTAAACAATGAAGTATTCTCTTAGTATTTGGCCTTGTCTGGGCACACATTCACTGCCAAGGTTCTGCACCATCAGGTCATTCTCTTTCTTTTTCTAATCTGGTTTGTCCCATAGACATAGCTTCACAGACACAAGAAAGAACACCCCAATCTGTACAGGGGCCAGTTCTCCCACCCAGGCTGATGAGATTTTTAGCCATCACCTTGATGTTGTCCTCATCTCAGTACTGCATGCCTTAGGGGTCTCCAACATAAAAAGATTAAAATTATGCCCATGTGGACAATTAGCAGAATCCAATAGGAATGAGGCACAGAAGAGGTCATATCCCATCAGTGTAGGTTGGAGAAATAAAATCCTTGAAGAATGAACAAAGGTGCAGCTCTAATACTGAAGATATTTAATTTTGATAGACAGAATGTGGATGATGATGAATAAATATATTTTGACTGGCATTTCTATATGCTAGTCTGTCCTATAAGTCACACAGCTTCGTACATTTAAAACGTCAATATATTAACATTTGTAAACTTCCATTCTCTCATCTGTAGAATGGGGATCATAGTGGCTGTATCCCGTTCACGGTTTTTGTGGGGATGAAGTTTAATTAATGTAAATAGCACATAGCACATTCAAAACTCTTAGGGAAATTCATTTGGGAATCTAAAATGAACAGGACACTGTGCTGAATAATGTTTATTGAATTATTTCCAGTCTGCTTGCTTCAATGTCCATATAAAGCGGTTTCAAATATCCCCTTCTAACTTTTCTCTCATTATGTCTTAGTAAAGTTGAAATTAATTTTGCATACTTCTGTGTTAGAAGTGGAAATTTATCTTTATCCCTGTTTTGGGACTTCGTATTCATATATAATGTTTGATAGCTCAAACCTCACAGCTATAGAAAGGCTAGAAATCTTTTCATTTTGTCCTAGACCTTGATGCTACATTGATGCCAGGCTTGCATGCCAGCCAACTGTGACAATTATTTTGTTTAATTTTCTAATTTCAGTATTTAGTTTGCCAGTGAAGCCCATCAGTGTCTGAAGCCAAGACACAATAACTTGAAATAGTTGGGTTAATACTCTGGGGAAAGTAGAAGACTCCATGGGCTCTGAAGTAATTAATACAGAATTATTTATAAATTTATTAAAGTCAAAAGTACATGAGACCTATAAGAGTGCTTGACACACACTGGGTACTAAAATCTTTGTGGCCACATCTCAGAGTAAATAACTGAAAGTTAGTGGATCTACATACATTGTTGTCCAATCTGGGATATTTTTGAGTGTCAAATTTTATCATAAAAAATGATAATGATAATGATCTCCCCCAGGTAAATAGGATACATTAATAATAATAATAATAATAGGAAATTATATATGTATATATATATATAATATGCTTTATGTGGCCCATGTCTTTTGGTTACTGAATAATTATACTTTATAAACTCCAAATAATTAAAAAATGGAATGTTCCCTTTAAAGCTAATGGTTACTTTGAGAACTCAAAATTCATAGACATCACTGAAAATTTCTAAGCTACAAATTAAAAAGCAATTTATAGAAACCTCAACTTTAAATCCTTGGACAGTGTATGTGTGTGGGATGAGTTAAAGATTAATTTGCAAAGCCAACAACTGTTTTTGTATATTTCCATGATTATTCAATTCAATTGAAATGTAAGTTTCTAGCAGTTTTCTAATTAAATTCTTAAGAGAAACAATTAATTGTTCCATATGAAAAGAAAATTTAATCTTCTACTGTTTCTTTTGGTGTCTTTATCAGTCAATAAATTTAGTTCTAGGAAAAATAATACAAGCTACTTAGTACTAATCCTTTTTTTTCTAAATTATTGTTCTTGCACAATATTTACATCCAAGTGACAAGTTTGCAAGTGAAACTTGGAGGCTTATGTTGGTTTGGGGTTGATGATTTAAGAAAAGGACAGTTATTTCATGACAATTTTGGTAAACAACAGCCTGATTATTAGCTAATTGAGAAGCAGTGCAAAATTCTACTTTCAGGAATGAAAATATGGTACCTTAGTTCTTTAAAACTAAAATATTACTAGTGCTATTTAAAAAGCTTTTGAAATTTCACCACCTGCCACTCCAAGGTAACATTTTCAAGTGGCTTCCATACTTTGATTATGAAAGTCAGACACAAGTAGAATTATCAACAACATTAAAAGCTTATTTTCTATAATCAACTGTGATCACAGTTCAATGATCCTTTTATGGAGAATACTGTTTTTCAAAGTCTTAATGCTCTCTCAAATCAACTGATGATTCCATTGTGGTCCACATTATTCTTGCTCCTCAAATTATTCCTGTAATAAGAAAGTCCATTAAAAATCTTTGCAGAAGGCCTCCCTAGTGGCGCAGGCGGTTGAGCGCTGCACTGTGAAGCTGTCCGCAGCCTCTGCAGTGCCGATTCCATCCCCGCGGGCTGCGGAGCAACTACATGGCGCAGCAGACCTCTCCTGTCTCGCCTGCTGTTCCCCTCAGCAGTGTATTTTGTTAGTCTGCCTGTTCTCTTCCCTGCTCTGTCTCTGATAAATCTTCTCACTCTCCCGTGCATCTGGCCTGTACCCTGGTTCTTGTATAAATAAATAAATCTTTATAAAAAATCGTTGTGGAGAATTTTTCTCTAGTCATCTCATTTTAATTATGCACTTCTCTGTTTTGTAACAAGATTGTGTAGTTCATTCTTATTGTGGAAGCATTATCACCACAATGATGTCTCCTTAGTAGTGTCATTTTACATTTCAGAGAGTTCAAAATCACTGAGTCATTTTCATGCCCTGAAAATTTATTCTCAAATAGATGACAGTTAAATTGCTAACATGTAGGATATAGTGATCATTTCAAAGTTTTCTAATCACCTTCAAATAAAATCAGCAACAAAAATGTGCATTGTAACCCTTATATTAATACTCAGAGCTTATTCTGAACCAAACACTATTTTTAGTGCTTTATGTTTTAAATCAGAGTTGGCAAACTATCTCTCACTGTGTTCCAATAAAATTCCATGCTTATTTTTTAAAATAAAGTTTTACTGAAACACAGTCACATCCCCGAATTTTCACACTTCTGTTGCTGTTTTCATGTTACATGACAGAATTGACTAGTTGCCACAGAAACTCTTGGACTGATAAAGACTAACATATTTAGTGTCTTTATAGAAAAAGTTTGAAGAACTATTGGACCTTTATAGAAAAAGTTTGCCAATTCCTGTTAAAGGTATTTGTTCCTTGATGGCCCTATAGAATATTACTTGATTCATAATCCATATTTTAAATATAAAGAAAGTGGGATGAGAGGTTAAATAATTTCCTCAAGGTCATATAGTACTATTAAATGGAAAAGCAAAGATTAAACACAGCCAGTTGGCTCTATGGTCTCTACTCTCAACTATGTTAACTGCATCTCAAATGGAGAATTACGTTTGCTGTCTATGAACGGGCAATAATTCCAACAGATTTCTATTAACAAAAATTGACTAGGCAATAATAGTTTTAGCCTAAAGCATAAATGCTTTGCAATTGTGAACTAATGCAGATTTTAAAACCAAAACTTCAGCTATTTTCTGTTATTTACATGGATTTTAAAATAGTAGAATTCAGTACCTGTGCAATATAAAGCAGAACTATTATTTTGTTCTCTGTAAATACTAGTAGAGTCTGAAGAACTAGATATAAACTTCATGTGTATGAAGTTAGTAGATCTAAGACAAATAACAAATACAGGGATTATGAAGGGATTCATCATCTTTGTTTTCATGTCTTTATAGTAGTTACAGGAGACATTTAGAAAATGACACTAATTAGAGAAGATAATAGATACTCCAATAATTAGACCAGAATCTTAGATAATGACCATAGTTTTGGAGAGAAAAATTATTGCTGTTTAAACTATCCATAACCAGGAACATTAAAATTTTGGAACATTAAAATTTTGTACTAATCAGGGCAGGTTTTCTGCAGCTTCCAGCACATGATGGAATTTCCAGTAACCAGTAGGACAAATGTTCTTTTTCACACTTGGAGCAGAGTTCCCATGGCAACACTCTCTGTATGCATTCAAATGATACTTCTCTTTTGCCTTTCAAGAATCTTCCATTACTTCTTCCTTCCTAACATTTTTCTCTAAAAATAAGTATGTTGATCTTTAATACAATGAAACCTACCAGTGAACCCTGGTCCTCCATTTTCCTTATAAGATGTGTGGAAAGCTCACAAACACATGTACACACACACACATACACACACACACACACAGAAACATACACCCATGACAATAGTCAGAACTAGCTTTGGACACGAGAATGATTGGGACAGTTCAAAACTTAATTCTTAATTAGAAAACTGAGTCAAAAACTAGGGCATAGTTTTTGTAAATCTGTACAACTTACTTGTTCTTTTTCTATTGCCTAAAGATAAAGTATGGGCCTCCCCGGTGGCGTAGCGATTGAGCGCTGGGTTGCGAAGCTGCCCGCAGTCTCTGCAGCGCCAGTTCGATCCCCAGCCGCCGGGTGAGGGTCCCACATGGTGCACAGACCTCTCCTGCCGCCTGCTGCTCCCCTCAGCAGTGTATTGCACTCAGTCTGCCTGTTCTGCTCTCTGCCTCTGGCTCTGGTGAATTCTCTCACCCTCCCACACTTCTGACTGTACCCAGTGTTTGTATAAATAAATAAATAAATAAATCTTTTTAGAAAAAATAAAGGTAAAGTTGTGTAACGTGGGGACAGTGTTGAGAGCAGACAATTGGTGGTGTGCCTACTGAAAACTTTCTTGATTTATCATCAGGTGATTTGTATGTTGACAAAACAAAGATTCTGTTGCTTATAGCTGGCATTTGATAAAGAAATAAACTATTTCTAATAAATAACTCCTAAAGAGAAATCTGGGCTTTGATACATTTGCCAGGAGAGTTTTATTACAAAATAAATAACCAAGCACTAAAAAAGAAAAAAAGAAAGAGAGAGAGAAAGAGAGAAAGAGAAAGGGTAAGAAAGGTGGGTAAAGGGAGGGAGGCAATTAATTGGTATTGTATAAAAATGAATCTAAAATACCTGGGACAATTGAATATGTAGGGAGAGAAGGAGCAACAAGATTAAAATATTGGTAGGGAGGCTATGATCAGCCAAAAGTATAATTTGCAGATTTATGAATAAAAATTAAATTATCTGAGTTTTCAATTGTAGAGCTTTTCTTTTTCTTATTCATTGTCATCCTCAGGGCTAACAGTTTGTTACTAAAGTAACTGTTTCATGGTAAACAAACCTTCTTATTTAATTAAAGATATTACTAATAAAAGGGGACAGTTACTTTCAATGGCATTATTTGACATAGCTCAGGTTGAAAAGAACATGTAAGAAATTTTAAAATTAAAGTAAAAACAAATTACTAATTAAGATTTATTTTTCTTCTTCCCCTATTTTATTTATTTTTTTTTTATTTTTTTTTTTTAAAGATTTATTTATTTATTTATACAAGCACTGGGCACAGTCAGAAGCGCGGGAGGGTGAGAGAATTCACCAGAGCCAGAGCGGGGAGCAGAGCAGGCAGAAGGACCGAAGTACACTGCTGAGGGGAGCAGCGGGCGGCAGGAGAGGTCTGCGCGCCATGTGGGACCCTCCTCCGGTGGCCGGGGAGCAGCCGGGGATCGAACTGGCGCCGCAGAGGCCAATGGCAGCTTCGCAACCCAGCGCTTCAACCGCTGCGCCACCGGGGAGGCCCTTCTTCCCCTATTTTAAAGCAGCAAAATGTTATAGCTGGGGCCTCCCTGGTGGCACAAGGGGTTAGCACAGCACTGTGAAGCTATCCATAGCCAGCGCAGCACGAGTTCAATCCCCAACTGGCCAGGGAGCTACACACATGGCACAGCAGAACTCTCCTGGCTTGCCTGCTGCTCCCCTCAGCAATGTATTTCAATATATCTGCCTGTTCTGCTCCCCACTCTGACTCTGGTGAATTCTCTCACCCCTGCACCTCTGGCCTGTGCCCCAGTTCTCGTACGCATAAATAAAATATTTTAAAAAAGTTATAGCTGAACTAAATCTGAAACAAGTATTTGTGTTTTATTTTTTTTTTTTTAATTTTTTTTTTTTTTTTTTTTTTTTTTTTTTTTTTTATAGAGGCATGTTTATTTATTTATTTATTTGTTTGTTTGTTTGTTCTGTTTACACATGCACTGGGTACAGTCAGAAGCGCGGGAGGGTGAGAGAATTCACCAGAGCCAGAGCAGGGAGCAGAGCAGGCAGAAGGACCGAAGTACACTGCTGAGGGGAGCAGCGGGCGGCAGGAGAGGTCTGCGCGCCATGTGGGACCCTCCTCCGGTGGCCGGGGAGCAGCCGGGGATCGAACCGGCACTGCAGAGGCTGAGGGCAGCTTCGCAACCCAGCGCTCAACCGCTGCGCCACCGGGGAGGCCCAAGTATTTGTGTTTTAAACAACTTAAATTCAGTTCCATGTAGTCTTGCCTTCAACTGTATAGTCTGAAACATGTGAAATATTCCTCTCTTAATATATTTAGAAAAATGTGTAAATTTTATTGGTATATTTCTGTAACTCTTTTTTCGTTAGTAGTCGTGTCTCCTAGGATAGATAGATCTTTAGATATTGAAAAAATTTGCATGAGGAGAATCAAGGAGAACTGCCAATCTTCTGCCAAAATGAACATCTGCTTATAGCTAAAGTTCCTGAACCAGCTGTATCCTGACAATGATAAGGTTTATTGCTTTCAGAGGGGTGAGAGCTTGCACTTCACCTGCCTGGATATAGCTGCCTTATCAACCCAGGAACTGTACATTACATTTAAAGTTAGAATACCAATCAAGATAAAATAATTACAGTATCAAAAATATTATTATGAGGGATTACCATGGCTCTGAAGGTCATTTGGAAAGAAAATGAAAGAACTTAGACTATTAACGTACAACTGGATTATCTTCTAAAGGATCCCATCTTTCCTGGACTCCCACCAAATGTACATGTCCAAAAAAATCACAGATGATTAGCACTCTGGAAAAGACCTCATCTCCTGTTTTCATATATGTTCTCGTTACTTCTTTCCTTAATAACAGAAATGTTGCATTTTAGCTGAACACAAAACTGCCACAGAATGAAGCTTATGTGTCTCAGGCTACTTTGCAGCTATAGATGTGTTCCTATAAATAAGTTCTCACCAGTGAGGTGTGTGTGGAGTTAATTGAGACACCTTCCCAATTCTGCCTTATTTTTGTTCTTTTTCTTGACTTAAGAGTTTCTTTGTCCTGGATTTGATGTCACTTTGGAACATGTAGACAAAAGCAATATTTCATGAATGGCAAAAACTAGAAAGCACTTGTGATCCCAGCATAACCGTCTTGTATTGCATAAACTCAGGTTATTATATAAGAATGAAACGTACTTCCCTCATTTAAATGTGTTCCCTGTTTGTTATATCTTTTGTAGGAACAGAGTTTATACTCTATTTTTTTAAAAAAGACATTCATATCCCTAAACACTTTTTTGAAATATGAATTTTCCATGTCTCAGAAAAGGACTTCCCTTGAAATCTCCATTCCTGCTTAAACAGCGATTCCAACCTTCTTATAATGAAAACAAGAATGACTATTGGGTATACTCCTAGATGTCTCTCTAAAATAAATTCCTTAACAGATATGCATTGCTTATTATATGCTAAGTGCTATGCTAGGCACTTTAAATATATGAACATTCAGTCCACACATAAATCCTGTGTGAGAAAAGCTCTCATATTCCTCATTATAGATCTTTGACCAAGATCACATAGTTCTTAAGTATTTGATCCAATATTCCAATCCAGGCAGCTGGAGTCTGGAGATTTGGTGCGTATCTGTAGTACTATACAATCTCTGAATCCTTTTTAAAATTCTGCTTACTTGGATTTTTTTTCTAAAGTATATTTTTTCCTTGGAATTTAAACTTTTAGTGATATAAATATTGCATAGATTAGCTGTAGCTTAGGAACTTATTGAACAAATTAAAAATGCAGAACATGCTACTTAGCTAATGAGAGTCTACATATAGACGTATATATAGACAGTCCATATGTATGAATTCAATAAAGAGTGGCCTTTGGGACTGGATCCCATGGGCCCTCCAAGATCCAACTGTGTCCTTCCCTTCTCAACTCCCTATTAGGTAAAAGGAAACCAGATTGGTTGCTTAAAAGTGACATGGTGGGGATATTGATACCGCAGATATTGACATATACCACAAATCAGAGTTGCTTGTTTCCTTTGGGGAAGTGAATACTAACATAGGTATAAAGTTAAGTTTGTTAGGAAACACTTGTTTCAAAAGTAGTGAAATATAGCATGATGTTTTGGGCTCCCTGGTGTTGCAAGGGGTTAAGCACAGAAACATGAAGCTATCCGCAGCCTCTGCAGCATTAGTTTGATTCCTGGCTGGCCAGGGAGCTACCCACATGGCACAACAGACCTATCCTGTCTTGCCCGCTGCTCCCCTCAGCAGTGTATTTCAGTCAGTCTGCCTGTTCTGTTCCCCACTCTGTCCCTGGTGAATCCTCTCACCCCCCACACCTCTGGCCTGTACCTCAGTTCTTGTATGCATAAATAAATAATTTTTAAAAGAAATAGCATGACATCTTTATACTCAAAAATGGTCACATTCTTGCTGGTGATATAAGCATAACATTGTAATATAGGATAATACAGGAATGTTGTTAAAAATAATGGGTGCAGGTCCTCCCTGGTGGCGCAAGGGGTTAAGCACAGCGTTGTGAAGCTATCCACAGCCTCTGCAGCAGCATGAGTTCAATCCCCAGCCTGCCAGGGAGATACCCACATGGTGCAGCAGACCTCTTCTGTCTCACCTGCTGCTCCCCTTAGCAGTGTTTTCAGTCAATCTGCTTGTTCTGCTCCCCACTCTGTCTCAGGTGAATCCTCCCACCATCCCACACCTCTGGCCTGTACCCCAGTTCTTGCATGCATAAATAAACAAATCTTAAAAAAATAATGGGTGCAAAATGGAGGGAGTGGTTTAGGTTAAGTATGGCAGAAATGAAAAATAAAGCAACTGAGTCATCTGAACTCAACTGAGACATGGCATCCAACTCAAATTGTGATGAAGTGTATTAAGTTTTCTTGGCGTTTGTGATAAAGTCAGCCTAAGGGAATGTCAGTCTAAGGGAAAGCTCCAATTCTGTTTGTTTTTATTTATATATTAAATATGTGACAAACTTAACTTTACACATAAGAGAATAAGGTGGTTATCTATGCTGCGTACATTTTGGGTCTCTTGATAAAATTTCCTACCCATAAATATCTTTATCACTTACTGATAAGTCTAACTTTAAAGATTAATTTCCTAGAGTACTCACGATTTCTCTTATTAAAATGCAAATATATCTGGAAGTCATTTTCTTGTAACATCTTATCAGTTATTAGTTTTGAAGCTGTGACTGATTGGTAGTCTACATAACTTGACCTTCTTGACACTGCACTGTAAATTTAAGATAATCAGCACTTTTGTAATAATCATGCCCTTGGTTTGGTATGGAAGGGAAACTTCAATCAATACTTCAAGTGTCTTACCTCATTGTTAACCTTCTAAATTATTCCTCCTTTTTGACTCATTTCTAATCACTAACACCACATACTTAGGCAGGTCTAGTGCTATTTGTCCCTGTCAAGTTTTGTACAGCAGCATTTATACATCCAATAAAGAAGTAAATTCCATTGCAACCATTTGTGTTTTAGACTTTATGTATTTTGTGTTTACCTGATTAAAAAGTTATTTTCCTTGAAAAACTCAGTCCTGATATTTCTGAATACTTGCCTGAAATAACTGCCTCATAATTTTCCTGTCTTTGGCCAGTATTACTCTAAGATTACCAAGTACCCTTAATCTTTCAACCTCTTTGGGATGGAATTCACTAATCTTTAGCTATATGACTTGCATCCTATCACTCAGACCTTTTAAAAGTTGACTTCTAGCTTGCTGACCTGGGCTCCTGTCAATTGTTTACTCCTGAATTTGCAGTTCCTATGATCCTTCTACTCATGATACATACTTATTTTTTTATTTTTGCTGAGCTTTCCAGAGGGTAATGTCTACCTATCAGCAAGATATTTAAATTAATGTATCATATGACTGAAGATAAATAACAAAACTGCATACTATTTTTTTTTTAGATTTATTTATTTATTTATACAAGCACTGTGTACAGTTAGAAGCGCGGGAGGGTGAGCGAATTCACCAGAGCCAGAGCAGGGAGCAGAACAGGCAGAAGGACCGAAGTACACTGCTGAGGGGAGCAGCGAGCATGGCAGGAGAGGTTTGTCGCAACATGTGGGACCCTTGCCTGCAGCCGGGGATTGAACCAGCGCTGCAGAGGCTGAGGGCAGTTTCGCAGCCCAGCGCTCAACCGCAGCTCCACCAGGGTAGGCCCTGCATACTATTTTTTTTAAATCTCTAGACTCATATTAGTATGTAGACTTGCAAACTTTTTTAAATAATCATTTTCAGTTGATATTTCTTTTGATTTTTTTTTAAAGATTTATTTATTTATGTATACAAGAACTGGGGTACAGACCAGAGGTGGGGGGGTTAGAGGATTCACCAGAGACACAGTGAAGAACAGAACAGGCAGACCAACTGAAATACACTGCTGAGGGGAGCAGTGTGCGAGGCAGGAGAGGTCTGCTGTGCCATGTGGGTCGCCTCCCTGGCCAGGGATGGAACTCCTGCTGCAGTGGCTGTGGATAACTTCATAGTGCTGCAACTTAATCCCTTGCACCTCCAGGGGGCCCCTTCCTTTGATTCTTATTATAACTCTATAGTTACAGTGAATGAAAATCAATGTATTACAAATCAATAAAACAATTGAAAATAATAAAATTATAGAGAAATTTAAAAAGTTCCCAAGTTATTTTAAAAAATCTTGTGTCTTATGTAGGTAATTGTTTTGGATATTAAATATATGTGAAAGTTGTCTAACTCATTTTAAATTTGATATCCAATTTCATGTGAGCAATACAGTGCCAGAGAAACTATGTGAGCTTGCTATTATAGCAAGTTTTTATTTTATAATGAAGTATGAATTTGGAAAACTTAAATAAGATATAAAAAATAGTTATTCTAAGAATCTAATATGTTTACAAGGTAGCTATTCTACAACAAGGCAAAATTTCAACCATTTTCAAATTAAATAATACTGGTTAGAGGGTTTGCTTTTCCATGGAATTGATTCCAACCAAATTATTTGAAATAGAAAAACTTTGTTCATCCACAGGTAAAGGAGAAATTTTGTATGTGATTTCAAATGTAGGGGTCTCATTAACTTTTCTAGATATATTTCAACTTTTAGATGAAAGCCTTAAGAAGGTCAGTTTTTCCATTCCTGATTAGAAAATTATTAATAAAACTCCTTTATACTTTTCCTGTGACCTGTAGATATTCAATCCTCTGGGTTAGGAAACATTTTTGTATTAAAATTGATATTTATGAATAAATGAATTAAATAAAGAATAAATCCAAACTTTTTCATTTGCCTTCCAAGAAAGAAAATAAAAACACAAAAGGTAAGAAGAAGGATAAAAGATTCACACAGATCTACAATAAAACTAGTAGAGAACACTCAGACTAATATGATGTCATGTACAGATAGAGAAAAATATAACCAAATACAACGAGCCAACATCTGAGACTACAATGAGAGTCAAATGGAAACTGGTGAATAAAGAAGAAAAGACCCTAGCATATAACATATAAATCAGTTCGGAAAGAGAATGTCTTAACATGAGTGGGAAAACACTAAGAATAGAATTGAGACCTGAAAATCAATGGGCCAGGACGGAGGATCCGGAGGCAGGGCTTTGAAAGTGAGCAAGAACAAGTGAGACACTGCTTAAATTTAGGGGACATGATTTGGGTCAAGTAGCCATTGGATATATAAACAAAAAGTAGTAAAAATAGAGAAATCAAGAGTCTTGAGGAAAGAAAATTAGATCAAAAATTCAGAAGACAGACCAGCTGATCCTAAAAGGTGCCCTTGAATAAAACATCAACAAAAAGCTGGTAAATGAAGGTTTTAGGTCGAGTTCTCTGAAAGAAACAGCCAAACTTGGAATCAATGTGTAAATGAGATATTAAATGAGAGTCATGGGATAAAATAGGAGAAAAAAGCATCAGGGAAATGGAAGGAAACATGCAGAGAAGGAAAAGATATTGAATAAAACTATAGTTTCAAGTGACACACAAATTCATCCAATTCTGCAAAAACTCTGGAATATAAATTGAACCATAAACTTTATTGCACCTGAAGGCAAAGGCGCTGTTTTTATGTAGGGCTGCATAGATTAGTCATTGTTGGGTTACCATGGGAGAAACTTTAAATCCCAGGCAGTATACCGGTGATGCAGACCCAGTTGTCCAAGAAAAATCCTCTGCAGACAAGTGAAAGTCTGCAGCAGTCACAGGAATATCCATTGTATCTAGAAAATATGTCAATCAGCAAGCAAGAGCTCAAGGTTTCTGAATAGATGCCAATTATGTCTCTACTTAATCCCCTTACCACTCTATTTAACACTGTATACAGACATGAGAAATAAACAGAAAGTAGCAAAGTGATAAAGAAGGATCAAGATACTTCAACAAATGAAAAATTCTCTCTACCAAACAGCAACAAACTGAAGGAAATGATGCTACAACACTTGAATAAATTAAAACTTAATCAGACATTTATAATTATGAAAAATTAAAAGAAAACACCATTCAAAATTTCATAAAATAAATGAAAGAAAACATACTAAATGTGAAATGAGAGTTGATATAACAAACTCAGAAAAGATATGGAAGATAAAAAGTAACTTTTGAAAGGAAGATTAAATTATAAGATGTCAATACAAAATAGATTTGATTGAAAATATAATAACAGTCATTGAAAAAAATGTGAAAATGTCTCTGAGAACAAAATGAAATAAATTAAAAGGTAAAGAGATTCAGGCAAAAAAAAATTGATGTCGGATGCAGGAATAATGGTTCATTGTAAAAATTATTTGATCCCTTGTAAAAACAAAAATAATGGAGCAGACGCAATATTTAAAAGTGACTTTACAATTGCTTACTGAAAAGAAGTGACTAAATTTAAATACTGAAAAAGATCACCATGTACTTGGGGAAAACATCCTGAAACACATGATGCTATACAAACTAATACAATTATTAGACATTAAACTTAAAAAGACTAAGTTATGAAAGAAAGAACGCTGTACACTCCTCAATTTCTCAATAACACATTAAAAGCAAATTAAAGATGTGCCCAGGATTTTATCGTAAGCTAAGTTGTTCTTAAAGTATCAAGTATATAGGAAAACAGTATTAAATATACAAGAAATCAGGGAATACTGTACTCAAGAGGTATTCCAATCTGTTAGGGGAGAAACTTTATCAAAAGAAGAAATTGATAAATGCTACAATAAGAAAAACAAGTAAGCTTGGGCACATGAGGATACAATTTTAATGTAAGCTTCTTAATTTTTAACATAAAAATGATAAATTAATAAATGTTTGCTTGCTTAAACTGTTTTTCCCACAATACTAGAAATTAATTCTAAAATTTAAACTAAAAATATGAAAAAAATAGAATGCCAGTACAACACAGAAGAAACTGGGTGGGGGGAATATTGAAGGGGCTTTAGCACTACTAGACTTTGAACATATTGTAAATAATCAATTTAAAAACATGTACAATGGCCACATGGGTATACAGAGATCCTTAGGATGCAAAAGTAAGTTTAGACAGAGAGCTCGTTGAAACACATTTAGTGTTTTTTTAAAAGGTTTATTTATTTATGCATACCAAAACTGGGGTACAAGCCAGAGGTGCGGGAGGGTGGAGGATTCACCAGAGACAGAGTGTGGAACAGAACAGGCAGACTGAAATAGACTGTTGAGGGGAGCAGGGGGCAAGATAGAGGGCTGCTGTCCCGTGTAAGTTGCTCCCAGGCCTGCGGGGGATTGAACTCGCCCTGCATAGCTGGAGATAGCTTCATAGGTGCGTCTTAACCCCTTGTGCCACCAGGGAGGCCCCAGACATTTAGTATTTGTGAAGAAAAATATTCAAAACACTAGGGAAAAGATATACTTTTAAATAAATCACTAGCAGTACTCTGGGTAACTATTTAGAAAAAGAAAAAAAAAAGTAGCTATACCTCACATAAACAGTTAAGAATGGACTCAAAATGGATAGCATGTCAAAATGTGAAAATGAAATAACAACAATCCTTGAAGAAAATATGCATGATTTCTTTTATAACCTGGGCATGCAATAAAGAAAAGCAATAAATTTGACTAATAAAAAAATTTGCCTGGAAAAACACAGAGTAAGATAAGTAACTGGCAGACTGAAAATATGTATGCACAATGTAGAAAAGTTTAAATTTTTCAGTTACTATCAAAACTCAAATCACAGGTACAAATGACCCTCATACAACCAACCAACCCAACCAAAAAACAAACAAAAACAAAACCTACACTCAGTTCCTCTTAAAACAAGAGAAAAAATTACAGTATGATAATCTTTCTATCAATTAGCTTGAGAATGTTATTGAAACACACTTTATGTGACCTTGTGAGTAAACAGGGATCCTCTTACACTGCTGGTGTATTAAAATGTTATTCTTCTTTGTAAGACTATTTGATGTGTAACCCATGTACCAAGTATATATGTACTTTTCCATTCACTCAATAATTCTTTCAGTAAGTAAATTCTATAAGTTTAAGTCATCAAATAACATCAGGAAACTAAAACAAGGCAACAGCAACAAAAGTAATGCATAATGTGAACTTCTTTAAAATTATTTATAATGACAAATACTGGCAATGTCATTATTTCGCATACAAAGTTTGGTTGACTAATTTATGGTACATCCCCTTCCCAATGGATTAATATGTATCTTTTAAAAAGCAAAAGAAACATTGTTAATTGTGTGTGTGTGTGTGTGTGTGTGTAGAGAGAGAGAGAAAAATAACTTACTGCTATAGGAGTGAAGAATTATGAGACTGGCGTATGAGATATGATAATTGATATAGATGATAAAAAGGTAGATAGGCATGTGGATAAATGGATAGATACATTTGTATCTACATTTATTTTTATAGCTAGAAAAGGGTGAACAAATGAGTTGTTGATATTTATGCATTTAATCTATAAAAATAACAATTTCATGTGGTTCAAAATAAATATAAAGAGCACTCCTATACCCATCTCCTAGTACACTGATATTTTGTAAGTCAAAAAGTCAATTATCGATAGTCTTATATGTTTTCACCCGTGTCATTCATTCAGCTTTTCTGAAGGTATGAATTTTTTTCTAATAAAAATATTAATCAATATAATAAGAACAAAATACATTTTTCTCAAAAATATTCTTAAATATAAAGTAAGGAAATAAAGAGGGAAGAAGAAATAACATTTTTTAAGTATCCACTGTGTCCCAGGAGCTCTCATTACATGTAAGGAAATGGATTCAGAAGAATTAAGAGACTCTTGAAAGTTTCCATAGTTTGAAAGTTCATGCAGTTATTATGTCACAGGAAACTTTCCATAGTCATGAAATAAAACTATCCTTTAATAATCTTTTTAATGCAGACTGGAAATTAAAGTGCTTGATGATAAAAGCATAAAAATGAAGCCACCTTAGGGAATTTCTGCACTGTCATCTAAAACCTAATGCATATTAGCTATAGAATATCTTTTTAAATGTTTTTTGAAATTCTTTCATGCAATTCAATTTTTAAAGGATGATATTAATTGGTATTCAATATATTTTTAACATTTAAAACAATGCTTAACATTTATGAGATGACTATTTATTATTACTTCATCAATAAAGTCCTTTACTGATGAACTTTCCTCTGTGAAATGTCCTGTGTGCTTATGTATATAGTCTGCCTTCCCAGCCCTTTCTCTCCTCATATCTACGACACTCAAAGTACATTTTGTTGGCTTCCAGTCAGAAAGGCAATCTGCTGATGGCACAGTATTATTTACTGTCTGGCTATTCTTCCAAGACTTAAGAGAGTTGTTTCTTTGCTATTTTCAAATACAGTTTTATAACATCAAAACAGGATCTTCTAGTAATAAAAAAAAGGCTGCTATTCATGTAGAATCTAAGGTGTCAAACAGAATATAATGCCGGATTATTTACTACCAGTATATATATTTAAGGTTCTAGAAAGCCCTCTCTTTGTGTACATGTGACTCACACATGGATGTGTAATAGGAAATAACACAGAAAGAAGGAAGCAGGTTATACCAGCCTGAACCAGACATAGGCTTTTCAGCACTTCTCCATTCTTGGTGTTAACAGACTCTACTGAAATTGTCTAAGTTAATAAAAAGTGTAAATTATGTAAAGTGATCCCTTTTTTAAAAGTTGTTTATATAAAAGCAACAAATGCAATAAGAGATCTATTTTGAATGGGGTAAACTTCATGCTAATTTTGATTCCTTAAATAGAAAATAATGAACATAATGAAAATTTGAAATTTGAGTGATAATGTAAACTAGGTCGATATGGAAACACATGATGCAGAAAGGCAGAAGAATGTCAAGATTGAAAAGAAATACCTGTGCATGAAATGTTAAAGGAATGACTCTGTAAACATGGAGAAAGTGAGGCACAGAAATCTTGAAGTTTTATCTGCTTGAAAGGAAAACCTCAAAATTTCTTTTGGTAGAAGGAATGAAGGAGAATGTATTTGAATTGAAAGCACTAGGATAATCGCACAAATAACAATATTTGACATATCAAGCCGTTCTAAAAAAACAATTAAGTTATTTCAGGATTAATAAAAATACAACCATTTAGTTTCATTCAATTGGCTTTGTTCAAGAAGCACTTGCCTGTGCAGTCCATTCTGTTATTAAAACTCTTCTGTTTTACAACACTGATACTTCTAGAGTGGCCTTGGGGGAAACCTGGTTAGTTTCACTAATCTCTCATTTGTTGGAGATTTTGGAGATTTTTTTGAATTCTGTTATATTTTTGTTTTTGTTTGTTTTGTTGCTTTGATGGACTGATCCAGAATTGTCTTCCAGGGCCTATTTTAAAATTTTAAATATTCCCTTGCATTATTCACTTTGTCTGCAGCATCTAAGTCATTCTTATTCGTAAGGGATTTTCTTCCCACTCCAGACTTTCAATGATGATGACTCAATCCTAGAATAATAATATGCAAGGCTTCCTAAATTCTAAGATTGATTGATTGATTGATTGTTTTTTTATTTATGCAATAGCAGGAGTACAGGCCACAGGTGAAAGAAGGTGAGAGGATTCACCAGAGACAGAGTGGGGAGTAGAACAGGCAGAAGGACCGAAGCATATTGCTGAGGGGAGCCCCGGGCGAGGCAGGAGAGGTCTGTGCTGTGTGGGAATCTCCATGGCCGGCCTGGAATTGAACCAGCGCTGCAGAGGCTGTGGACAGCTTCACAGCGCTGAGCTTAACCTGCTGCGCCACCGGGGAGGCCCGGCTTCCTAAATTCTAATGTTATTAATTATTACAAGAAGCAATTCTTTTTTCCTAAAAGAAATGTCAGAAATAATGCAGGTTTTGTTTTTCCTCATTAGCTTCCATCCAGTACTAGGGGATCAGTTCTAGGGAGATAGCAGATACCTGAGGCATTCAATAAAATCTGACAAGGCTCCAGTTTTGGTTTCTGATGAAGCAGGATCTGTGTAAGCCATCTCTTGACACTCTTCCTGGGTCATCTATCAATGCTCTCTTTAGATTATCACTCATATCTCTCTTTATACCTAATTGGAGGATATCAATCCAAAATTAAGTCCAGTTTATATCAGGTGGAAATAGTATACCCCTAGAGGATATAACATAAAGGTGCTAACTAATTTGATTGCATGTACCAT
Source organism: Talpa occidentalis (assembly GCF_014898055.3). Taxonomy (NCBI): domain Eukaryota; kingdom Metazoa; phylum Chordata; class Mammalia; order Eulipotyphla; family Talpidae; genus Talpa; species Talpa occidentalis. The sequence goes on from NW_023604972.1 coordinate 24,754,709, forward strand.
TTTGTTAATTCCAAAGTGAATAATCATTTTTTTAAGATCACAGACATGTCTTCCATGCTTTTTTTATGTCCATTTATTACCTCAATATATCTGAATTTTAAAAAAAGTTATGTTTTCCTGTGTCACATGGATATTCTTATTAGAACTTATAATTAAATATCTTTTCAGTTCTGTAACTAAAGTAGCTTGAAGCTATATAGCAATGCACCCAATTTTCATTAAGTTGTCTTGCTCACAGCTTTTTAACATAAACAGAGTAACATATTTTCCTTGAGCGACTTGAATTAGTTTTCTTCAATTTACATCTTCAAGAAGCTGCATATGAATTTCATATATGACCTATTTGCTAGTCTGCTATAAATCCAGAGTTTTCTAAGCAATTTAGATTTTACTTTGCTTGACAGCTAAATTTCATTTTAATCTTGAAAGGTGTTGTGAGACAGTTTGACTACAATAAAAAAATTATGCATGAAAAAGTGTTATCATTATCACATTAAGTAAACAATTTTCCCAAAATTCCATTGTCTTTGTATCTAATTAAATTAAAAACTTTGCAAACTATCATACTTCCCTAAAAGATAGTCATAAAGAAATAAAGTCTGAGACAATATATTTAAGATAAAAACATAATCATAAATTATTTTATAATTATAAATTAGTTTAAATGTATAGATGTGCAGATTTTATTAAATTCTATGTAAAACATAAACCTTTGCCTAGCAATTACATTTAGAAAATCACTTAAACATGTTTATTAAGTACCTACTATGCAAATCATAACTCATTTCTTATAAGTTTTTTTGATAACTAATAAAAAACATTATTTTAGGAATCCCTGTTTGTTGAGTTATTTTAATCTTAAACAAGTGTCTGAAAATTGAGGCGAACTTACTCCCTTCTCTACTGCAGACCTTACTTTGAAATGCCTACTATGGTTACCTTCCTTTCCAGTCAATTAAGTAAAACATAAAATAGCATACTTTTAAGCCCTGAAAATTCCATGAAAATTATACACATTTTCAGAGACTTTTTCTAGGCACAGCATAGAATATCAAGATATTTAATAAAGCTCAGGATCTTCGGGGTCCTCCCCAGTGGCCAAGGGAGTATGTCTCAGTGCTATCACTAGTACCCTGAATTCCATACCTGGGCACAGCAGACCACTCCTGTCTTACCTGCTGCTCCCCTCAGCAGTGTGTTTCAGTGTGTTTCAGTAAATCTGCCTACTCTGCTCCCCACTCTGTCTTTGGTGAATTTTCTTACCCCCACACCTCTAGCCTACAGCCCATTTCTTATATGCATAAATAAATCTTTATAAAAAAGAAAAGTAGAAAAATTAAAGCATAGAAGAGTATACAAGAAAATATGTCTTTGTTTCTCAAATTTAAATATATAAAAATTAAAAATAAATATAAAAATTGTCCTCAGATATCATCTTCTACTCTGACCTCAATACCGTAGTTTTGTTATTTTGTTGCCAAAAATATTTTTATATAATGTACTTTAATTTTGACACAGTTTTCAGATTACAGGTGTGAGGAAAGGGAGTCAATTAAACTCATAAAGATATAATACAAAGTATGCATTTTATTCACCACCATCCCACCCAACCCAGTTCTTTTAAGCATGTAAGAAAGATTGTGCATATTTTTACCACTGGAAAAACAGGGCACCACTGGGGATTAAATAAATATGTGTCAGTCATATTTATTTTATTCTTTGGTAGTATAATGTTATTGAAATTTATTGCAGTATCTGGATAAGTTGTTCTTTTGCAATTAAGTTGAGAATACTAAAGAGAAAATAGAAGAAAATAGGAGAGGAACTTTAAAAAATGAGATTATTATTTCTTCTAATAATCAAGAAGAAATAAAATGAAATTTGAAGTTTGAATCTGAGTTTGTGAAAATTTTGAGTCATTTTGAAAACTAGAGTATGATGCAAAGATAGAATTTTAAGTTCCCTTTTGAGGATTACTTAGCAGTGGAAATGACGGTTACTCTCCTAGTTGAGGACTCATTTTGCCTAAGATTCAAGAGATAGACTAAATAACATCTCAAGGTCTTTAGGTCCAATCTTTAAATTATTTAAATGAAATCAAGAATTAAATGTCTGCTTTGCCTTGCAATATCTTAGTGCACTGACCTAGACTTTGTAACTTAATATCTATTTTAACTAGATGGGAACAAAAAAAAAATTACAAAACATGTTAATGAAATCAAAGATCTCATTATATCTTGTGTGGTTCCAAGACCTAGAGGTCAAAATCGAGAAGGAGGAGAAATAAAATAGGATAGAATGAAAAGGAGGAACACTTCATAGCTAAGCCTTTAAATGTAAATGCTGTGGATGAGAGACTAAACTTAATTATATTTGACTATGTATGTGATGAGAATATGCTTAGGTTTAAAAACCTTCCTATGGATCATTCTAACTGAACAAAGTTGCATTTTATTTGTATGAAGATTTTATTTCCTTATTATGACCCAGTGGTAGCTGGTTCCAATTATGAAATTCATCCTCAGAATAATAGTGATGATAATTGAAACTACTGACTAATGTCACTGACTTTGATTCAAAACCTTCACATAAATTGTGTTTTTTTTTAAAGTACCATATTTCAAGTTCTTTCTTATTCATCATCTGTATCACAGGCTGATATTAATAGAATGAAAGTTTGTTTTTTAGATGAATTTTAATAGATACATTAATTAAGAATTCAAATTTTAAATTATTGGAAATTTATCTCAATTTGATTACTGGATTAATTTAAATCATCTTGCTTTAATTATATTTACCATGTGTATAACTGCAATGATAAATTCTAACTTAAAAGTAAACAGAATTACTGGAATTTGAGAAGTTGTAGTGAAGGGCAAAAACTGTAGAAAACTGAAGCTAGAGAGAATATCAAACTAATTTATGTCTTTTATTACAAATTCATTTTGGTAACCATTATATATGCACAAGTACATGCACCATGTAGCGATGTACATTTTATCATTAAAAATTCCATCCATAGAAGGTTCTCTAAGAAGGCAAGTAAAAACAACACTCTTCTATCCCAGAAGTTACTCCTTTAGTTCAGCTCAATTTCCATATTTTTTTCCCTCTTTGTTTCTAAAATTCCTAATATCAAATGTCAACTCATTCTTTCATTATCTAGAGTGGGTACTATTCTCATCTGTATTTTTCCCCTTCATTTTCTTTAGCACAAATTTCTACTTTCTCACAATCTAAATATTCTAGCTGCTATCCAATGCTTTTGTTTCATGTGCAAAATCAATAATAGCTACTCTCATTGGCAGATAGTTTGCTCTGTGCCAGAGCAATTTTACACATATCACTTTAATATTCATGGCAAGTATATTAGATGGGTGATATTATTATTTTTAATCTGCAGTAAAAATTGAGAGACGATAGCATTTAAGTAAGTGCATAAAGTTTATTTAGTGTTAAGTGGAGGAGAAGGACTAAAGGACCAGTGTAGGGTCAGGAAGGACACTGAGCAGGTTTTCTATGATCCCGCAGACCGGATAAAGGAGGAGTCAGAGTCCTCAGTGGCTTTTGCAGGTCTTTTATTGGGATTACCAGGTACACAGCAGGCAGGGTGCTGGGGAGCTGGGAGGCCTGCCAGCCTCCCAGGCCCCCAGCAAGTCTTCCACTGGGCTCTCCGGCCTTCTCTCGGCTTCTGCTTCTCTTCCCTCTCTCTCGGCTTCTGCCACTTCTTTCTTGGCTTCTCTTTTGGCTTCTGCTGGCGTCCCCATGATGCCGCCCTTAAAAGCCCAATCGAATCCCATCTACCTATGCCCACACCCTATTCCAGGTGACCACCATCTGGCATGCATTTAGGACCACAAGGATTCATCATCTATCCTGATGGCGGGAGGGCAGAAAAGCCTGACATTTTTCCTTACCCTACAAGCAGGATCCAGGTAAAACCTAATCCTTTACTTCTCCCACTACACTTTATACTCATACTGCCTCCTTTAAGTACAGAGCAAACACACTTTCAATAGAACAGTCAAAAGGACAAACTTGGCAAATGGCCAGCTATGAGTTGGAGCTGTGAACCTGAAAGAGTGATGCTAATTTCCCACATGTGAATGATTTGGTATAATGTTTGCAGAAGTCACACTTACTACTCTTTTAAATATCATTTCATTTTCTTCTCACCATTTTCTGCTCACTGTTATTATTTGTAAGGCTTCATTTAGCAATGTTTTTATCAACAGCTGAGCTGGTAAGTTTGATATTTTTTAAAGTTATGTTTAGTAAGTTGAAGTTGGTTTACATTTTGCATCTTCAGGGGTTAGAGTTTCAAAACTCCACAGAAACATACCTTCACATTATGCCTACTACCAGTGATATTGTGGTCCTTTGAAACTTGTTTAAAGGACTCTCTATCATTCTTACACTAGGGAAGAAAAATAATTTGAAAGCATAATTAGCACATTCCTAAATCCATTTGCTTTATATATACCACAGTTTTACAGAAACAGATTTTAAATGACTGTTGCAAATCACCCAAATCTATCAGTAATGTAAACATTCATTTTTTTTTTCTGAATAGAAAACATTTCAAAGAATTCAGAGTTTATGTATATAACAGATGGTTCAATTTAGTCTACAAAGTTCACTGTATCTAGGGATAATTGGTTGTGAATAGGAAGGTAATGTGACTGAACTGTGATTGACTATAACACATAAATAAAGCATATGTGTAAAACTGTTTTAAGCAATACTTAATTGTTCCACCTGGAATAGCACACAGCAGGTCAAAATATCCCATTAGTACCATTTGTCTGCTAACTCACCTAACATTGACATTTTGCAACTTCTGATCATTTTTTTGCAAACCAAGTTCCTCAGCTAACTCAATTCTTCCATAACTTTCTAGCACAAAAATGAAATGTCATTCTCCTTTGCTGTAATTTAGTTGTCAATATATGTGAGGGCTTTTTTTTTTTTTTTCCTGAGCTCCCTCTTTACTTTCTTGTATCTCTCTTCCCAACCACAAATTATATCCACACACATATTTTAGCCTTTGCTTTAACATTTTCTTTCCACACATAAATAGAAATTCAAATATCCTACCAGAACACTTTGTATAAGATCAAATGACAGTTTCATATTTTGCATTTTATTGTATATTTCCCCAAATTGGGCTATAAATTCTTAAGTAGAAATTCTAAGTTTTACTCACTTCAGCAGTCAGAGAAATCCATCAGAGATCAATAAATGTCTTATGACTTGATCAGTTCCTTTTCAAACTTTTATATTTGCAAATATTCCCAGTGTATACTCCAGTTATACCATTTTTATTAAAATGGTGGAAAGAAAAAGATAAAGCTGAGATGTTTATGAATTATTTTCTAGTTACATGTATAGAAAAATGCCATGATACATAGATTGTAGAAATAATGTGATGTTAGTAACAGTGAAAAATACTGTTTTTTACAAACTCTTCATTACATTTAGTCTGCATTTTATTTTTCCTAGAGTATGCCATAAATATAGAGATTCCACTGATGAAGATATTGGGATTGCTGCCCTTATTTCCCAAGTAGCATTCTGTAACAAATGCAAAAGATGAAGAAAAATATTCATAGACACTAGAAAAGCACACTAACAACATACATACTAGTATAATGTAATACTGATTCTGGAAATTTAGAAAAGAGAATCTGAAGTCTCCTCATGTTAACAAGAGAGCTTTAGGGAAGAGGTGCTGTGATTGTATTAACTTGCCATTACATCTAGAGCAAGCATAAACAGAAAGTTCTCTGGGCAGAGATAGATTTAGCATAAAGAACTTACAAACACCAACCAGATGACAGACTCCTAGATTGATTAAGGAATATTGGAAATGAGGCAATAGAGTCATCACCATTCACCATCTGCTCCCCTCTGTATGTAGTCGAATGGAAAATAAATAAATTGAGATAACTTCCCCAAGCATTTAATCTAGTACACATACACATGGATGTTCCTCACTTTTAAATGATTAAACTAAAACAACAATTGATTTCATGTGGAAGTTTACTATATACCCATGATCTATTGGCCAGGGTTATTTCTGCTTAATGGAAGCATTCAGAAAAAAGAAGCAGGGCATGATCATTTGAACTAAGGGTTAGTTGGTAAAAGACTTTCAAAAGCAAAGAGTTTGAAAGCTTTTGTATGGACTGTATCAAATTGACTTCTTATATCCTGAGGACTGCAAACTACAATGTATTCATAGATTATTGAAACTGGACAAAGGTCTGAAGAACTGAATGGTGTAATTTAAAATTACAGAAATCAAATGCAAAATTTGTACAAAAGAAAAGTAGTAATATCTTTAGTTTAAGAGAAGATACTCTCCCAAATATTTTTGCCTTACCCTCTGGGCAAAATGTTTTTGGACATAAAGGAATTTGTAGAATCCTGGAGATACAATCTTGGCAGCTCTTGGTGACTAACTGAATACAAGGGGAAAAGAGGAACAGATCATTAAAGAGACCAAGTTTACTAAGCACAGTAAGCCATTACATGCCATCAAAAATGATGAGTTTTTCTAGTTTGCAAGCAAAGGTACATTGAGTCAAATTCCAACACATGATTTCCTAAATCCCATTAAATATTGTCATCCTATTTGCTTTGAAATCATGCAGGTTGTTCATTTCCATGTGCCATAGAATGCATTTAGAAAAGTATAGCTACTTATTTACTTCACCTAAGCATTTAACGTCTGTTTGTGTCTCTCAACCTGGCTATAGAACTAAATGGAAACAGTGAGCTGGAAACTTATTTAATATATAACTAATCAAACTAATAAAGATGATACTGGGAGAGGTAATAATTTCAGATTTGTGATCTCTAATTATTGAAACTTATACAATGGGATAAATTCATGAAACTTGTTATGATCATATTCAAACATAATAAAATAAATGTCACCATGTATTCTTATATGTAATTAAAGGTATTGTTAAGCACCTTTAATAACAAATAGTACTCTATTTCATAAATTTTATTTATAGTAGATATACAAATGGAGGAAGGTGATATTCCAAGACTCTAAGTAGTTTATTAGGAAACAGAAGACAGTAAGGTATTAAATATTATTTTGTTTACAAAGCCTTTGTTCTCTTTCCTAAAACAAGCTACAACAGGTAATCAATAGTACATTTGAATATCCCTCTAGGCAGAAACTTGTCTTAAATGTGATATTTTTAGAATACCAGAATTTCAATGAGTTACCTGAGATACAAACCCAAAAAAACCCAAGCAAATTGAAATAGAGACTAATTTTCATAATTAAAAAATAATAGCAAGAATAACAACACTCATATATAATATACTCCACATTGGTACTTATTTAAACCCATTATGTATAGAGTAGAAATGCTATCATTGAGGCCTTTTCTCATTATTCTCTATAGTACTTTGTGAATGCTGTGAAAAGTAGTAATTTAGAACACATTCCGAAAAGGAGAGTTACTCTTCATGCAATATAGTTCATAAAGCTAGGAGTTAAAATTGTATTCTTAAGATATATTCAGTGTTACATTCATTACTGGATCCACTACTTTAATGAATCTTGATTAGAAGCCACATAATGTGATTAAAAATGTCATTAGATTTCTTGGGTTCTGAAACCAAGTCTGTCCCACTAGATGTAAAACTTTGAGCATGTGCCCTAACCTGTATTTGTTTCAATTTTCTGATTTGTAATAATTAATGATACATCTATTTCTTTTATTGACTTGTAATTATCAATATTAAAAACTTGTAGTGCATTTATCTGAGACCTACCCAAACAAAACCCTCAGAAGGTGTTAACCATTGGGGCATGTTCTAATTTTCAGATCATACTCATAGTAGTGTTATTTATCTCATTTTCTATAGTTTCATTTATTCTTTAGCATTTGTTTTGATCGAGAGTATACAATTGTTGGTAAACTCAGTAATTTCAGTAGGGAGCAAATTTCTAATTTGCCTGATGCTGGAGAGTGTTGCTGAGATAATTCAGTCAGTATTTCCCTTTTAAAAATAACCTCTAGGGGGCCTCCCCGGTGGCGCAGCGTTTGAGCGCTGGGTTGTGAAGCTGCGGCAGCCTCTGCAGCACCATTCGATCCCGCTCCCGGCTGCTCCCCGGCCACCGGAGGCGGGTCCCGCTTGGCGCGCAGACCTCTCCCGCCGCCCGCTGCTCCCCTCAGCAGTGTACTTCGGTCCTTCTGCCTGCTGCTCTGGCTCTGGTGAATTCTCTAACCCTCTGGCGCTTCTGACTGTACCCAGTGCTTGTATAAATAAATAAATCTTTTAAAAAAAAGAATTTATAAATATAACCTCTATTTCTTCTCTAATGAGATGGATTAAATTTCTCTGCCCAATCCCACTCGGTCTAGTCACCAGTTAAGTGAGCTCTTCACCAAAATCTCAAGAGAACCCTTCATGCTCCTTGGTCTCCACCACTATTTCACCAATTGTTCTTATTGTACAGGCCTATTTAGGTTTAAAAACCCTCACCTAGCCATTGCTCTTCTCCCACTTTCGCATCATGGAGTCATTGCTTCTCTAAGAATTTTGTATTCTGTCCAGGTTATAACACAGGAATTGACATTCAAGTCAACACTGTCCTAGAATTATCCATTATATGGAGACCCTCCATAGACAACTACCTATACCTAACCCTGTTACTTATATCTGTTTCTGGAGTTAAAAAGTCCCTCTTTTCAGGGAAAAAAATATTTTTGCTTTCTCTTCTCATTGTGGTCAGTGAAAAAGTTTATATGATAGACATACTTTTACCAACCGTATTTTAATTGTTGCGGAAACTCTTCTTGTGAGTAAAATGGGTGTAAATTGTAACCTTAATTTTACTGTTGTCCAAATTAAAACTCTTGGGTTTATTTTAGACTTCTTTCCACTTTTTCACTTTTTAAAAATCCAATCCACCAACAAATATTTTCTTTCTAAATTATATCCAGAATTTAACCAGTTCTCACCTTTCCACCTACAATTTCTACTCTATCAATTTCCAGGACCACTGTAATGTTTTGTGAACTGTTACTCTTGACCCATATTTAGAATTAATCAACATAGTCCTAGTCAGAGCAAAATCAACTAAGTCATCTACTGGCTCAGACTCCTTCAGTGGCTTCATGTTTTGTTTTTTTTTTTTTGGTGGGACCCTCACTTGGCGGCCGGGGAACGAACCGGCGTTGGGGAGGCTGCAGGCAGCCTTGCAGCCCAGCGCTCAACCACTGCGCCACCAGGGGAGTCCCAGTGGCTTTGTGTTTTGCTATACCTTTCCTACCCAGTAAACTCCCCTTTTTCTTTTCAAGTAACACTAGCTTATTTCTTTATGAACAAGCAAACACACTCTCACCAATAGTTTTTGCACTTGTTGCTGAAATTTATTCCCCCAAATATCTGTTTCATCCTCACTTCTTTGGCATGTCTGCTAAAAAGCCACCTTATCAAAAAGGGTTTGATTTATTATTATGTTTTACAAAATGGAACTTTTTCACCACATTCTTCATCCACTTATCCACCTTTGATTTTCTTCATAATGCCTTGTCTCATTAATATACTATGCAGTATGTTATTATTGTATTCCTTCCAACATGAAAGTTCTCATAGAGGAAAATGTATGTTTGTTTGC
>NW_023604972.1:24764460-24783868 GCF_014898055.3 Talpa occidentalis
TGTGCAGTGATGGGTGCAGCTGCCACACATCTCCAGTTTTTCCTGATATCTCTGATTTAAAATGTCTTTCTCAATGAGTTGAAAACTTATGTCACACAAAAACCTACACACAGATATTTATAACAGCTTTATTCATAATTGCCAGAACTTGGAAGCAACCAAGATATCCTTCAGTAGGCAAATGAATACATAAACCATGGCACATCCAGATGATGGACTATTATTCAGCACTAAAAAAAAAAAAAAAAAAAAAAGAGCCATCAGGACATGAAAAGATATGGAGGAATCTTAAAGACCTGTTAGTATCTAAAAGAAGATAATCTGAAAATGCTGTATATTGTATGATTCCGATACATGACATTCTAGGAAAGACAAAGCTATGGGGATAATAAAGAGACTAGTGCATGGGCCTCCATGGTGGCACAAGGGGTTAAGTCTCAGCACTATGAAGCTGTCTGCAGCCACTGCAGCACAAGTTCAATCCCCGGCCAGGAAGCTAACCCACATGGCACAGCAGACCTCTCCCGTCTCACCCACCACTCCCTTCAGCAGTGTCTTTCAGTAGATCTGCCTGTTCTGCTTCCCACTCTGTTTCTGGTGAATCCTCTCATCCTCCCACACCTCTGACTTACACCCCAGCTCTTGTACGCATAAATAAGTAATTCTTTAAAAAAATAAAGAAAATAGTGCTTGATAGATGTTAGGGGAAAAGGGAGGGTGAATAGATGGAGCATAGTCTTTTAGTTCTGCTCTACATGAGACTATAATGATGGAACATGTCATTATACATTGGTCCAACACACAGAATGCATGCCCAATAATGTAAATTATGGACCATCGGAGCCTACATGTGCCAGTGTAGGCTCATCAATTGTAGCCAATCTATACACAGGAGGGGGATGTTGATCTTGGGGCAGGCTGTTCTTATGTGGGGGCAAGGACTATATGGTAACTCTACTTTTCCCTGAATTTTGCAGTGAGTCCAAACTACTCTAAAATCTTGTATCTTCTAAAATATCTTTTCCTTATAATGATAAAAAGTAGATAATGTGCCATGAGTGTTGCTTGGACAAATGATTCCTGTTTCTACAGTTAACACCTAGGGTGCACTGAGTAGCTGCTGGCCTGTGTTAATGCTGAAGTCACCTAGTGCTGTTTCAGAGAGGGTCGGTTCACGTGTGACTTCTGGTCATTTCTTGAACCTTCTTAAATACATAATTCATTCAATCCTGCCACCCACAATGATGATGTGTAAGAACTTCAGATTTGTAAGAGATGGAAGGCAAAACACCCTTTTGGGTAAGTCGGGGTATGTGTGAGTGGGCAGAACACATTCTGCCCAGGAAGAAATCAAACTTCGTTGACACTGTATACATTTCAAGCGACTGCTTTGCCATTGTATACATTTCAAGCGGCTGCTTTGCCATTTTTCGACATAGTTACCATGACAAAGAGGAGTACTAAGAAAATGTAATAAAATAGCCAAGTGGGTGTGGTTAGCATTTCCACTTGATGAAGCTTCTCATCCTTGGTACCAAACCCACGGGAACCTGCTTGAGAGCTCTCAGCCGCCAGAGAACTATATGCCCAACACCTGTGTCAGGACAGCCTGTCACCATTTGCTTAGGCAGTTAATTCATCAAAATAAATGCCATAATAAAAGCTAGGTATGTTGGTATACGTGTAACAGAGATAAGGCCCCAGATTTGTAGCATTTTATGATTCCCCTGGTGTAAATACAGCCCCTGACTGATTAGTAGATACCAGCGTGATGCCATTGAACATGTAGGTAGCAAAAGAGGCATCAGCTGACTTCTCTGTACCAGTGCAAACAGGCTCTCCCCCACCCCAGGATGAAAGGATCTTCTCTGTGAACTTCAGAATAGGAGAGGGGAACTCATCATTTTGCTTTGTGGAAGCTGCCTTTATTTTCTTTCATGGGCTGCAAATTCTGTTTCTTTATTGGTTAAAAGAAATTGGTTCTATTTCAATCCCCTTTTGAGTGGCTCTCCCTAGGACATCTACATACTTCCCACTCTGGCTGCTCTGGTCTCCTCCAATGCAATAAGTTACAGAATTTTCTGCCTTTTGGTAGTTCACAAGTATAATGTAGCTTATTGGGGCCAGTCTAATTATAACTGTGCTGCACATGGAATAGACCTCTACTCCCCGGGGAAAAAGGACAATATCCTTGGGGTACCAGCAGTGTCTACACCATCGAAGAGTGTCTCACTGATTCATTGACTTGAATGGGAGAAAAATCAAAGAGATTTTGGGTCATGAACACTGGATAATTAATCTTTATACTAATATATGTTATAAGACTCTTGTACAGTGCAGAAAAAGTAACTGGTTTTCAAGATATTAAAAACTATGGTTTTTAATTGTAGGAGAAATGCCAGGGTGTGACTAGTTAAGGGGTACAGTTTGGGGTAAAGAGCGGTTGAAATCACACTTGTCCATTTTCTGTGAAAATTGGTACCATTTTCACAGGGGCTGGGGACCAAAATATCCTGTAGGAGTCCCTTGAGAGATGGTGAAATTCAGATGCTATAAGATGAAGAGAGAGAAGAAAATTTTGGGACCATAATATAGATACTAACTCTGTCAGGAAATCTTCCTATTTCTTTTTAGAAGATCCATTTGATTCTGTATATGATAACTATAAGTCTGGATTTGATGTATTTTAAGCTTGGAAATCATAGCCCTCTTAATCAGTTGAATATATTTACTTCTCTGAAATGCATATTTGAAACAGGGTTAAACTTGCTTTGAAAAACTTTAGCACACATTTCAGATTCTCAAACTGATTATGAATAGATTTGCAGATAATAGCAAAAACAGAATCATTTTTATTTTTTGTTTTATGTATTTATTTTTAAAGATTTATTTATTTATACATACAAGAACTGTGGTATAGGCTAGAGGTGTGGGGGGTTGAGAGGATATTCCAGAGACAGAGTGGGGGACAGAACAGGCAGATTGTCTGAAATACACTGCTGAGGGGAGCAGCAGGCGAGTCAGGAGAGGTCTACTACACCATGTGCGTCAGCTCCCTAGCTGGGGATCCAGCTCCAGCTGCAGTGGCTACAGTTAGCTTTGTAGGTTGCATGTTAACTCCTTGCGCCACCAGGGAAGCGCCAGAATCATTTTTAAATGTCATGACATGCTGTTTGCTACAGATTTGAGAGGTCCTCAGTTCTTGACTCTGGCTGGGAAAAAAATTCAAACCACATCCAGGCAAAGCTAGACGGCAAGTCCAAAGATGCAGTGTTCCGAGAACAATTATGCCAAATGATGTGGCATCTCCATCCTATGTGGGATGCAGGGGTCCCTCTCTGGCATTATTCCAACTTAGCCCATGCTCTAACCTTCAGTTGGAAGGGGTAGTTTTAGTCCTTGTCAGGCAGTTAATGGAATTGTCTTGGCCATCATGCCCCAGAAGTGAGGTCTAAATTGCAATGCTTATTAGGGGACAGGTAACTGCCAGGTGATTTCAAGTTCATTCTCCAACTGTAGCTCTGTACCACCAAGGCCCTGCCCTGGGGTTGTTTTAAGGCCCCCTGCAGGTGTTTTCTGGTGTCCTGGATGTTGGTGACCATCATTTATCTTAGGCACAGCTCCCTGCCCTAACTTCCCAAAGGTGGTCACTATTAGGAGATACATATTTGCATATTTTGGAATGAAAAGTAGAGAAGGAAGGTGGAGGGGCGAGAAGAGGAAAGAAGAGAGAGAAAATGTCTAGAAAACTGAAAAAATTCCAGTGAACAAATGACTTCTCCCCCCTTCACCATTTTTTAAGAGGTTGGGGATTACTAAGTGATAAGAGAAGGGTTATCAAAAGCTTGAAGAATTCTAAATTATGAGAAAGTATAGAATTCCTTCTGCATAAAACTGCTTTCTTTATAATTACCATACAAATTAATTCTGTGGCTGATTGGTACAATAAACTATAAGCAAATAAAGTTTAACAAAAATAACATGTTTCTCTCCTCTATAATTGCTCTCTCCATGTTAACAATTATGACAAATGGATTTATTATTTGGTTCAGATGAACACATTTCCAACATGAATTTTTTCTGACCTTATCTAGTCAACTTTCAGGAAAACACAAGGCTTAGTCATAATGAATATTTATGTCCTGCACAATCTCATGGGGTGACTATGTCATTAGTGAGATCATGTAACTTTCTTTGGCTTCCAGGATAAATGTCAATAAAAGTAACAGCCCCATGAAATTGGAAGGCATATTAACTGCTTTCCTTGAGGAGGCAATAAGAGGTCACTCCAAAACAGCTGTAGTTCTACAGGGCCCTGCAGAAAATGACCACATAATTCAAAGAAAGTATGAAGGTTGGTCTGCCTTTCTTGGAGACCACGTCAATATTTCATTGAAACTAAAGATTGAATCTGTTATAATAAAGGAAACGCAGAGCAGCAGACAGGGCAGTGGATATCTGTGGCCTGGGGAAGAGAGTGATAATGAAAAGACAGAAAAGATGAAGGCAAAGAGAACTCCTAGGCCTGACCCTTATTTTCTATCAGTTGCCATTGCTTTGAACCTGAACCGCCAATATTCTCTTTGTGGAAGGCTATCCTTATTGCTTTCTCTGCTTGATCTGAAGCTAGTTTGCCATAAACCATATTTCCTTCTGAACAGAGCAATGAGAAATTTTCAGTTCTTCAAGGTCTTGATGAAGTAAATTGTCATTTGGAAAAAAGCTTTCTCAATTCCCTGTTAGCAATTCATTTGCTAGACTGATGCCTTGGTGTGGGATCCTATAAAAAGAGTCCTTGGGATGAGGATTGACATAGGTTTTGCTTAGTGCACTCAGGAGGAACAAGTGGAAGCAAGGGGTAAGCCAAGGGGGGAGCACAGGACAGCAATCTCTGTGCACTCCTAGGGATGAATTCTGTGATTCACCTTCTGGAAAGTTCCTCTCTCCAATTTTCTTTCTCCTAGTGCCTTAGCCTTGTGCCTTGGGGACTTAGCTTTTTGGCACTTCCAGGTTGCATCTGAGGGGGCGGGGGCTCGTGAGCTCCTGAGGTGTTGTAGAGAATTCTCAGGCACACTGAAAGAGTGGAAGAGAGAACAAGCTCCTGAGTTGGAAACTGTCATTGAGTTGCAAACTGCCTGCAGTCCTGGGAGAACTCAGGTCAGCAGAGGGACTATGAAGTAAGAGTCATTTTCTGCTCATAAAGTTAAAGCACCTACTACAAGTAACATTACGTGATTTCTTGTGGCTTGGGTTTTGACTGTCTAGGAAACAGAATCAAGGTTGTATCCTTAGTGCACATTGTCTTCCATGAATAGCTCAGTAGCACTTTGTGCTTCAATTTTCTTATCTGAAACATGGAGAAAAAAAATAACACATAAATATGGCTGCTAGGTAAAATGCAGGATATCTTACTACATTTGAATTTCATGTAAACAACTAGTAGCTATTAGTTGTTTATATAAAATTCAAAGTTAAAGGGGTGTTCTGTATTTTTAATTGCATAATCTGACAACCCTAACTATAAATAAACATGCTATAAACAACAATAATAAATATAACAGTACAATGATATCAATAATAATACAACAATAGTGGTATATAATGATAGAAATGACAATACTATAACAAAATCAGTGTCAGAAATTTCAAGTACATTTCTCTTAATAGTCTGTGACACTGAGCATATTCTTTTTCTATGCTTCAATATTATGTGTAAAATGAAGATCAAGTGGTTATTGGGAGTTTATTTGCTAATTTATGTAAAAGTTTTAGCACAATATGAAAGTATGGCGGACCCCAGACATTATTGCATGTCTGGGTCATAGCTCTCATTGAAACTATCCTACAAACAATTGCTTCTGTTTCTAATTTTCAGATATTTTTGAGAATGTGGATGGGGTAAGGGGATAAATAGTGTAGTTGTAGATGATGAAATATGTTAGGTATCCCATTCCACCAAAACCCAGAAGGATTATATTAATGTTTCTCAGTTATCAGTAGAAACATACCTTCTTATGTCACTAGTTCTAGAACATTTGTTCAGATTTTCACTTATAAGTTGAGAAAGTAAGAGTTGGAGTACAGAATTTTTCTATATTGTCTGCTTGCTAGAAATTAACAATCAATTTCTTTTTTAGTTAGACGATTAATTTTAGTCAAAAAGGATTGGTTTACTGGTTTCAGCGTGGGTATTGCTTTAAATTCCTTTGGAATATAGATTCTCAGAGCAAGGATCTATATGATCTATGTTGGTAAATGCATGCTCAATTTTTACAGAAGAGTTTCTAATTTTCATATTACTTAGCACTTTGATCCAATTGAAAACAGCCTTCCAGGCTGCCTGTGTTTTCTTTCATTATATCAGATGGCATGTGAACTTCTCCTCTGAGTCATTCTTACCCATGTTACTGGTGTGCTCTCCAGGCCTAAGCAATGTGCAGAATTTATGCTGGAGACTTCATCTAGTTCTGAAATGATGTGTAAGGACTTCAGTGGAAGAATGGAACAGGTAGAGGTTACATAGCAGATGTACCTACCTGGATCAGATGCTGGAATGAAAACTAATGTGATTAATTTTGTTTTCTTTACAAAAATAGGACAGAAATGCAAAGGGAATGAAAAACAAATTTGGCTTTCTGCTCCAACATAAGCAACTTGGAAGTCATCACTTCCATTTTTACAAGAAGAAAAACCTGAACACACCGAAAATCAGTGACTTCGCTTGCTCATTGAACTCAAGTCAGGGGCAAGCTGACGCACCAAACTCCGGGGAGATGGGGCATCCAGAGTCATAGCAGAGACCTGCTCGTCTGAAACAGAAGTTGTGGGAGCCACAACCAGGTAGGAAACCTAAACGTAGAAGACAATTTTAATGAATTGCTGGAAGTTGAGTATGGCTAAGCATGATGAAAAGGTATTGAGGATGTTAGTCATGGAGTGCCCCCACCTCTGTAGGCTTTAACTATAGGGAACCTACTGGGTTCTCATGGTGACTGTCTCAGAATGAGCTCCTTATGGCTCTAGCATGGAGAAGGAAAGAGTAATTTTTATGAAATATATATGAAATATATCTTTTAAACAAAAGTCTACTTTTTTAGGACAAGGACTTTGCTAGAGTCTTATTACATGTGGCACCCTCTAGTTTTCCTGTCTCACCTAAAAGGGGAAATAGACAATAGAGGTCAGGCATTCAAAGAAATATATTGAAAACACTACTAAGAAGGAAGAGAGTGGAGAGCAGAGAGAAGAAATTTTACTAAAGAAACACCTAGGGCTTTGACCTGAGAGCCACGTCTACTAATGACTGAGATTTAATTCAAAGGTTAGAGAATGTTCTCCTCCCTTAACTTATTCTGTCATACCCTGAGGGCTCTGCTAGAACAATATATGTATCATGGATGAAAGAGCAATAATCTTTTTGTGGCTACAGCCTGGATTCCTACATAGGACTGGTACCAGCTGACTTAAAGGCATTTAAGAAAATGAATGTTTGCACTGGGGGAAATGATACTGTACACAAGAACCCATCACCTTGATACTATATTGCATGACAATTAAATTGTCTTCTCTCTTTAAAAAAGTTAACATACAGATGTCTCAACTGACTTTTTTGCACAGACAACAAATTCTTTTAATAACTAGTGAAACTGAGCAATTGCTCCAAAATGTGAATTTAATGGTTCTTGACAGAGAGCAATTTACCTGGAGGAAGGGCAGAAAGATGTCCCCTCCTTTTCTGTCCAGAGTGTAAAACTTATAAGCAGAGACTGCACAGATGCTGCTCAATCTGGTTTCTTGTTAGTCCTAAAGAAAAGAAGAAAAATAATAGAAGAACTAAGGATCAGAACCTATGATGAAAGACTAAAAAGCATGGTGAAAGCAAGTCCTAGGCAAACTGAGAGAGAAAGTGTACTAGGGCAACTTGAGAATATTGCAGAGCCCGTTATTATGGAATAGTCACCAACCATCCAGTGTCCATGATTCATGAGTAGATTGTTGCTAGGGAATTACCTGTATCTCACTACTCTGCTATCTGTATTTAAACGGTTACTTGCTACACAATGTTGCCCTGCCCAGGCCTCCAAGGAGCAATTTTTTCAGACAGAACAAATAGAGTTGCTAACTTGACCTGCAGGGTTAGCTTAGTTCTGCAGTTTAGGTAACTTTGAAGGCACTGTTTTGAAAGTGAAGAAAGGATTAAGGTGATCAAATATATTTTCTGTTAAGTAGCCTCATTTAAAGTAAGGAGTAGCTTTCAGAATACTATATTATTCTTTTAAGGAAAATCTGAGTCAATTATGCCATTTGAATATTTTATGAGAAACATCTACATGATGAAATGACCATTGAATTAACATCTTTGTAAAGGTTGCTGAGATTAATTCTCTTTCAAAGACAGTAGGATGTGACAAGAGTTGATTGCCCCATTGGAAGTCTAAACAGAACAAAACAAGACACAGAGGAAAAACATAAAACAAACAAATTGACACTAGGATACTGTCTCTTCATAGTTCACAGGTCACAAAGGTTTTCCTCAACTTTCTGAGAGGAAATTAGTGTGGGACCTGAGTTTTGAGTTCCATGAATGATTTTGGGAAAACAAAAGCAATTTATGTTTTAATCATCGGTAACTAACTTGTAACAGTTTGTATAATGAAGCATAAACATGAAGGCATCTCATTTCTTCAAAATAGGGTGCATTCTAATTTTTCTTTGATGGTTTGAGAGGAAACTAACTGAAGTGTCTTACTCATGCCTTGACTTAGTACACATTTACTGAAAACCTGTTTTGTGTAAGCACCGTGCTGCACCAGACATGTGACAAACACTTTTCCACCATCAAGAATTTTATGGTGTGGTGAAAGAAATTGGCTCATGATCAGTGACTTTTGTGAAGTGGCAAATGCAATGTGACACATTGTTAGCACAATGGGCTTGGGTGGGTCTGAGCAAAGCACTATCAGAACAGTGACTGAAAGAACAAGGGGCATAGGGCCAGACCATGGAGAGTAATAGCAGCTGGAGGGAGGATCTTCCAGGCTGCTTGACCTCTAATGATCCTTTCTGGTCCTGTGCTTCTAAGCACATCGATATAATTAATTCATTTCACTATTCCCCAAAGTTCTATTAAATAAGAAAAGTGGGAAAATTTTAAGACAATTAACCACCAGAGAACTCAAAACCTAAATTAGCAAAAGACTATTAATAGGTGTATGCCTCATTTAGCTAACTTCTTCAGAGAATAAGACAGAATAAGACAAGTGGAATGTCCAATGAATTGCACACTGTTCCTTGAATATCAACTTTTTAACATCCCAACATTTATTATGATATATTTTTTGAATGTATGGCTTGATTTTGTGCCTGCTTAAGCAGAAGGTAATTGAAGACATTTTTTAGCTTTTATGGGTACCCTAGCATCATAATTATGAACTCCTGTCAGTTTCTTAGTGCTGATCTAGCTTTGGTTCTTCTCTCAACAGCAGGTCATCATCTGCCTCTACTTCCCTTGGGTTAACAACCTCTAAAAGCCCTTCCAACATCCTTTCCAATTTGCTGCTTATAATCAGCTGTGGGGCTATTACCCTGACGAAATCATTAACTCTAGGTTTTTAAGTTTTGGTCTTATGTAAGAAAGCTTGGCATTTGAAGGGAAAAGTGAGGAAGTAGGATCGGCACATATTATTTGTAGTATTGGGTATCTAATATGTGTCACACTTTGTGCTGAGTAATAGTTTTGTATCTTAGTCTGCTTAGACTGCCTTAACAAAATACCATAGGCTGGGTGACTTCAACAACAGAAAAGTACTTTTCACAGTTCTGGAGGCTAGAAGTCTCAGAACAAGGTTTTAGCACGGTCAGTTTCTGGTAAGAGCTCCCTTCCAGACTTGCATGCTCTACCACTTGGGGACATTTACATGTAATGTTGTTCTTTCTGGAACATATGTTCTATGTTCTTCATTCAGATAGTTTCCTAATATCCTTTAAACTCA
Source organism: Talpa occidentalis (assembly GCF_014898055.3). Lineage (NCBI taxonomy): Eukaryota > Metazoa > Chordata > Mammalia > Eulipotyphla > Talpidae > Talpa > Talpa occidentalis. Next base: position 24,774,453 of record NW_023604972.1, read on the forward strand.
ATTTCAATGTCTTTTGCTCCAAGAAAGATTCTCTAATCCCACCTAACCCCCATCTAGATGAGACACCTCTTCTCTGCAGGCTGATCATAGGCTAAACATGTATTAATTTTATCAACTCTGGGACTCCAGTTCGTTTTTCTTTGGCATATATTACTTTTGTTAATGATTTTATTTATTTAGAATTTTATTTTTCAGCCATCAGTCTAATTTAGTGGTACAAAATTTAATGTAATTACTTATTTGCTTCAAAGAAAAAGTCCTTTCTCTTCTAAGTAGACAATGTTAGTTGAGATCAGCACAGATGATGTTTCTGAATTAGACATGCAGGAGTGAGAGGAAGACCTACTTGTTTTCTTCAATCACTGGTGTAAGCAAAATTACCAAAGAAGACTCAGAAATTGCCTGACTGTTGTAGGTTCTGTGGTTTGCAAACTCCTCAGTATTCCTGATATGCTTTCTAGAGCTGCTTCAGATGACTTTGAACTTGAACTCAAAATAGTGGTCACTAATGAACTCTTTCAGATGGAAAGTAGAATTGTGGACAGTAAGTAAAGACTGATCCCTAAGAGATACCTAAGCTTTTCTTTCATCTCTCACTTTCATACATGTGTTCTACTTTCCAGAATTCTTCTGTTGTAATTTCGTCTGGGTCCACATTTTGGGGCAGTAGTGGCTGGAGTGAAAAGAGATGCTGATTGATTTTATCTGAGGTTCCTTTCAAGAGCAAGAACTCACCTTTGGTTTCACCACTTGTTCAACTTTTGAATACAATTCCTTATGTAATGCATCTAGTCCAAAGGAGCATTTTGCAATAATTATAGAGGAGGATTCCATCCTTTTCTTGGCATTGCTTCATGAATACAATGAAGGCCATTCTAGTCAAACAAATAGTTGAACAAAAGGATGAGTAGTTCTGGGTTGGAGAATATAGGTTGGTTGTGGATTAAACATAATCTGCCGATTCATTCTTTCCTTGCTCTAAATACATTGTGTTGAAATTTTCTTTTCCACATTTGTAGCTTCTAATTAGCTTTGAAATGATTCTGTGGTTCAGTTTAAAGTCTGCCTTCTCCTTTTTAATGAACTGATTGTTCATTAAAAAAAAAGAACATTTTGCATTTTTTATAGTTCTGTGCACTGGACCATAGAGAGGGCAGCAGATGTTACTTGAATTCTCCCACCCACGCAGCCAAATGTGAATAATCTTGGTGCTCTTGGCAAACTTCTACCTCACATAGCATCACTCTTCCAGCCTTGACAAAGATTTCATGACAAGAATTGCTCATGAAGAACAATTTCAAAGAACAACACTTATTGGTGAGAGGTACTTCTTGTAGTTGAAGGAACCATCAACTTGAAATTGGATAATTCTTGTTTTGCAAGGACCTGGGGTTAATTTTACATTCTTTATTAGGCCTCAATTTCCTTATACATAAACTAAAGATAATGCTATTTACATTATGAGAGTGTGTTTGACACATACTTGGCATTCAAGAAATTAACTTTTATATTTGCTTAGAATACACAAAATGTTTAGAATTTTTCAAAAAGGCTATGTTATTTGGTATTCTGATGGTATGATTCATAATAAAAATATATCTTTCGTTTTCATCCTCATTTCTGGCACAGAGCTCCTGAAAACCTCAGAATTTCCTAAGTGATGAGAGAGATAAAAGATTTCTTTTGTTATGTTAATGGGCTGACTATTGAAGGTCACTTGAGGCGGTAGGATGGTGTTCAGTGGAGCCAACCCCGGGATTAGAGGAAACTTGCAGACCAACCCCTTGATCTCTAGGGTAGATTCTGGAGACTGAGTTCAATTACCATGGTCATTGAATTAATCTTATGAATTAATCTTATTAATCATGCTTATGTAATGAAGCCTCTATAAAACTCCAATAGAATGAAGTTCAGCAAGTTCCCAGATTCATGAGTACTGGGGATTGGGGGAGAGTGGTCTTATAAGAGTAAGCAAAGAAGCTCTGAGCCCTTTTCCTATATGTTGTCCTCTGCACCTCTTCCATATGGCTGTTCCTGAGTTATATCCTTTAGTAATAAACCAGTGATCTAATAAACATTTAAGCCTGTGCTAGATGCTGCAGTGGGTGTTTTGGATAAAAAAAAAAAAAAGATAAATTAATTATGGCACTTGTAATAGATTGTCTACTAATTAATTTTTAATTTATAACTGGTATTGCATACCTGGAATCATCCTACTTGTTGATGGTATATAACTCTTTTTCTATTTTGTTGAATTAGATATACTAATTTTCATTGAAAATTTTTGCATCTATGTCTATGAGACATTGTATTCCCTTTGCTTCTCATCAGTGGGAGATATTGCGGTGAACTTGTGTCCTTTCTTCCTTAAATGTGTGGTATAATTTAACATTGACAGCACTGGACATGGTGCTTTTTTCTTTGGAAAGTTATTAGTTATTGACTCAATTTATTTAAAGAATTCAGACCTAATCAGATGACATTTTTTTTCGCATGAGTGAGTATTGGTAATTTTTCCTTTTAAAGAATTGGTTCGTTTCATCCAGCTTATCAAACAGGCAATATAGAGTTGTTCATAATATTTCCTTATTATCCTTTTAATGTCCATATGGTGATAATGATGGTTCTTACTCCATTTCTGTCATTAATAAATAGTGTCCTCTCTTTTTTCTTGACTATTCTTGCTACAAATTTACAATTTTACTCTTCTTTTCAAAGGAGAAAATTTTGGCTTCTGTGATTTTCTCTATTGTTTTCTAAATCATTGATTTTTTGCTATAATTTTATTACTTCTTTGCTTTTCCTTTAAGTTTATTTCACTTTTCTTTCTCTAGTGTCCTAATAAGGAAGTTCAGTTTATTGATGCTAGATCTTTCTTCTTTTGAAATATGTGCATTGAATGCACAGTTAACCAAAGAATGACATCTTTATGTTCTTTGACTAATTTGGATGGGCTCTATGGAATAATTATTTTCTATATGATTGTATGTATCATTTGACCCTAAAATTAATTGCAGAGATCTATTTTTCCCTAAAGATTTTTCGTTTGCTGCATGGGGCTGAGATTTCAAAGAATTTAGATAATATTTTTTTTACCACATTTTGACATCTGAACGGCCCTATTGCTTTAGTTTAAATGTTTTCTTGGTACTTTTGTGATGGTGTGAATGATGTGGGACTTACTGTATTTCTTTTCTATTTTTGATTCATAAAATGTAGCCTGCCAGTATATTAGTATTCTATACCAACAATTTTGGTTATAATTAGTGAGTAATTTTAACTTTGAACAATTGAAATAAATATGGTAATTATAAATTTTCCTTGAGAATGGAATTTGGATTGCTAATCTCTGATTTAGTGTTTGCATCTAAATAATCTGATACTTATCAAATGCTATAATTAATATATAATTCAAGATAACACAAATTATAGTCAATCAGTGTTACATGAGTGTTTGGAATTTAGAGTTAGTATATAACATAAATGTAGGTAAACCATTTAGCAAAAATGAAAATAATTTCTTCATTGCCAGTGATATGTGTCTTTCAACTAAAATTCTTTCTAGATGATGATGAATAATTGATTGGAATATACTTAAAATATTTAAAGAAAATTCATTAGCTACATATATTTTTCTTGTTAAAACACTTTAGGAGTTAATTCTTTATTCAAGGAGTGAGAGATATATTTGCTTAAGAAAGAGGCTTATGAGATATTTTTCTTATAATTTGGTTGTAATATCAGAATTAGTTGATCACTTTCCCGGTGGGGGTTTAATAGGCAAGTCATAGGAACAGAATGAACCAGTATCTTACCTGCTTTTCCTGTGCCATGAAAAAGAGCAAGCTAAGAAACAGGGCATGTTGAGAAGGCTGATACAAGAAGACACTAAAATCATCCTGATTCATAAGGGTAACACTTTTGAAGGCTTGAGGGGGATACTAATGTTGTCCCTGAGAGTAAGCAGCTGCTGCCCTCTTGAATTCACAATTGTTTTCTGGAAGATTTTGTCAGTCTATGTGACCAAAGTACCCTTTTTTGGGGAAATTGCTTCTAATAAAGAACAGTGATAGCACATGTATATAGATCAAAACCGATTATATCATTAGGAACTGTAAGCTCATCCAAGAAATGCTGGAACACTTTTTTGACTAATTGACTTTGTCAAATACATCATTACATTCTGCCTAATTTACATCTACCACTGATATATTTTGTCAGTGGTCATTGAAAATTGCATTATTTATTTACCTATCACCTAGGGCACGGTGTCTGGAAGGATAAGTAGGTAGTTTATTATCAAATATAAAAATAAAATTGTATTAAAAGTCAATTTACAAACACACAAGAATTTTCAGTGGTTGGTGCAAAATGAGTTTATTTTCTGTTGTAATGTCAATACTATGGTTCATGAAGCATTCCCTTGGGTGGATGCCTAGTTCCCTGGAGTTTCCTTATTCATTGACACCCCCCCACAGAATGTCATTTTTAGTTAGTACCCCTCTGCATTTCCCTGCTCTCTAGAGTCTCAACTCCATCCTGAAGATGGTCTATCTTGTTGGCTTTGTTTTGGGATGGCAAAAGTAAATCTCTCTGAATGACAGTCATCAAAGTTTACAGTGGAGGCAAACCACATTTGCCAGTGTTTCATGTCACATAGAATGTCATCAATAAAATTTACACTGAAAGTCTTCACTTTCATCAGAGGTAAAGAAAAAAGAAATAAAAAAGGCATGAGATATAAAAATTTCTCTCCTTGCTGCAATGAAAAAATCTCTTAAAAAGAAGGCTATCCCTACAACCCATCGATTTTTGATATTGACATGTAAGACATTTATCAGGATATGGATCCTGTGGAACAACAGAAATATCCTGTTATCATCCTGTTTTGACCCAATAATGTATGAAATCCAAAAGTTTCTTAGGAGTTTGATCTCACAGAGGAGTAAAACAGTGAAGTGAATGACTGAATCAGGCAGGGATGAAAGAGGCTAGGCATTTTCAAAACTGTTTTACATGGATAACATATTTCAGAAGTATAATAACTTATAATGATAATTCCTATATATAACACCTTCCAATAATAAGAATTTTTATACTTTAGTTATTAAACACTCTATGCATGGTATTTTCTGTGATATATTGTGCTAGACCCTCCTTTTTCTTGAGTAAAGTTAATATATATACTCTCAACATCATGGTTTATTTCAACTCAAGATACTTTTTTTTCTGAGTATAAATTGATGAGCCAGTGCATTTGGAATGTCAGAGATGACTCTCATGTAAGTAAAAATAAAATGTGTTTTTATATTTGTTCACAAGTTTTGGGGTTAACTGCTTTGTGACTACACAGTGACCATAGACTGGAGAAATACAGAAAAAAATGAGTGGAAGGAAAGGGTTGGAGCAAGTGCTAAAGACTTCACAATTAATCAAGAACAAATTTTAGCATCTCTTTTTTAATAGACCAAACCTTGCTTATAAAAAATCAGCAGTATAGTTAATATGAGGCCTATTATTAAGAAATATTTGAAAATCAGAGATGAAAATTGATGAAGCAATGAAGGCTTTCCTTAGCTAAATGGTTAATTCATTTAACTGCTGATGAGGCAGTTTGCTGAGTAACTGAGATTTGAGAGGTATTTGCATAAATCCCAATCTCATTGGTATGTGCAACTGATAATCTCATTAAGAAATGGTTCCACAGGGTCCACAAAGAGGTGACTATATGAGATTGAAGTAGATAACTCCATTAGTTCACTATGCTTTTCATACATTGCACATGTCAAAAATGTGTGAATAAAAGGGTTCATTATTTAATTAATACTTATGGGAAGTGGGGGGAGGGAATTAGAATGGCCCATAACAGAAAATCTAGGACTCTTTAGGAAGAACTTCAGAACTATAATGGCAGTCTTCCTAAGGAACAACTTAACAGCTTTGTTGGCTAAGTGGTTTAATTTGCTAAAGGGCATAGAGTAAGTTGTAACAATTAAAGCTTTGAAGAGTCCCTCTTGTGTTGTTAGCACAACTAGCAGACATCTCACTTGTTCAGCTAGGTTGATTCTACTGTTTAGGATAACAGGTAGTGAAAGGAAATCCCATTGCAGAGACCACAATAGACGTAAATAACTAGAGTTGTCTATGAGTTGGTAGAAATTACTTAGTTGGTCCTAATTCTGGTATGGCAGACAGAGCTAGTTATTATTTGAAAACTGTAACTTCCTCCTGAGTATACAGCCTGCTCACTCCCCAGCCTCTTGCAGTTGGGGGTTAAGGTGTATGTGTCAGAGGTCTGACCAGTGATGTAAAGGTGGGGGTGATGTACACCAGGCTGTCCTGCTGAACCCTCACATGTTTTTCTCTATTCTCTTTCTTCCTTCCTCTGGCTAAAGGTAAACTCCTAGGTAAGAAGATTCCCAAATTTATATTAGATTTGGTCTCTGAATTGCTACATGGAAAATAATGTGGCATTGTCTTACATTCAGCTTTCTCTGAACTAGAAATAAAATATACTGTATTAGACCATTGAAGTTGTTGCAAAGATTATGTTTACCCTCATACAATTGGAATCTCTACTAGTTCCTTTAGTTAGTGTCTTTTATTTGTGCTCCTTCTGAAGAAATACTTATTGAGTATTGTCTGTGTGTCAAAGACATTAATGCACTAAACACATGAGCTAGAAGTTGGCAAGCACAGGCAGGAAGCTAACATTAGAACTAGGGCATTTCTGCACTCTCTAGTGACCCAGGATTTTGTTCTGAGGCAGTTGTTGTTGAGCAAAATGCTTTGTATCCTTTGTATTCAGAGAATTGAGAACATCTTTCCTACATTGATATACTATTTGTACTGTAGGTATATCTTGGTATATATATTTGTATATATACCAAACTTTGTTAAGTTTTAATTCTGTAATCATAGCATTGACATGAAATGGTTTCTTGTTTTCAGCTTAGGTATACATTAGTCACGGAATTTCAATTTCAATTTTAAAAGGCAAACCTTTTGAAAATTTCATTGTAAAGAAATCATCTTTTTTTCCCCTAAGAGTCTGTATTTCCTAGCATAATATAATCCAGACATAAAAAGTCTTTTTACCATTAACCTAGAAACATGATTGTAAATAATATAGGTTTACCCTTATTCATTTTCACTTGGCTTCATTTCTTCTCTTATAATTTCTTTATGCAAAGGCCACCACACAACAATGGAAACTTATGATATTTCTGAGAAAATGCTAGAAAAGTATTATGGATGATTTGCAAAAGCCTCTATTTATGGAAGTAGAAGCTGTGATGGACAGATAATAGAAAATAGAGGGTATATTTTGTATTTGGAGTTTAGTTTTTTTTTCTATTGATATGAATTTTGCATTGAATTGATGGAACATTTATTACCAGACTTGTGATCTTAGGTTGATGATTAATGTGTATGGATGTGCATGGCATTTTACTTCAGAAACAGGCAATAATTTAGGAAATGAAAAACTTGTGATTAAAAATTTTGCAAGCATTTTAAGGACTAATTCTTTTTGTCATCAAGCAAATGACTTGGTATTCTGACAATGGGAAATTTATCAGCTGCAATTAGGTGAGTTTGATTTCTTTAGTCCAATAATCTTGAAATATGGAGAGTGGTAGGGAGCCATTTGAGAATCTGATAAAAGCTAAAGATCTTCAACCCAGAAAAATAAACACTACATACTTTATATATAATTCAGGGGATTCTTGATCTGCCAAGATCAACACCTCCAAGGCAATAAAGAATAACTGTTTTTGTGCAGATTGCCTTGGATAATCTGCCTTTCAAATAAGCACAAGACCTTCCTAAGAACCAATGGGCCATTATTCAAAATCATCAATGGAAGACGAAAGATTAGAAAAGTCTACAGTCGCTGGTTCAGTGGTTTTCAAACCTTTATATGTGTGAAATATATCTAGAGAATACTAAAAAGGAGGAAGATTCCTGGACTGAAATTTTAGATATTTTGGTTGAGTTTGTCTGACCTGAAAATTAGGAATCTGCGTCTTAAAAGAATTAATCTTAGTGATTCTTGTGTAGATCGCATGTGGGTCACCTTTTGAGAAACACTGTCACTTATTCCCAAGCCACTGGCTACAAAAAAAAAAAAAAAAAACCAGCTCCCGGCATACAGTCTTTGGAAATCGTGTGAGTCTGCTTTCTACTGAAATTCATCTGGAATCTTTCCCCTTATTTGCTCTTCCACAGTGGACAAAACTCAGTGTCTTGGTTATTAGAGGTCTTATGGGAGGTTATTGGAGGAAACGACCCTCTTTGGCTGACCAAATTTAGCCACCCATTGTCAAAAATTGTAGAGGAAATTATTCCTGACCATTCTGAGAAGCTTCGTGTTATAATAAGTACCAGTCCTTGCAGAGCTTTCATCAATGTTTGAAGATATAGAAGACCCCAATTAATAAGCACTGTGACCAAACCTCTAGGCTGAAATGGAAAGATGAATCAAGTCTTACTCTACATTACTGCTCTTTGGGGGAAATAAATGAACAATAGAGAAAAATCAGTATTAAATCCGTGTAATGGTGAGAAAATGTCCATACCTTAATTTACAGTTTGGATCTCTAATTTGCAACAAGTTTCTTCCCAATTACTAGATCTAAATTGGTTACCTGGGTCTAAGACAATGTGCATATGTCCTTAGATCTATCTTTTGAATAATAATCATCTAATATTAATAAATATTGTATTAATTATTTTTAAAATTACAATAATTTTAGCAATAACATTATTAAGTTAGTGTAATATAAAATAGTAATAGTAGAGTGCAATTATTGCCTATAGTTTTATTATACTATTATAAATGTTAATATAGCTATAAATATATAAGTAATATTAATATATTAATAATACATTATTAATAATCTTTCAACTTGCTTCATCTGTTGTCTTATCAAAGGAGATTTATCAAAGATTGTCTTGAAATACACACTAAGGATATCAAGCAGATACTCCCTAAACCTCTAGAGTTGAAACCAGAGAGTTTCTTCCCAATTCCAGGTTCTTCCTATCAAACTAATTTACCAAAGAATTTTAATCTAATAATTTCTCTATCAAACATTCAATACTTTCTGGAGTGTTTAAATGTGTAGGCTGTCAGACTCAGCTGTAGATTATTCTATATGAAGCAGAAATTTGGTTTATGTATTTTGGTGTATCCAAATGATCAGATCTTACTAGAAATCAAGGGGAAAAGAAAAAAGTATGCCTGGTGAAAAAATACATTTTGCTAAGCATAAGACATGACACCTCCAAAGTGGAAAAGATGTCTAGTAGAGTCATTGAAACAAGTCTAGGAGGCAAAGGTTGGTGAGACAATTTGGATAAAAGCTGATCATTTAAGGGGCAGCAAATCTCAAAGTTGTACTGTCCATGTTGCT
>NW_023604972.1:24783968-24812560 GCF_014898055.3 Talpa occidentalis
TCAACTGAAATACACTGCTAAGGGGAGCAGCGGGTGAGACAGGAGAGATCTGTTACACCATGTGGGTAGCTCCCTGGCCGGGGATTGAACTCATGTGGCAGTGGCTGTCGATAGCTTCATAGCACTGAGTCTTAACCATTTGCGCCACCAGTGAGGCCCCTAGAGGCCATTTTAAGTAGCAAAATCACTGCTAAAATAGACAAGAAGTGTGAGAACTGTGGCATTGAATAGACAGGAAGGATACATGGAGAGGACACTTGTTTTCAGTCTGAGAGTTGAAATAAGAAGGCAGAGTGTTTCCTTGTTCAACCTCAACTGAGAAAACACATGAGGCAACTCAAATTTTTCATCACCGTTCATATCTGTGAATGAGTGTGAAAGAACTGAGAATGTTATTTTGGAGTTACAAATAAATTTGAGTAAGAAAGCAAGTTTGCAAGTAGGGAATCTGCAAATAATGAGGATTGACTGTATTTAATATGCATGAATGTTAAGATGTAAGTGAGTGCCAACCAGGGAGGGGATTTTTGCTTCATTAATGAGAGAGGGCATTGCCGAAAAACTTTCTTCATTCCTATTATATTCAGATTTAGGAAAGCTCCAAATGCTTGCAGCGATCCACATAGTGTCTATCACAGCATATTGCAGGCAGGTTTCTGGAAAACAGTCTGAGGGAGAATATGGGCAGCTCATCCCACACTCACTAAACTGTGCCAGACAGAAGAGGGTACATCTCATGACTTGTTTGGGGAGAGTCTCAGTAACGTTTAATAAAGTAAGACAATTCCTTGATGACCCGCCCCCCAGAGTGTCCACTTCCTAATTCCCGAACTCATGACTATGTTACCTTGCATGGCTACAGGGACTTTGTGGCTGTGGTAATAGTTAAGGATCTTGAAATACAGTCATTATCTTAGAGCATAGCTGGCATGTCCAATGTAACATGAATCCTCAAAAGCAGAAAACCTCTTCAAGCTCATGACCCCCAGAGATGTGGCAGTATGACAAGTACCCCATCTGTTGTTGCTGACTTTGAAGTGAAAAGAAGGGGGCCATGAGTCAAGGAATGTGGGCAGCCTCAAGAAGCAGGAAAGGGAAATGGAATAGATTCTCCACTAGGGCCTCCAGAAAGGAATGCAGTCCTGAGCTTTAGCCCAGTGAGACACACATGTGAGAATTTTAACTTACGGAACTATAAAAAACTAAATGTATGTTGTTTAAGTCAACATGTTTATAGTCATTTGTGACAGGAGCAATAGAAAATTAATCCACTACTTATCAAACAAGTGACTGACTCCATGTGCTAAAAGAAAAAGAGGTGCCTGAGTGTTTCAAGATGCAGGGGAGTCTACAGGGATTCACCTACTGGCTGTGCAAGTCATTCACTTACCTGTGGCTCACCTTCCAGGTAACCTAATTTCTTTTTTTCTCCATTGCCTCTCAGCATATGCCTTTGGAGCCATTTATTTGTTTAAATTTTCCACTCCCTAAACTTCTCATTAATGAAGTCCCTAATGGCACAACTATCATCAATGAATTAACTAGCAACAAAATTCTATGAGTCACAGTCAGGAAGCCTGGTCCAGACTAACAGCTGTGACTGAGGAAGGCAGGAAAAACGAGATTGCTTTCCTGCTGCTCCTCATGCCTTGTGACCTCTCTAAAGGACTTATCACAGAGTCCACACTAAAAGACTAAAGTGAAAGTCTGTTACTGACCCAGGAACATGCCCACCTACGCTGTGCCCTACCACATATTTGAGGGAGATAAAATAATGAGCAACCTCTAAAGAACCTAGAGTTTAGTCAAGAGTATAGATAGACTAAATTTTAATATATAGTATATATGTTCTTCGAGAAAGAGACAGGTTTCTGTGTGACCATGTCAAAAAAGCAGTCCACCCAGTTTCAGATGGTCATGGAAAGGGTCTCTGGAGAAATGTACTGAATCCAAGACTTGAAGAATGCTCAGAAGTTAGTCAGACATATGGGATAATAGCAGAGAGTGTTCAAGCAGATGGAACATGGACAAGTTCAGAGGTGACAGTACAAATTGTCAATATTTATTGGATGCTTACAGTAACTGTCCTTTACCAACTAAGTGCTTTAGATTGATGACTTCATTTCATCAATAATAATCTAATGGTTACACACTACAATTAATTCCATTTTCCATGTAGGAAAGGGAAGAACGGTGAGTTTCTGAATCTTTTTTTAAAGATTTATTTATTTATGCATACAAGACCTAGGGTATAGTCCAGAGGTGTGGGGGTGAGAAGATTCACCAGAGAAGAGTGAGGAACAGAACAGCAGACTGACTGAAATACACTGCTGAGGGAGTAGCAGGCGAGTCAGGAGAGGTCTGCTGCGCTATGTGGGTAGCTCCCTGGCTGGGGATCGAACTTGTGCTGCAGAGGCTGCAGATAGCTTCATAGGTTGCATCTTAACCCCTTGTGCCACCAGGGAGGCCCCGAGTTTCTGGATCTTGCTCAAGATAAAACAGCTTGTAAGTAGTTGAACGTCGACTTGAACTCAATAATCTGGCTCTTGAATTCTGCACTGTCCCTTGCTCAGTCCCAAACAAGAGATTCAAAAATTCATTCCAGGAATTGAAGTAAGTTCCATGTGCTTACAACTGAGAATATTGGGGGCAGGGAACTGGATTCTGCAATGTCAGGAAATGAAATGTAAGTATTTATAACCAACAAACATACCTGTCGAGTGCTCAAGCTTTCATCAGTCTTTTTTTTTTTTTTTTAAATATTAAATTTTATTTTTATATTCCCCCATACAATTGCAAACGCCCCATTCTAACCCCAATCCTTCCCCTCCCGCCCCACCCCCCAAAAGTGTCTCTGGTTCATAGTTTTTTGTTGATTTTGATTTTCACTTTCTTATATTCATTTTCCTGTCCCTTATTTAAGTTTTCTAGATTCCTGCTATGAGTGAGACCATCCGGTATTTTTCTTTTTCTTTTTGGCTTATTTCGCTGAGCATGATCCCTTCCAGCGCCATCCATGTTGCTGCAAATTGCATGTGTTTATCTTTTTGAATGCTGAGTAATATTCCATGGTATATATGTACCACATCTTCTTGATCCAGTCATCTACTTTTGGGCATTTGGGTTGTTTCCAAAGCTTAGCTATTGTAAACAGTGCTGCTATAAACATAGGGGTGCAGGTGCTCTTTGGAATTGATGTTTCTGTGTCCTTTGGGTAAATACCTAGGAGTGGAATTGCTGGATTCATATGGAAGCTCTATGTTTAGTAGGTCCAGAAATCTCCACACAGCTCTCCATAGTGGTTGGACCAGTTTGCACTCCCACCAACAGTGCACAAGAGTTCCTTTTTCTCCACATCCTCGCCAACATTTGTTGTTGCTAGTTTTTTTAATATGTGCCATTCTCACTGGTGTGAGATGGTATCTCATGGTAGTTTTGATTTGCATTTCCCTGATTACAAGTGATGTTGAACATTTTTTCATATGTCTGTTGGCCATTTGCATTTCCTCTTCAGAGAAGTTTCTTTTTAGCTCTTCTGCCCATTTTTTGACTGGATTATTTTCTTTGTTGTTGCTGAGTCTCATCAGCTCTTTGCAGATTTTTGGATCAGTCCTTTATCATTAGTGTTGGGTGCAAAAATGTTCTCCCAGTTGGTGGGGTTTCTCTTTGTTTTTGTTATTGTCTCTTTTGCTGTGCAGAAGCTCTTTAATTTGATGTAGTCCCAGCTGTTTATCTTTCTCTTCACTATCACTGCTTTGGGTGATGTGTCTGTAAAGATGTCTTTGATGTGCAAATCCCGTAGTGTTTCGCTATATTTCCTTCTATGTATTTTATGGTTTCAGGTCTTATGTCTAGTTCTTTAATCCATTTTGAGTTGATTTTTGTGTATGGTGTGAGGTAGTGGTCAAGCTTCATTCTTTTGCATGTAGCGACCCAGTTTTCCCAGCACCATTTATTGAACAAACTTTCTTTGCTCCAATGCATAGTCTTTGCTCCTTTGTCAAAGATTAGTTGACCATAAATCTGTGGGTTTATTTCTGGATTTTCTATTCGATTCCATTGGTCTGTATGTCTGTTCTTGTTCAATACCATGCAGTTTTGATGATTATGGCTTTGTAGTATAGTTTGAAGTCTGGGAGTGTGATGCCTCCATTTCCTTCTTTTTTTTTCAGTAGAGCTTTGGCTATTCGGGGTTTTTGGTGATTCCATATGAATTTCATCAATAATTGTTCTATTCTTTGAAGAATGCCATTGAGATTTTGATTGGAATAGCATTGAATCTGTATATTGCTTTTGGTAGGATGGCCATTTTAATAATGTTTATTCTTCCAATCCATGAGCAGGGGATGTCTTTCCATTTCTTTGTGTCTTCTTCTATTTCTTTTAACAGTGTTTTATAGTTTTCTTTGTATAGGTCCTTTACCTCTTTTGTTAGATTTATTCCCAAATATTTGATTTTTTTTGTTTCGATAATAAAAGGGGTGGTTTTTTTGATTTCTTCTTCTTCAGATTTATTGTTTGTGTATAGGAAGGCTACTGACTTTTGCGTGTTGATTTTGTATCCTGCCACTTTACTGAATTGATTGATGAGTTGAATTAGTTTTTCTGTGGAGATTTTGGGGTTCTCTATGTATATTATCATATCATCTGCAAATAGTGATAGTTTGACTTCTTCTTTTCCTATTTGGATTCCTTGGATGTCTTTCTCTTGTCTTATTGCTCTGGCTAGGACTTCAGTATTATATTGAAAAGCAGTGGTGAGAGTGGACATCCTGTCTTGTTCCAGATCTTAATGGAATTGCTTCAGCTTTTCACCATTGAGAATGATACTGGCTGTTGGCTTGTCATAGATGGCCTTTATGATGTTGAGGTATGTTCCTTGTATCCAAGAATTTCAAGGGCTTTTATCATGAATGGGTGTTGCACTTTGTCGAAAGCTTTCTCAGCATCTATTGATATTATCATATGGTTTTTATATTTCTTTTTGTTGATGTGTTGGATAACGTTGATTGATTTTCGGATGTTAAACCATCCTTGTGCCCCTGGAATGAATCCAACTTGGTCGTTTCATCAGTCTTTAATGAGCATTTGGAAGCTGTAGGATTCATGGAAAGGGCATAGGCTTTGTTGTGAAATCAACTTGAGTTCTAATCCTCCCACTTTGACTTAGAAGCTGAGCAACTTAAGCAAGTTCTTTAAATTTCCTGTGAGTCCATCTGTGCCTTGGAGATTATAATAGTCACATCGAAGAGCTGTTGGGAGGATCATGTGGTGCAAAGTACTAAGTGTCTGGCATATAGTAGAACTCAAATGTTCATTTTTTTCTTTCCTTTCTTACCCTATTGGACAGAGTAGGCAGACTAAGTACCTCTGCATGTTTCAGCCAGCACAGAGCAAGAACTTGAACACAAGTGAATATTGACCACAAATTTTAAAGGGTTACATTTGAGTGGGGGTACAAACCTCAAATTTTTTGGTCCAAAATCTAAATACCAAGGACTCTGCAGTACGAAGGAAGGTCACTGGAGTTTCTGCTCCACCACCGGTAACTGTGATTCTCTTCTTTTTGCTTCTGCCTTTTCATCTGAACAAGAGCAGGTTGAACTTAATGGCCTCTGTGTACTATTCAGTCAAGAACAAGTTCACTCATGCCTTGCATATCTGAGCAGAAATAGGGCTGGAAAATAAAATTGATTTCTGAATCAAGTCACAATTCTCAGATTAAACAAAACATATATATATGGATATGTAATATATATGTGCATATGTATATATATTATATATCATTTTTAAAAGAGAATTATGACATGGGAGATGCAGGAAAGCTAAGCAGGTAGATGATAAGATGTGGGGGCTTTTATGTTTGATAGATACCTCTTTAAATTTGTGTATCTGTAAAATGAAAAACATAGTTTTCTTTCATTAAATTGCATTCAGATTAAAGGGTCACTCTTCATTCCCCAAAAGAAAACACAATATACCAACAATATGCTATTCCTCTAAGAAATACAAGGAGCATATTCCTGTAAATTACAGGTGCCTCCCTTTGTGGCTTCCACCTTCCAGGGCCTCCCCTGTGCAACCCTGAGCATATCTCCAGCTGCCTCCCCTGTGAGTGTTTCCTGTGTGGGTCTCCTTGAAGGCAGAGGCTGTCCTTTTCCCATTTAGTTCTAAATAGTGCCTGGAATAGTGCCCAGTACATGGTTTTCCAATATATATTGATTGTTCAAACTAATAAAGTAATAACAAATAAAACTATGAAATTGCATTTTTATTCCAGTAGATTGGGAAAGAATTTTAAAAGTATATACTTAATGTGGGCAGTTGCACATGAACTAAAGGCACCTGGTTTGAAATCAATGCAATAATGCCTTAAGTGTATTAAAACCTCTACACCCTTTGTTCCAGTAATTCCATTGCTAGGACTCCATTCAATAGAGATGATATATTATTTTCCAAGTATAAAAACAATGCATGGGAAAAAGACTGTAAATAAATACACCAAAATATTAATAGTGACCTCTTCTCAGTAGGGGATTTCAAAATGATTTTAATTTTCCATCTTATACATCTCTGTATTTTTCCAAATATATTAAGGAATCAAGTAAAAAAAATATTTTGAAGATTTATTTATTTATGCATACAAGAGCTGGGGTACAGGCCAGAGATGCCAGGGGTGAGGGGATTCACCAGAGACAGAGTGGGGAACAGAACAGGCAGACTGACTGAAATACACTGCTGAGGGAGGAGCAGGCGAGTCAGGAGAGGTCTGCTGCGCCATGTGGGTAGTTCCCTGGCCAGGGATCAAACTCGTGCTGCAGTGGCTGTGGATAGCTTCATAGATTGTGGATAGCTTCATAGTGTGGTGCTTAACCCCTTGTGCCACCAGGGAGGCCCCATGTAAAATTCTTACAGCAGGATTATATAGCACTTTTGTAGTTATATAAGAGGGTTTTAAGAGTTAAAATAGATAATCCTAAATACATTAAAAATATGTTCATGTTCCTGAAATACCTAAGATTCTTTTATTATCCTAGTACCTGATATAGCATCTTCATGTTGTAAGGTTATATATATATATATATATATATATATATACACACACACACACACACACACACATGCACAATAAAAGGATATATATATATATATTCACATGATATTATAGGAATATATCCTCTTGGGTCCTCAATGTGTCTTTCTTCACTCTCTAAATTTAGAAGTGCCACTTGTATTTTTCTTCTGGTCATTTAACTTCCAGAGTCATGCAAATATCAGCAGACTTATTTTTCTCCAAAACAGGTTAATGCTCCAGTTAAGTGCTGTCCAAATAGTTTTTATTATAAAGTAGCACAGTTCTCCCTGTGAGATTTCAACATCACATGCTTGGAGGAACTGAAAAGTGAACTAGGTTACAAGGATGTGTGGGGGTGTCTGGCCAAGGGTCCATGATTGCTGATATAGACACAAATGTGGCTCTTTATTAATGGAGCTCTTTTAGGTAGAACAATCATCCTGCCATTCCTTTCTTTCTAAAAAGGCCAGTGCTTGCTTGAACAGGTTTATTTCTACTGAGTGAAGGCTTCAACTTTTCAATACAACTAGCCATGATTGCATCTTTTTAACTACACATACCTCAGGGCTTCCTCCTGGAGTTTGTTACATCAAGTAGCCAACTTCTCATATTTCCATAAGATTTCCACTATATTCTTTTAACTCTCTGGTCCAAACATGATAAAATCTCCCCTCCTACAATGAAAATCTTTTCTGCTCTATTCTTTTGAGCTTTGATTCTATTTCTGTCATTTCGAGTATCAATGTCTTTGAAAAGTAGTTCACACTCAGCTGAATATATTTGACATTCCCCCTGCTACTCCAATTTCTAATTTCCACTCTTGCTATAGTAATGAAACCATTTTCTTTACTTTTCTTCAAGTCTTGTATTGGTCTATTTTATGTTATTTATTTATTTTAAATATTTTTATTGAGTTAGTATTGGCTTATGTCCTTGATTCCATAATACGTGTGTAGGATCCCCCCTTTAAGCCTTGCTGACATAGAACGCCGACCGCCAAGGACCATTAATCCACCACCACAGCATTTTCACTCTCTCCGTTATTTGTTCTCCTCCCTCAGCCTCCCTCTGCTTGTCCCCATTCCACAGTGAGGTTTCAAGGGTTAGTTTCTTTAGTTTAGCTTCATCTGACTCTCACTTTTGTTTAAAAATGTTTTCTTGAAAATCGCCCATCACTTTGCTGCAGCAATGGCTTTTCCATTTTTCAACTTCCTTAATGCCTCCTGCTTTACTGCCCCTTACTTTTCTATCTTATGGAAATTCATCTCTTTTCACTTGCATGCTTGGAAGGATAGGGTGTCAACAAGCAAGGAGTTGGAATTTCCCCCTTGCACCATAATTCTCTAATCATAGGAGCACTGGTTTGAAAGCGCATTTAATTTTGCAAAATGTTTACAAAACTAAATATAAGTGTGATTTTTATTGTAATGTGAAAAATAAAACTTTGGCCTCCCAGGTGGCGAGAGGGTTGAGCACAGCGCTGTGAAGCTGTCCACAGCTTCTGCAGCGCTGGTTCAATTCCCAGTCGGCCAGGGAGATTCCCACATGGCATGGCAGACCTCTCCTGTCTAGCCCGCTGCTCCCCTCAGCAGTGTTTTTGGTTGGCCTGCCTGTTCTGATCCCCACTCTGTCTCTGGTGAATCCTCTCACCCACCCGCCCCTCTGGCCTGTACCCCTGTTCTTGTATAATTAAATATATCTTTTAAAAAAAGAAAAAAAAGAAAAAGAAAACTTATGTCATGAAAATCTATCTTCCTACCCCAACTCATCCCATCCTTCCCCATTTAAACTAGTGAGCATTCTCCCAGTGATTTTTGTGTGTATCTTTGTTAATATGCTGATATGTATATAAAAATAGACATTTAACAAATAAAAATGATACACTCATATCTTTCGGTAAAAGAATGAGCTCACATGTAAAAATTTTAAAGCTGTTAATTGCTTTAAAATGAAAAGGAAGAGCTACTAAGGGTAGGAAGGAGAATAGCAGGAGACAAACAGATCGACAGATGGCTTGTCTTTATGCTTAAAATATCTCAAGCATACATCGGCATATTTCATGTCCACACCATACAAAGCTTCTTAAATTTAGCAATGCAGGATTAAGTGAATTTTCAGCTTTGATTTCTTTTTAATAGTCTTTTTGTTGCTAATGTTGAAAATGATGGCACAAAGATCTTGATTGAGGACAGCAATTAATTTTTATTTCAGTTTTCTTTTTTTAAATTTTTTTTATTTATACATACAAGAACTGGGGTATAGGTGTGGGGGATGAGAGGAATCATCAGAGACAAAGTGGGAAACAGAACAGGAAGATCTACTGAAATATACTGCTGAGGGGAGCAGCGGGCGAGACAGGAGAGGTCTGCTGTGCCATGTGGGTCAGCTCCCTGGCTGGGGATAAAACTCATGCCGCCGTGGCTGGCCATTGCTTGATAGCGCTGAGATTTTAACCCCTGAGTCACCAGAGAGGCCCTATTTCGGCTTTTCTTAAGCACTTGAAACAAAAGACTTGTTTCTATATGGCTTTATTTTAGCAATAGGCTTTGATTTTCAAAAGGTAGGCGGTTGAAAGTAGGTGCAGTCCAGCAATAGAAAGCGAGCATCTTACTGTTGATACTCTGTCTATTCTGGCTGTGCTGTCCATGGTGGATTTCACAGCCTGCTAATATACGAAAATATCTTTACACGTGGTAAGTTATACTCTAGCCCTGTGATAACATGCCTTAAACAAAGTATTAAAAGCATTGAACAAGATGGCCTCTGAGTATAATGAGGTTTACTAGTTTTCTAGAACATGAAACACCTTTTGAAGTAATTTTCAGAAGATGAAGAAAGATTTGTTCTACGTGGGAGAAGATTTCAGCATTCAGCCTGAAAAGAACCTCAGGTTAAAAAGACATTAGGGGATTTTTCCTATGAACTAAATGATTAGATACTGATATCTCCTCAAGCATGCTGTTGCAAAGGGAAAGGTTACAGAAGAACGGGTATTAGAAGGGCAGGGAGGGGATTAAAGGATAAAGATAAGCAACATTCTATTATTATAAAGTCATTACCCAGCACTGGAGTTAGTATTAATCATGTTACCTTGAAAGACATGAATAGTGATCATTAGCTATTATCTGTACAGATTAGAAAAGAGGGACTTGAATAAAAGATTTTACTAAAAAGATCCAAAAGTGAAAAGTACTTTAGAATATGGAGCCCATTAAAGAGATAAAGAATGCATTAATACATGTTTAATGAAGGGTTAAGGAAATTGGTAGCTTTTCCTAAGGGCCTGAAGGCTGCTGGGGCACTAACTCATATGCGTGCAGTGAAAAGATTGTTGGGCTTTTTTAACTTAAACAAGACGTCATTGATATTTTTCTCTGACTTATTTCTATTAATGTGGCTAGAATTTAGTGCTAACCTCCATATTGGTAATTTTCATTTTAATCATTAATGCTCATCATCACAAGCACTAAAGAAATGTGGCAAATGATTGATTTGAGTTTTAATTTTGTGATGCTTGCAAGACTTTGCAAGGCAAATGCTTAGGAGCTTTTTTCCCTGGTCAAGCCCCACTTGCTACCTGCCATACCAGCGTGAACTCTTAGTCTGAACAGATGGATTTTCCACAGGTGTGCTTACCTACCAACGAGGAATGTAACACATATTTAATTTCTTTAAAATGCAAAGGCACTAGGATGGCGCTGGAAGGGATCATGCTTAGCGAAATAAGCCAGAAAGAAAAAGAAAAATACCGGATGGTCTCACTCATAGCAGGAATCTAGAAAACTTAAATAAGGGACCAGGAAAAAGAATAACTATAAGAAAGAAAATATCAAAATGAACAAATATCTATGAACAAGAGACACTCTATGGCAGGTGGGGGGCAGGGAAAGGAGGGCTTGGGGTAAAAATAAGGGGGTTGTAATTGTATGGGAATATAAAAAATAAATTTAAATTAAAAAAATAAAATAAAAGATAAAAAAAAAAATAAAATACAAAAGCAACAGTATTAAAGCCATTTACTAATCATGAAGCATTGCCCAATTAAGAACCAACCCAGAGTACATTTCCAATAAATTAAAATACCTGAGTGCAGATAGGTAGCTCTTAAAACCTTGGATTCTGCCCTTTTATGTCCCACCCAACATTCTTATTCTCTCAGTCTAGGGCTTTCTGCAGGTGAGTGAATGTTCACCTATTCCTCCAAATGCATTTCAATCGATATAAATGCATCCCATCATCACAGGCAAATGAAAACTACTGCTTTAATGCTTCAGTAAAGCGTAATTGAAAAGAGAAATCAAAATGCTTCAGTTTATGATCATTACTCAATTGCAACACTTACCATCATATCTTTTTTTTTTTAACCCTCAGAAAACCAGAACCCCTCTTGCCTGGGCCAGTTTCTTCCTCACACTTTATGGGCACTGAATCCTGTTGTTTCTTTAATCCTCTCCAAGTGGCCCCAGTCTGGCCATTCTTATCCTATCCCTCAGGCAAATGAAAGGGTTCGACAAACACTTCACACTACACTGAGTAATTTCTTAAATCCTTTGGTTTATTTTCTTCACCTATATAATTTTAATAATAGCATCTACTATGTCCATACACCACGAGAATGGTGATGAGACCTACCACTTTAGATTCAAAGCATGTATTACCTTACAAAAGATTATCCAAATGATAAATTATGCAGATAATTCAATCATTTTATAGTTATAGTAGTCAATAGCTCTTTCTTTTAATATTGAAATGATATTTTAAATTTCTACCTTCCTGGTACAATATGAATCAATGCCATTCAAATTTAC
Organism: Talpa occidentalis; assembly: GCF_014898055.3. Taxonomy (NCBI): domain Eukaryota; kingdom Metazoa; phylum Chordata; class Mammalia; order Eulipotyphla; family Talpidae; genus Talpa; species Talpa occidentalis. The sequence continues at coordinate 24,795,852 of NW_023604972.1, forward strand.
CAATCAGGGCCTCCCCGGTGGCGCAGCGGTTGAGCGCTGGGTTGCGAAGCTGCCGGCGACCTCTGCGGTGCCGGTTCGATCCCCGGCTGCTCCCCAGCCACCAGAGGAGGGTCCCACATGGCACGCAGACCTCTCCTGCCGCCCGCTGCTCCCCTCAGCAGTGTACTTCGGTCCTTCTGCCTGTTCTGCTCCCCGCTCTGGCTCTGGTGAATTCTTTCACCCTCCCGCACTTCTGACTGTACCCAGTGCATGTATAAACAAAACAAACAAACAAACAAATAAATAAATAAATAAAACATGCCTCTATTAAAAAAAAAAAAAAAAAAAAATTTACCAATCAGTTAGGGATCATTTTTAAATGTAGGTTCTAATTCAGTAGGTCTAAAGTGGACCTGAGATGTGGTGCTTTTTAAAAAACTATTTTTTTTCTCCTCTATGACCTATAATTCACATATAACACTATGTAAGTTTAAGGTGTACAGAGTGATGATTTGGTGCACATATATATTGTGAAATAATTACCACAGTAGTATTAGTTAACACCTCTATCACCTCACGTATTACCAGTGTGTGTGTGTGTGTATGATGAGATCATTCAGAATTACTATCTTAGCAACTTTCAAGAACATAACAGTATTGTCAACTATAATTACCATCCTGTACATTTGATTCTGAGACCCTATTCATATTTTTTAAGTTAATGGAAATAAATTTTACTTGAAATAGTATAGATCAAAAGCCCTCATTTAAATAACATTTACAACTTGGTAACTATTACACATATATCTCTTTATATATGTGTATATATATCGATAAATAGCTAACTAGCTAGCTAGCTGGTGTGAGGTGATATCTCATTGTGGTTTTGATATATATTTCCATTAAGCTTAGAGATGTTGAGCATCTTTTCATATACCTGTTGGCAAATTGTATTTCTTTTCTGGAAAAAGTTTATTTGGTCCCTCTGCCAATTTTTTAAACAATTTTTTTTTCTTGCAGTTGATGTTGTCTGAATTCTTTACATATTTTGGATATTAACTCCTTATCAGAAATATGGTTTTTAAGTATTTCGAACAAGTTCTAGATGATGATAGCTTTGGATATTGAGGAACTAGGAGAAAAAACCCAAAAATCTATATAGGTGTGAGACAGATGAGTTGGGACTTGACACACTTAAGCTCTACTCTTATGTCCTCACCCAAAGTATGTGATTTGACAGATGGTTCTCTGAGCTTTTGGTTTCCTCATTTAAGATGAAAACATTAATATTTATTATACAGTAAGCATAGACAAATAGTGGATACTTAATAAATAACCATATGGAACATTAGAAAAATGATGAATCAGTGTTAGGATTTTTAAGGACCTTTTAAAGTGGAAAAGATGGGTATTTTTTTTAAAAGATTTATTTCGTTTATGCATAAAAGAGCTGGAGTACAGTCCAGAAGTGTGGGGAGTGAGAGGATTCACCAGAGACAGAGTGGGGAACAGAACAGGCAGATCAACTAAAGTACACCGCTGAAAGAAGCAGCGGGCGAGTCAGCATAAGTCTGCTGCGCCATGTGGGTTGCTCCTGGCTGGCGCGGGGAATCAAACTCGTGCTGCAGAGGCTACATACAGCTTCATGGGTTGTGTCTTAACCCCTTGTACCACTAGGGCATTTTCTGTGAGGCAACTTTGGTAGAGCTTCCAGATTATTTTCAATCTTCATTTTCACCTAATAGTCAACTTGACAAAACATATATAAGATTGTGTCATTTTCAATAAAGAATTGAGTCTATAATTTAATGCAGTTCACAGTTGAGTAGCCTAGAGTTCACAATGGAAAGACAAGTTGAAGTGGTAGGCAAATGATGAAACACATTTCTGACCAAGTGATTTTATGAAAATATACTTTGAAATGTGTTCTCAGTTAAGGTAGTTTCTTAAAGGCACCCTGCATTAGAATGATGTGCAAATTTCTTTTGTATCCTTTACAACACTCCTACAGAATAGTAAATATGTCATATTAATATAAAATAGACATCCAGTCCAAAAGTTGTAGGATACAGGTGACCTTTTAAGCTGGAAGACAGTGAATTATACTGACAGGAAACATTACTTCACCAAGAAGTACACAGAATTCATCAAATTTCAGCTAAGAAGCATTCCTTGTTAGCATAAAAGATTTTAATATTCTCTGCTTAAGAGACCTTTAAAGTGAGAGTAATTTAGTATATATCAAATAATGTTAAAGAGATCGGTGGGTGGAGTTGCCCTGTTTTAAGGCAAAATATGAAGAGTTCAGTTGAATTATTCGTGATGCATTTGACACAGTTCTAAGAATATGTCTGAATAAACAAGGCAATAAGATCAATATTTTGGGGGGTTTCTTTCTTCTTCTTTTTTTTTTCTCCATGATCATCTAAGTCTATTTTGGCTTTTCGTTACTGATTAGTATCTCACTAGTTATTATAACAATTCAAAAAGACTTACCAGAGCTTCATAAGAATCAATTTTGTTAATTTTCTTCCTTGCATAGATAAATGTAATCAAATATATTTTCATTTAATGAGACCTGAGTTTATTTAGGCATTTTGAAGTTTATGGGAAGGTTTTTCATCACCCTGCATGAGAATTTTAGACTAATATTTTCCATAAAGGATATCTCTAAACAGATGAAAAATCTGAAAATTGATTTAAGATCAGTGCACAATGGCAAGTTTGACACAAATTCTAGCATATTATATATGATTTGAGGGATAAAGATGACCAGTCTAGAAAAATTACCCACATGATGTAGGTGAGCACCTGCCATTCAGCTTTGAGAAGGGGGTTGGAGGAAGTGTTAGTGGTTACAGAAATCATTTTTGCATTGGTGCTTCTGGAAACTGAGGGAGGAAATGCAATTTTCAAAATATGAACAGCAATCCAAAATCCAAGACTCTTGTGGCATAATTATTTATGACACTTTCAGAAATCCTTGTATTTTGCTATATGTTATCTTTATCTTAATCACAATATGGAAAGCAGAATATTGATTTGAAAAGAAAGAAAAGCTGAAGGAATGAGTTTGAGTTTAGCTCTAATATATGCCATATATATATATATGTGTGTGTGTGTGTGTGTGTGTGTGTGTGTGTGTGTGTATCTTTGCACACAGCTGTATATAGCATATATAGCTTAATGATTTGATTTAGAATAAATATGACTTATTTAAGTGCAAATAGAAGTGATGACTATTATCATGTTCCCCAATCCATAAAAACCAACCCTTAAAATATTAAAAACACTATATATTTGATAGAAGCAATTTTTTATGTTCTTTTTCCTATTCTTTTGCCATTATTATGTCTGAAGATTTGAAGTAGACTTCTGAATCTTTTAGAAATTTCTTAACTGAGGTATTGCCATGTGGATTTTTTGCCACTTTACCATTTTCTTGCCTGGGAAGTAAACCTAAGGCAGATAGCATGAGACATTTAGTGCAAAACCTGGCACATGTCATGCATTTAGCATTTGCAAAACTATGTATGTATTTATGGTATGCTATATACTTTCTGCATTTGATATTGCACCAATTGGAAACTTCCTCATGTAAAATGGAATGTCTTTAATTGCCTACATAGGAAAATAGGTCTTCAGGCCAAACTTCATCATGATTGCAAAATATTTGAATTTTGAAAACACTGATGCAGAAGCTCAAACTTTTTCTCTTCTAGCAGATGTGAGTTATTCTCAAGACAGCTCTCGTGATAAGTACTGAGGGCCTATTCCATCAGTGCACATGTGCTGAAATGTTCTGTTACCCAGCATTATAATTAGAGATTATTTCACAGTGATTTTCAGCACAGATGAAATTTAGCTCACTTAAGATATGACAGCCATCATCTCTTATTTTCATTAAACATGCTCTAGAGCGGGTGGTTATAGAAATAAGATGGGAATTAGCATCTGAAAGTTTAAAGATGATTGCAGAATTTCTTCCTTAGAAAATTATGGGTTTCCCTTGGCTTAGCTTTCCTAAAATAAATCAGCATTGCTCCAAGTGGCAGCCTCTGCTGCCTAGTGTATCACATTGAAGCGTTCATCTATGTCCACAAAAAAGGGAGTCTGATTTCAGTTGTTCCAAAATATAAGATGTGTCTCACTCTAGAGATGTGGGGGAAATTGACTGAGCGTGTTACCAAAGCCCATATGCCCCTGGATAATTTGCCCACTTTTCCCTCTCTGACTATGTCTGTGTAATTGCATCTACTCCATCATACATATTCTTCAATGGCATACAGATTCCTATTCCTGGTAGCAAGTCTTTGCAGTATTTTTTTTTTTTAATTAGGAAAGTATTTCTAGTTCTCTGTAAAAAATAAATGGAACTTTATCTGGGTAGGACCATCACACAAACCAGGTTATTTCTTTCACTGATGATTATTTCCCATGGTGTCCACGTACAAAGAAAAAAGGTCAGTCCATATTGACTGGCTTCCAGTTCTGGCCTCATTTGCACACTGAGAGTTTTGGGATTTGCTTCTTTGGAACCAAATGTTACTGCTCTGCAAAAGAGGGCCCATTAGGAAAATGGGAGTGCTCGGGATAGGAAAATTCCTTGAGGCCCCATTCTTTTTATTAATACTTGAATTGTCTCCATCTCCTCATTGCTGTGATACTCAACCTCTTCCAAGGGTATTCCTAGCAAGCATGTTTCTGATAGAAGCAATCCTTACAGGGATCTTAAAACAAAAGTGTTCATCTATTTCATCTGAGTGCTGCAGCTTCTTCTATTGGCTTCTGGAACCAAAAGAATAGCATAGAAATAAGGACCTCTAGCTCACTGTTCATTTCTCCTGCTCATTTCAGGATGTGTGGTCACTGAATTGTCCACTCATGTTTTATTCTCATTGCAAAAAACTTACAAATTAGTAACACTTGTTGCTTAGTATTAGACTTACAGTAATGGAGGGCTTATGGAGTCAGGGCTGATTTGACACAGGTCATAAGGGAGAGTGAAGTATTAAAAGAATTAGAAGCAAGTGTATAAGAACAGAGACAAGAGACCATTTACCCCCAGCAAATGGAAAATATGACCTTGGTCCCTGACTTTATAGTTCCCACTTGTAGTAGCTAGTGAGACTCCTATTTACTTCTTGTCATCATAATCTACAAAACACCACTATTTCCTTCCAATAGATTCTCTAAAGCATTCAGTTGACAAATATTCACTCATAAACCTACAACTGAATGAGACTTTCTCCACCCGCTCACCAACTACATTCTTCTAAGTCATAAAAGAGGGAATTTAGAAAACCTAAACAAGGGACCAGGAAAAAGACTAATTAATACAAAGCAAAAATCAAAATCAACAAGCAACTGTAAACCAGAGACACACTATGGGGGGGGTGAGGAGAGGTGGGATGGGGAGAGGAAGGACTAGGGTCAAAATAAGGGAGGGGTGCAATTGTATGGGGAATATAACCAAAATGAAAATGCATACATTGTGCAAAAATGAAAAATGATATAAGAATTATATTTAAAAAAGAGTAAAACTAATAAAAGATACCTTCCTGTGCATCCTAAAAAAAAAAATTACCAGCATGGGCAAAAAGAAAAAAAAAAAAAAAGAGGGAACAGTGATTGTTTCCTCTACTAAAAAAAGGACAGAAGCTTAGGAAGTGAGACTCTGTGAAGGAAGAGGCACTATCATTTTGTCTCCCACCTTAGCATTTTGTGCCTTATGTTTTTGAAAAAGAAACAGAGAAGAAAAAGCTCAAAAATAATGACATAATTGGGTTGATCTCTGTTTGGAATGCAATGCATGAACGGAGCAAATGTCATGCTCTTTCATTGTTCCAGAACCAAAGACTAATGAGTCGGTTTCACCTCTTTGCCTTGAACATGACTTGGCTGAAGGTTAATCACATTAACTCCTGTGAATCAACATTCTGCAATGTCATGGTGCAAAAAGAAACTCTATCAATGACTCCAGGAAATTAGAACCCCATGTGATGATTTTCAGACTTTTCTAAACCAAGAATAGTACTGCCAACTCTATATGCCTTTTGGGATAGTGCTTTTCTACTCAACATATACCCAGCTGCTGGGAGTCTAGAAACCACTGCTTTTGCAAATAAGGGAATTTAAACTTAGGAACATAAACACATGCAAAGAAAACCTGGGAAACCAAGGTATGACTACAAAGACTGGAGAAAATGGCTATCAGAATTGTGAATGGATATTTATACTCACCAGTCACCATAAGTCTAAAATGAAAGGAGACCCCACAACTAATTCCCCAGTTTTCTCTCAAATTAGCCTTTTTCTTAAAATATTATCAGGGTTCATATGAGATCAACTCATTTCTAGACCAAAGTTAACCAATGGGTGTTATATGTAGACTTGCATTTCAATTCACCCCAACGCTAATGACCGCTGCTTCTTAAACGGTAACATGCATCTAAATTCCCTGGGTAGCTAATTAAAATGAAGATGCTGATTCAGTTGAATTGGAATAGGATCCAAGGTTTTATATTTCCAAGAACTCATTCTATTGTCTTTGGATTCCTGGTCCACACCTTACCATAAATAGATTCAAAATAAAATCATTTCTAATATCCATCTCATTATTGTTTAATCTTTGGTAAAATTTTGAGATACAGAATGCAGTCTATCAGATACAATTTCATTCTGTTGGACTAGTCATAAAAGTAAGTTTTTCACAGCATATTATTGATAAGTAGCTAATATCCAATCAACTGTGAAGATTATTTAGAACTGTCCAATTATCCAAGTCTTAAGTAGTAAAGGTTTGTTAGATCACTAGGATGTATACAGAATTTTATATTTGATACTGCTTTTAATTTTTCTCAGATGCAAGTTTTAACTTTTTAAATTATAAAATGAAAACCTAAAGTGCATATTTAGGGACCATTCATATTACTAGAACACTAATATTTTTGATTACAGAGTAACACAAGTGACATAAAAGAAATCTGAAAGTAAGTAATTAACAATATGACCTTGTGACCAAGCTGCCATGAATAGGTAGATCAGCGCAAAGACATTTAAGAATCAAATATAGGGCCTCCCCGGTGGCGCATCGGTTGAGCGCTGGGTTGCGAAGCAGCCTCTGCAGTGCTGGTTTGATCCCCGGCCACCGGGCGAGGGTCCCACATGGCGCACAGACCTCTCCTGCCGCCCACTGCTCCTCTCAGCAGTGTACTCCATCACTCTGTCTGTTCTACTCTCTGCTCTGGCTCTGGTGAATTCTCTCACCCTCCCACGCCTCTGACTGTACTAAGTGCTTGTATAAATAAATAAATGAATGAATGAATAAATAAATAAATAAATGGATGGATGAATGAATAAATTAATGAATTAATTAATTTAAAAAAGAATCAAATATACTGCTTTTAGATAAAATTTCTGTCACAAATAGCATTAATAGTAGATTAATAGCAAAGTCCTAATACCTATAATAAGAGGGACATAGTTCTAAAAATTTCCTCCTCAGTAGAATATTGCAGCCACCTTCACTCTCCATTGTCTTTTTGTCATTCTGCCACACCTGCTGTGTCCTGACTTTAAATAACAGTTTGTCTTCTCAGTACTTGCATTCAAGTAACTGAGCTCCTCAGGAGCAAATCATATTGCTGGGTTGATTGATAGCACTTTCAGTGTGTAATTCTCAGTCATAACTGAGCTCTCAACATCCCTTATGATCTTACCATATTATTCCAATCAGTGCATTCCAATCAGGTTCTGCAGAGTATCTTTCTACCTTCTACACTCATCAGATGAACCACCCATCTATGGCCACATCTCTATCAACTGATGGCCTTAACTAATCATGGCTTGTAGTAAAGATTGGGGGTTCTGAATGCAAAATATCTGGGTCTGTATTTAGTTTCCAGCCATCTGTTCAAATGAACTTTAGACATACATTTCTGAACTGTTTTGTGCCTCAAAAAGGGACAGTAATAGTTGCTACCTTGTGGGTTATTTGCATGGTAAATGAGGCAATACATTTCAATAAGTCATCAATAAAAGTTTACTATTATTCTGTTTCCACGAGAAGACTAGAAGTCACTGAATAGAAATTCCCTTAACTCCCCAACCCATATCAACAAAACCATTTGGACCCTCCTAATCTCATCTAAGCCTAATTTCCTTCAAAAGACCTTGCTTCCTAGTGCTATCACTTTGGCAACCAAGTGCTACAATGAACATAGGAGGACATATATTCTTCAAATTATTGCTTTTGCATCCCTTGGAGTGGAAATGCTGGATCATATGGTAGATCGATTTTGAATAGTTCAAGAAATCTCCATGCTGTTTTCCATAGGGACTGTATCTATGTACCAACTCTACATTCCCACCAAGAGTGGATGTTCCTTTTCCTCCACACCTTTGCTAACACTTGTTGTTTCTGGTTATTTTAATATGGCCATTGTCACTGTATGAGGTGATATCTCATTCTGTTTTTGATTTACATTTACTTTATGATAAGTGATGAGCATTTTTTGTGTCTGATATGCCATCTATAGACCTTCTTTGGAGATGTATATTTAGCTTTTCTGTCCATTTGTTGATTGGGTTATTATTTGAGTATTTTTTACTCAATATAATGAAAGACATTTAAGACAACAACATTTAAGACATTTAAGACAACATTTAAGACATTTTGTTGAGTATTTTTTGTACTCAACATAGATCTTAAGACATCAGCCTTTTGTCAGAAGTATGATATGCAAATATCTTCTTCCATTCAGTAGGATGTCTTTAAATTTTAATCATAGTTTCTTTCACTATGCAGAAGTATTTTAGTTTGATGTAGCACACTTAGTTTATTTTTATTTTGGTAAATTTTTTGGAGCTGAGTCTCCGAAGACATCAGTGAAGTCAGTGTCTCAGTTTCAGAACTTAAGTTCAATTTTTTAATCCATTTTGAGTAAACTTTTGTATACGGTGTGAGATAGTAGTCTAGTTTCATTCTTTTGCATATGGCTATCCAGTTTATCTAACACCATTTGTTAAAGCGATATTCTTTTCTCCATTGTATACTCTTGGCTCCTTTGTTGTAGATTAATTGCCCATATTAAATGTGGGTTTATTTCTGGGCCCTCCACTCTATCCCATTAATCTGCACTCATAAAATTTCTGTTCAACTTTGTACTGAAGGTTCTATTCAGGACCCCAAGAAAAAGAAGATATTAAAGCTAATCAGATTGGAAAGGCAAAGGTGAATGTTTATTTACAGACAATGTAATTGTCTATGTGAAATTATAATGGACTTTACAAAAAATTTTGAGAACTTTCAGTAAGTTTGTAAGATACAAGATCAATATGCAAAAACTGTTTCTAGTACCTGTAATCAAAAATCAGAAATTGAAGTTAGCTAAGTTGTTTCATCTATAATAACATCAAAAGTATAAACTACTTAAAGATAAATCTGATGAGGTACAAGGCCTGTCTACCAAAATTATAAAAGATAACTGAAATACATAATAAAGTCCCTAACTATATTGGTAGACCAGTAAATACAAAATTATTAAGATGGCAATTCTTAAATTAATCGATAGAGCCAACATAATTCTAATCAAAATCTCAGAAGATATTAATGTTTTAGTTGACATCCTGATACTAAATTTATATGAGAGTTCACAGAACTAGAATAGTTGAAAAAATTTTGAAAAAGAATAAAGTTGGAAAATTCACACCACCAATTTCAAATAATGTGCAGATATAGTAATCAAGGTATCAGTAAAAGTGAAGACACACAGATAAATGGAACAGAGTAGGGCCACCCTGGTGGCAGAAGGGGTTAAGCACCACATGATGAAGCAATTCGCAGCCTCTGTAGCACGTGTTCGATCCCCGGCCAGCCAGGGAGCTACCCACATGGCTCAGCAGACCTCTCCTGACTCGCCCACTGCTCCCCTCAGCAGTGTACTTGGTCAATCTGCCTGTTCTGTTCCTCACTCTGGGGAATCCTCTCACCCCCCCCCCACACCTCTGGCCTGTACCCCAGCTCTTGTATGCATAAATAAATAAGTCTTAAAAAAATGAAAAACTAGCAACAACAAATGTTGGCGAGGATGTGGAGAAAAAGGAACTCTTGTGCACTGTTGGTGGGAGTGCAAACTGGTCCAACCACTATGGAGAGCTGTGTGGAGATTTCTGGACCTACTAAACATAGAGCTTCCATATGATCCAGCAATTCCACTCCTAGGTATTTACCCAAAGGACACAGAAACATCAATTCCAAAGAGCACCTGCACTCCTATGTTTATAGCAGCACTGTTTACAATAGCTAAGCTTTGGAAACAACCCAAATGCCCAAAAATAGATGACTGGATCAAGAAGATGTGGTACATATATACCATGGAATATCACTCAGCATTCAAAAAAGATAAACACATGCAATTTGCAGCAACATGGATGGCACTGGAAGGGATCATGCTCAGCGAAATAAGCCAGAAAGAAAAAGAAAAATACCGGATGGTCTCACTCATAGCAGGAATCTAGAAAACTTAAATAAGGGACCAGGAAAATGAATATAAGAAAGTGAAAATCAAAATCAACAAAAAACTATGAACCAGAGACACTTTTTGGGGGTGGGGGGCGGGAGGGGAAGGATTGGGGTCAGAATGGGGCGTTTGCAATTGTATGGGGGAATATAAAAATAAAATTTAATATTTAAAAAAAAAAAAATAAAGGCAGATAAGCTGCCACCAAAGACCAAGGGCTGCACCATCTCAAGCGGCCTCTGCACAGTGGATGATGCTGCAGAAAATACTACAGACTCAGGTGTAGTCCACAGGTAAAAACAACCACCATAAATTTGCTCAGACAATTCTGAGACACTTTATACCTATGGAAAGAATGACAGTAGCATATTTAAGAAAATAAAATTATTTAGAACGGAAAAAAAATCTTGGGGAAGAAAAAGAAACGGGAAAAGACATAGAACTTTAAGAAAGCTGGAAATGAGATAAATTTTAAGTCAATATTCCTTTTGCTACATTTGACTGGAAATTATCAGCTTAGATCCCTGGGAACTATAGAGGAAAATTTTGTAATAAATGTATTAACAAGTGAAAAAAAAAAAAATGGAACAGAGTAGGGAGTTAAAAAACAGAGGCTCCTACATATATAGTCATTTGATCTTTGGCAAAGGAAATTCAAATAATCTTTTTAGCAGATGGTGCCAGAATTCATTGGGTCCACTTGCCTCTGGTAATTGTGTTATATTTTACAAATAAAAGTTGAGTGCTCAGCAGAGGAAAATGATCCTGTGAAATTGGTTAATTAACACAGTTTACCTGGCCTCATGATGCCACATTAGTTTCTTCATTCCAAATATAAAATTCAAGTTCTGATTTGGAAAATATGGAAAAAAGACATTTTTGATAAATCTGCAAGTGTTCATCAAGGATGCACAAGAGGCTCAGTACTGTGCTTTGAGATTCAAAGATAAAAATACATGCATGCAATATAGTCTCTTCCCTCTAAGAATTCATATTTTTGTCAGGATAGAGAATTAGTACACAGGAGATTATGGATCTGAATATGTAGCAGTATATGATTGAGGGGTACATTTTGTTTGGAAATACTATAAATATTTATTGTGTTTTTATTAACTTCCTTGGGGTTTAGTTACAGTTAGTGAATGCTTATTATTCAGGTAGATTCAAGTTCAGGGAGAGAACTTGGGGAAAATGAATGGGTCCTGGGTTTGGTGCTGCAGGAGGGTGTCTTGGTTGACAGGTTGTCAGAGATGGAAAGCCTCAGGAAGTAGAAAGAAACTGCAAAATAAAATAATTGTTGACCCGGTGGGACCCTGAATATCCATGTTCATGACTTCTCTGTTAAGGAGCAAATTTTATTCTGTAAAAATGATGAATTTAATGCAAAAGTAGGGTCGATCCCATAACTCTGAATGAGGTTTCAGCACCGCAGTCTCCCCACAGAGCTGTCAGCCCTTAGGCTCATCAAGAACCATTGATTTTGCTGGGCATTTGCCCTGAGGTACAGCTTAGATATCTGTGACAGTAACTACCAGGGCCCAGTATACTGCAGGTTCTAAATCTCAGGGTTAAGTCTCAGCACTATGAAGCTATCAGCAGCAGCTGCAGCATGAATTCAATACCCGGCCAGGGAGCTACCCACGTGGTACAGCAGACCTTTCCTATCTTGCCTGCTACTCCCCTCAACAGTGTATTTCAATGGCTCCACCTGTTCTGCTCCCCACTCTATCTCTGGTGAATCGTCTCACCCCCTAGACCTCTGGCCTACACCCAGCTCTTGAATGCATAAATAAATAAAATACATCTTAATAAATAAATAAATAGTTCCAGGAGTTGGAGGACAATGGCAGGGACTACAGGCTTGCATCACTTATTTTGAAGAAAATGATCACTAATCCCTAGAACAATGGTCTCCCTTTCTGCTGCATTTCATTTTAAATTATCATTTTAAATGGTTATTTCATTTAAAATTTATCCCTGATGGGTAAGCATTTTCCTGGGAAATATCACATCTATGTACTAACTTGAAGCAATTTAACTACTCTTCTGACTGGATCAGAGATCAAGTGCTTTAAGTTCTGTATTTAAAATGTTAAAACATGTAGCAAATGGTGAAGGAAATGGCACTATTTTAAATCCTTCCATTTTATGCAATTTAACATTTAAATATCATTGTATGTAACTTCTCAAACAAGGGAGACTAGAGATCAAAAAGTGATTTTTAAATGAGGGAGGCTGGAATCTTATCTTTGAAATGTGTTTACATATATGACAATTTATGTCTTATATGCTGGACAAATAAGACCAATTCAGCTCCATTAAGTGTTGAGAAATAGCGTGACACTCAGCCTCTCAACTATATTCATAAAGTTTTTTTCTCTTCTATTAAATTATAATAATTAAATTTCTCTCCTGCAGTTGGGATGCGGATAACTTTGCTGGTATATAACTCACAACATATCCCCCCACCTAGAACAGAATAGATGACAGCCTTCTTGGTGTTCTCCCTCCGTTTTTAAAGTTATCTTCATCAAAAATCAGAATGTCTTAGAACAATTCAAAGACTTCTTGATAAATCAATGTCACAGCCACAGAGCATCCTTCTCTGGAAGACAGCGCCATCCCTAGTCCTCAGAGGCACTCCTGTGGCCTCTCTTGCTTGCATAATAAAATAAAATAAAAAGTGACAACATTTTCTATCCCCAAGGAGTAGACAGTGTCACTCTTTCAATATTTGCATCTATTCTCTATTCTCATAGCACTTCCTTAAGAAAGCAGTCCTCATTTTTCAGTTGAGTCTTTAACTAGAGAACCTTGGTGATGGTGGCAGTCCCAGAAATGTTATCTAAGTGCTGTGCTCCCCAGAATGTGATAGACCCACTGATTTCTGTCTGTTAATCAGGGAGAGATTTCAGATAAAAACACAAAAGCTTCCAAACGGATCCAGCCACCTCAAAGGGAGTGAATTTCCCAACATCGTGCAGATGTTAGAAAACAACTTTATATTCACTGAGCAAATATATTGAGTCCCTACTTTGTGCCTCTGAGAGATCCTGTGTAGAAAAGTGAATAAGACACCATTTTATAGATAGGAAAGCTGAGGCTAAGATAGATTGAGCAACTCACTCACCATCACAAAGCCTGTAGTGATGGATCCAGGGATTCAAACTCAGAATCTCAACCACTAAATAAGAATTTCGAAAAGCAGTATTCACACTACCTGCATCATAACTGGAGTACTTTTTTAAATAGGCAGATTCTTGCGCCTCATTCCAGACTTGGGGAGTCAGAATTTCTAGGAGTGGGATCCAGCAGCCCTACTTTATTTAAGCACCAGGTGTGAGTCTCACAAACACTGAAATCTAAGAAGCATTCTACTTCCTATACCCTCCAAAAAGAAACTAATTGATTAAAGTGTCCAGATCCTCCAGAGGGGATTAAAAAACCTAAGCTAGGAACATTAACTATTGTTATCATTGCACATGATTGCTCAGAGTAGAAAAACTGTCAAATTATAGGGGTGAACTCAAGTCTCTATTTGACTCAGTGCTCTAGCTCTAATTAAAGCTGGAGTGGATCCCCACAGTTGGCATCCCACGTACCCCTGTTTCTATATGTGGAGCAGCCTTCCCAATTTCATAATTGACAGCCCTGGTGAGAGCAGCCCCCTGGGACTAGGACTCCTGCTCTGACCCTTACTAAGTAAAAATGGAAGAGTCATTTAAATTTTCTCTGCTTGCATTTTGTTATTTGTGAATTAGGCATAGTAATTTCCAGAAAATAGCTTTATGGCAAAAAAAAATGTAGATTAAATTTTAACTGATATTTCCCGTGAAACTTATTTGGCCTACAGTCTGATGCCTAAGAGAGACTCAAAAAATGATAATGTAGATTTTTTTTCTAAATAGCCAGTCACCCTGGCCTCTTCTTTCTATTTTTGCTTCAATTTCAAGATAATTGGCCAACAATCTTTCTTTTTAATTGGACAGATGTAGGTTCAAACCCTGACCCAACAATTTTACTTTTTAATTGGACAGATGTGGTTTCAAATCCTGACTCTGTCAATCACTAGTGTTTATCTTCTTATTGGTGACACAGGGACAGAGACCTACATTTTAGAGTTGTTGAAAAAAACAGAAGAAATAAAGTAGACAAAGTTCCTAGTAAGAGCACATAGTAAGCAAGCAATAGCTTCTGTTTTCCCCTCTCATTTTAAAGCCAAAGCACCGTGGCTTCTCAGTAACATCAGAGAGCAATTTGTTATAATTTTACCATTCAGTATTTAATTGAATTCTAGTTCCTCTCATCATTAATGTAGTAATTTAATAGCTACTTGGTCACATATTGATTAGAAGCCAAACATTATCCAAATGTTTCCTGTACACTCATGTCTCGCCCTTTCTTCTCAGCCCAAAGGCCACATTTGTTCCCTAAGAGACCAGAGAGCTCAGGCTGCTGCTTTCCTAAGCGAGATATTGGCAGTCAAAAGAGGTGAAGTGACAGAAAATCCAGGTCAATGGCAAAGATGATTAAATAGTTAGAAAATGAGATTTGTGGGAAAAGTAATTTTAAAGACTAGAAATTGTTTCTTCTGGAGATACTGAGGACAGTCTGGTGATGACCATCAAACACACCCATCTGGTTGCTGCCCAGAAAGGTACCACTAGGTTACCCTCCACTTCCCCAAGGACAGGGGGCTCTGCACCTAATCACAGCATGAGAAATTTAGAGTGAATTTAGGAAAGGTGATGACAAGATCAGAGCTGACAGGCTTCTCTGACTTGTTTTCTGTTATCCTTTCTAAATCTTCCAGAATCAGGCTCTGGGCATTTTCAGTGACTTCTCTAAACTTCCTTCACTCACTCTACACACAGTTGGGGAACACTGCATCTACACCACATATGTGCTCAGCTCTGGGCATGCAAGGATGCAATGAACATGGTCCCAGTCTTGTGGCACTATAGCCTCAATGAGGCACGTGTTATATACAGGATCCTTACAAAAGGAGATCTACAATGCAATGTTCATTTTCTTATTCAAGCACTTTGGGACTTTCCACCACCCTATTTGGTAAAAATAAATTCCAGGGGCCTCCCAGGTGGCACAAGGGTTAAGAAGCAACCTATGAAGCTATCAGCAGCCACTGCAGTACGAGTTCGACTCCCAGCCAGCCAGGGAGCAACACACATGGCACGGCAGACTTCTGACTCGCCCGCTGCTTCCTCAGCAGTGTATTTCAGTACATCTGCCTGTTCTGCTCCCTACTCTCTCTGGCGAATTCTCTCACCCTCCACCCCTCAGGCCTGTACCCCAGCTCTTGTATGCATAAATAAATAAATCTTTAGGGAAAAAAAAAAAAAGAAGAAACTCCAGATTCCTTAATATGTCATTCAGTCCCTTCAAAGATCCTAGCCCCCATTCTATTCTAAAATCAATATGCCCATAACATTCCTTTTGTACCTCAGGTTTTTAGCCTATGCTATTTCTTCTGTTCGGTATGTTCTTTTCCAACTCTCGTTTCACCTACCCAAGGGATCAGAGTGGCCACATTGGACACATTGTTAGTTAATTGTATGAGTATCCCAATAGAGTCAGCCCTGAGAAACTAGGAATTATGGAACACAATTTTGGTCCAATGGTTAGTAAAAAAGGTCATGTAGATTATGTGATCAATAATTGGATGAGGGCCTCCCGGTGGCGCAGCAGTTGAGCACTGGGTTGCGAAGCTGCCCGTGGCCTCCGGTTCGATCCCTGGCTCCTCTCCGGCCACCGGAGGAGGGTCCCGCATGGCACGCAGACCTCTCCTGCCGCCTGCTGCTCCCTTCAGCAGTGTACTTCAGTCCTTTGTCTGCTCTGCTCCCTGCTCTGGCTCTGGTGAATTCTCTCACCCTCCTGTGCTTCTGACTGTACCCAGTGCTTGTATAAACAAAACAAACAAACAAACAAATAAATAAATAAAAACATGCCTCTATTAAAAAAAAAAACTTTCAAAAAAAATAATAATTGGATGATCTGTATGGGAATAAAGGAAGGAGAGAGGGAGAAGGGGAGAGAGAGACAAAGGGAAAGGGAATAAGGAAGTAAGAGAGGGAATCGGTCTTATGTAATTTGTCAATATTTCTATCTTAATAGTATTTCTCTCCAAAAGGTGCCTTTCTGCTCCCTGTACAATCCACCCACCGTTACCTCAGCCCTCAGATTTAACTC
>NW_023604972.1:24812660-24837634 GCF_014898055.3 Talpa occidentalis
CCTAACAAAATATGCTTCATACTAACATGGTTAAGCAGATGTTGTTATGTGGAGTGCACCAATGCAGATGGCGATTCAGAGAGATTAAGTCAGTCTCCAAGGTCACGCAGCTAATCAATGGCAAAGCTGGGATCTGGATAAAAGTTTATCTAACTCCAAAGCTCGTGACCCTTTTTCTGTGTTACTGTAAAACCGGCGGGCACCCACATAACCAGTTTCCTGGGGTGATAGAATCATCACTGTAACCCAGGAATGCTCCCCTAAAGTATGCATTTTTCTATAGAAATTTCCTAAGTAGAAAAGAATTTATGTACATAGATCGTTTTTGCTGAATTTATGAAAAGCTGGAAATAATCGAATGATTCAACATCATATAATTAAGCAAATTATAATGTGTATATTCAATAGAATGTTGTGCACCCATTAAAAATTATGCTCACGAAAGCTTGTGATACCACGTTGAATGGGGTTAAATGGAATAGAAATTTCATGTGCTAAGAATAGAAGCATGAAAATCAATTTTTTTTAACTTATGTCTGTTGAAAGAGCCTTTGCTTGAAGAGGCCAATAAGAATGTCTGCTCCTAAGAATGCAATTTGGCCAGACCATTGTAGGAGCCGGTGGAGAGAGGGCTAGGAGAGGATAGGAAATTTCACTTTTGGTTTATAAGTTGTGGATTTGTCTTTGTTTTTACAATGAATATGCATAATTTTCAGCTAAAATTTTAACTTATTAAAAACAACTGAAAGGAAATTTATAAAATATTAATGATGGCTGTCTTAGGATCCTGGAATTTGGGAGATTGTATTTTAATGTCATCTTTCACTTTTCTGTACTCTAAGATTCCTATGAGAAATATGTTTCTTTAAATCTGGGGGAAGGGAACATATTTCAAGGAGATGATACATTTGAGAGCACTGTGCCATTGAGATGGGACATACCGGGGCGCCCAGGAATGACTGGATTGATGAGCCCTTGCCTGTGAGATTCAGAATGTTAGGACATGGCCCAAAAGTGGAAAAGAAACAGTGTTAATATACACAGGGAGAAGGTGCAGAGAGAGTAACAAGAGAAAATTCATTGGCCAGCATGTGGCCGGGTGCTGTATGTCCTACCCTAGGTAGGCCACTGTGCTGAGGCCTGGGCCCAAGCAGAAGCAGTAGCCTGGAGTACCAAGAGGGATCCAGGCAAGAGTACCCCCCACCCACCACCACCATCATGGCTGCCACCGCACCACCGCCACCACCACATGGCCATTCTGCCTTTTAAAAAGTTTGCCAGGTAGCCCTACTCTGCCTCTCAGTCCCAACAGCCTCCCCATTTCCCTTTCAGGAAGTCAGGAGGTGGAGCTGTGAGACTCATTTGTCCCTTACACAATGTGTAAAGTGCCTCAATCACAGAGTGCCTCTGCTACTACTGTAGAACATATGAGCTGCTGGCAGTGCCATTTGTAAGGGCACATCCTCTATCCAACCCAGCACTCTCATTTTGCTGTAACTGCCACCTTCCAGAAAGAATGAGGGAGTTCTGGGCAAAACACCACCGCCCACCCAGATCAACTGTCATGCTTCAGTCTTCCAGACAAAACCACAGCAGTTACATTAGAAAACTACATCTTGGGCCTCCCTGACAGTGCAAGGAGTTAACTCTTAGCACCATGAAGCTATCCGCAGCCTCTACAGCACAAGTTAAATCCACGTTCCATCCCAGGCCAGGGAGGTGACCCACATGGCGCAGCAGACCTCTCCTGTCTCGCCCACTGCTCCCCTCAGCAGTGTATTTCAGTCAATCCACCTGTTCTGCTCCCCACTCTGTCTCTGGTGAATCCTCTCAACCCTCGCACCTCTGGCCTGTACCCCAGTTCTTGTATGCATAAATAAGTAAATCTTTAAAAAAAGAAAAAGAAAACTACGTCTTGGGCTGGTGCCTCTCAGCCTAGACAGCACATTAGAAACACCTAGAGGAGTTCAGTGTTGTGCTCCACTCCCCAAGAGATGATCAATTAATTGGTTGGGATGACACCCAAGTGTGGGAATTTTAAAGACATTTCCAAATTAATGCTAATAAGTAGAGAGTGAAGCCTTCAGGTGTAATCCTCTATGCTAAGTGCAGGGTAGAATTCCAAAACTCAGGGAAAGTCTCTTCAACCAAAAACAGAGAAAACTAATTGTTTTCATCAAGCCAACCTTAGTAACCAATTCTTCTTAAAGTGAGAATTTTCATTGCCACTTCTGTATTTACAGTTTACAAAGGGCACACGTGGAAATAATCTCACTTCATGAGCTCACTGAATTAATAGATGTAAACTGCTCACAGGTGTACCTGCTAGACACTTCTGGGAAGTAAGTGAGACAGGAACCATTATTTTCATTTTACCCAGAAGGCATTGAGAGGAAAGTGTGCAGAAGTTTCTGAAGGTCAAATAAAGGAAAACTTGAACCCAAGGACTCTCTGACCACAACACACTGATTTCAAGAATTGGCTTGGATTTTTGAGTTGCCAGAGATATTACACCAGAACAAAGTGAACAGGCCTTGCCTGCCTCCTTTTCTACTTCACCATGATCTTAAAAGCAAAGCAAATACACCACAGGTGGGACTGTGCCCGCCAGCAGAGCAGCTGAAGACATGAACCTGGGCACAGAAGTAAATAGATATTGACTGAAAGAACTAAGCCAATTTCCTCCAAGATAACCTGACCCACAGTTGTCTTAGTCCATTCTGTGGCCTGAAATAAAAGTCTCAATGATGATGCTTAGATGGTTTATCAGATCATCAAAGGGATGATTCAAACATGGGAAGCAGTCCAAGAGTCTACTGTGTGAAAACTGTTTCAACAATCACATGTTTGAATTCAGTTTATCTGACTCTGTACTTGGTACAGAGTCAACGAGAAAGGAAACAGCCTGGACACCAAAGTGTGATAATTATTGACAGAAGGCTTCTGGTTTTCATCTGTAGATTCAGAATTTTCGATTTCCTAAGTTATCTTGATCTGAAGAAATGTGGATGCTGTCTAAGCACAGAGGAGGTAGCATGCTGGGGTTGAATTGGTTTAATCACATTTCTGATTTTTAAAGAGTGCACCATGGAGCTACCAAGCCTAGGTAGCCATTGTTTAACTCTGGCTCGTTCTTCATTAGCAGGGGGTTGAAAAGCTTGGTTTGCTGGCAGGCGGCAGGTTCCTGCAGGGCCACTTCCCGGAGCAGCACAGACCCTGTTCTCAGGTTAAGCCTGTGCAGGTGGCTTTGCTCTTGTCTACTAGACCACGGGGCTGGCGGGGGGAGGTCCCCACACTTTCACAATATGCTCACAATTCAAAGTGCTATAGCAGAATGTCATAGAGTGGGTGGCTTATCAACAACAAGCATTTCTTTTTCACATTCTGGAGGCTAAGAAGTCCAAGACTCTAGCACTGGCTGGCTCATTGACTGGTGAGAGCACTCTTCCTGCCTCAGACAGCAGTCTGCTTGATGTAAGATGAGGAATGAGAGAACTCTCTGGGTCTCCTTAAGGGCACAGTCCCATTCATGATCTAATCACAAACTAAGGGCCCCACCTCCCAATACTATCCCTTTGGTCGTTAATATTTAACATAGGAATGGGAGCACATTCAGCCTATAGCTCCATTTTACAGAAAGGGAAACTGAGAGTCCAAGAGGGAGGGTCACATGCCTGAGGTAACACAAGGTATAAGAGACAGAACTGGATGGAACGGGAACTCACGATACCAAGCATGAACCCACCATACTATACCACCAAGCTCTAGTTATTAAAGACCCAGCCCTAAGGACAACAGTCTTAGACATAATTTATGTGGCAACTCCTCTCTAGATATTATACACAGATATTATAATAGGAAGAATATTGAATAGGAGTTGGCAGCAGTGATTTGCTATTAGAGTGTTTTATTGACAACAATTCATTTTACTTAAGATTTACTTCTAAAATCCTTAGTCTGACTAATGACAACCTTCTAAAATGATTAAAAAAATATTTTGCTTCCTGAGATATTCTCATAATATAGTATGTGACAAATCACCCAGTCATATATTTAGATTCACAAATACTAGACACAAATAAAAGAGAGTTGGCGAGGAGATGTCATATATGCTTTTAATCAGGAAAGAAAAGGATCTCTCTAATCAATGTCTTGCAAAACCATTAAACAGAGTCCTAAACTGAAGCTCAAATAATTGAAAAATGAAAATGATCCATCTATTCATGACAGGAAGATTGCAGTCTTATAAAAAATTTGAATTCACGTGTGGATGAGAAGGATTGACACTGCCATTTGGTAATTGGCTCAATAAAAGCCGTAAACAAATGGAAGAAATAACTAAGTTGAGAGAATTTTTCCCACCATCATCTGGAGGGCATAACACATTCAACCACAGTCTTGATGTTTAAATCATTAGTAATGTGGAATAGAACTGAAAATGATAAAAGGCATTACACTTCATCCTTTCATTGTCTTCTCTCCACCTATCCATCCGCTTATCTATCTGCTAGGTTTAACCAAATGAAATTGCCACATTTTACCATTTTTTACTTACCAAAAAAGGCAATTTCATGTGGTTCAATAAAACATGTTCTGTCAATACATCCTGAAAATGCTACCATAGTCACTGCATTAAGCAAGGTTGGGGATGTGAGGATTGAATAAACTATATTCTCCATCTCTGCAAACCCCCAGTAGAAGAAACACACACTAACAACTATTGATATGAGAATTATGAATACACAAAGTGCTATGGAAGTAAACTGATAGACATAGAAAAAAACATAATCGTGAGCAAGGACTTGGTTGGTGTGAATTTACAAAACTATTTTTCATCTTGTTTATCTCTATTTTAAAACATTTTTTTCAATGGACACACATTACTTTTGTAATTAAAAGTTCTTTGAAAATGTATCATGAAGTTACAGAGTTGACAGCTACTGATATGTGTAGGGTAAGGAAAAATGTCAGGCTTTTCTGCCCTCCCGCCATCAGGATAGATGATGGATCCTTGCGGTCCTGAATGCATGCCTGATGGCGGGCACCTGGAGTAGGGTGTGGGCATAGGTAGAGGGGATTCACCTGGGCTGAGACTGTGCTTTTTAAGGGCGGCGTCATGGGGACACCAGCAGAAGCAGAAGCAGAGAACGCCAGAGAGCCCAGATAGAGTGAAGATTTGCTGGGGGCTGGGAGAACTGCCAGCCTCCCAGCCTCCCAGCACCACTGCCTGCCACGTACCCGCTGAACCCCAATAAAAACCTGCAAAACCACTGAGGACTCTGACTCCTCCTTTACCCAGTCTGCATGGGATCAGAAAACCTGCCCTGTGGTCCTTGCTGCCCCTACAATATGGTGAACATTAATATTGTGAACCCTGTTTAAATAAGGTCAGAGATTAGAAAGAGTGCTCACACGTGAGCACATCAGCAAACCATAGAAACCAAAAGATCTTGCATCTCCCACAGGAAGTGACAATATTCCCCCCCAACCCCGCTCCGGCAGGACTGAAGGGGAGATCCTCCATAGCGTATTAGAAGACTTGGACTTGGAGAAGAACATGTGGGTCTCACCGTGAACATACTCTCCAACCTGTCATTTTTTTCTGTTTTTATTTTTCCAAATAAACCCTGCTTGTTGTTGAATTGACTGATGGCTTTTGAGATCAACAATATATATAAGGCAAAGGATTTAAACATTAGCATAGATGGAGCAACCTAGGTAAAATAAGAGACAGACTGAATACACAATGTCTAAGCCATATATAAAAATAGAACTCTGGCTCACAACCTGCACTAACAAGCCTGGAAAACCAACCTATGATCTAGAGTGACCAGCCCAGGGATCAGTCTTCTATCTATATCAGACTACGATCTTTATCAACCAACCCCCAAACTCAATAATAACCTATGTAGCAACTGACCCCAAACAGCCAGGATTTGATTACTAACTGAGTTTCCCTAATTTTTATCCCCACTTTGAACATGGGACCAATGCAAAACAGCCCAATGTGCACCCCTAATAAATCATGAAGGATGCTCCGCTTCTAGTTTGCCTCCCTCCAACTTCCCCACGCCAATGACCTCCGAGCAGACCATACCTGAAGCCTTCCCTTTTCTCCACTGTAAAGCTTTTCCACTCCTCGTTTGCCTGTGAGTCCCTGCCTGCCTTTGAGTCTCTGCAGCTGATTCCTTTGCTACTGTAAGCACTAGATAAAGATACTGTGCCTGTTCTCTTTTGGTTGATTTGGTTAATTTTTCACTTACTTGCACAGAAGAGAAAGAGAAATGAAGTTAGTATTGTGTTTAGCACATAGCATGCAAAAGCCAAAGGCATACACATTTATGAGAAATGAGCACTATGGCTGCTCTCTGTATCCCACTGACCACAGGGACTAGCTGGGTTCTGATTAAGACCCAGGAAGATACATTTACCTTATATTTATTTCCTTTTCCACATCCTCTTCCAGCACAATTTTTTTTTTTTTTAAGATTTATTTATTTATTTATACAAGCACTGGGTACAGTCAGAAGCGCAGGAGGGTGAGAGAATTCACCAGAGCCAGAGCGGGGAGCAGAGCAGGCAGAAGGACCGAAGTACACTGCTGAGGGGAGCAGCGGGCGGCAGGAGAGGTCTGCGCGCCATGCGGGACCCTCCTCCGGTGGCCGGGGAGCAACCGGGGATCGAACCGGCGCTGCAGAGGCCGCGGGCAGCTTCGCAACCCAGCGCTCAACCGCTGCGCCACCGGGGAGGCCCTTCCAGCACATTTTATGCCTAACTCCTTAACCTGAAAAAGAAAATCTAGAGCCATGATATGCCTTCTGTTTTAGTTTCACTTTTTTTTTTAAGGATTGATTTATTTATGCATACAAGAACTGGGGTACAGGCTGGAGGTGTAGGGGGT
Source organism: Talpa occidentalis (assembly GCF_014898055.3). Taxonomy (NCBI): domain Eukaryota; kingdom Metazoa; phylum Chordata; class Mammalia; order Eulipotyphla; family Talpidae; genus Talpa; species Talpa occidentalis. Next base: position 24,819,562 of record NW_023604972.1, read on the forward strand.
GAGAGGATTCACCAGAGGCTGAGTGGGGAGCAGAACAGACAGATTGACTGAAATACACTGAGAGGGGAGCAGTGGGCAAGTCAGGAGAGGTCTGCTGCACCATGTGGGTAGCTCCCTGGCCGGGGATTGAACTCGTGCTGCAGTGGTCGCAGATAGCTTCATAGGTTGCATCTTAACCCCTTGTGCCACCAGGGGGGCTCTCGTTTCACTTTTTAAGTGAATCAGAATCAAGAAGACATAGGGACCAGTTTTAATCACTGGGATATGAACTTGAAGGAAGGAAGCTGTCTGTTTAGCTACTCATCGTGTGCCCAGCTGAATGAATGGAAGAAGCACCTTGTGCAGCCAGGACATAAGTACCACATGGTACCTGTAAGAAGACAATTCAAACGTCTAAATTGTAATGAAAACCTCTCTTGTTCCCTGAAGTCAGAGAAAACCTATGACCAACACACCCAAATGTGGCCCAAATAGACTAACCACACAGGCATCAAGGATCGGGGTCATCACTCCCTAGTAATTTGTCCTGTGACATCCAGTGCTCACTTGGATCTAGCTGCATTTCTCTGCATTTCTAAACTCTATCTTTCTCTCGCGCTCACTGGATAGTAAACATGATTCGCTATTAATAATAATTTTCCACTGCACATCCAGAACAATTCATCCAGAGAAAATTGGAACTTCTTCTTTGCTGAGGTCCAGTCCCATCAATTTGATGCTCATTTTATAGAAAGGCCATTGAGCAAAATTAATGTACCCAAACAAATAGAGTTTGTCCTTGTAACTGATTCAGAGTATGACAGGAAACAAAAGGGCTGCCTTAATGGCCTCCTCTGGGAAATTTATTTTCAGAACATTGAGTTATTTTCTTCTTCTTTACTAGATTAGATTAAAATCTTTTTTTTAAAAAAAGAATGGAAGAAAAATAAAAAAACTTAGTTGTCTGTCTTCATAGAAATCACTTTGAAATCTTTCTTCATTTAAATTCAATTGTTATTGTCCAAGTCAAAAATAATGTTATCATCTCAGGGTGATTTTACTACTTTCCACTTTCCATATTTCCCCACACTCCTCCCAGTGTGTTTTGCCCCCAGCCTCTTAATCTGAAAAGCAAAATCTAGAGCTACCATATGCCAGAAACAAGGGAGTTGGAACTAGTTTAAAATACCACTTTTCCTTGCCTTGAGATAATACTTTATTATACCAAAACTCTGATCATCCTTTTATTGATAGGTCAAAATCACCAGACATGTCGATGATGATAGCTGCCTCACTCAGTCACCAGAAAGAGAAAAACTTCTGTAGAGAACCATGTTCAGAGCAGAGCATAGTCCATATGCTCTGCCTCCCTCCACCTCCTTCATCATGGCTAATTGGCCCTAAAAGCAGCCAGTTCATGGGTTAACCTGTGGCCAGCTTGAAAATCTCTATCAGGGCAGGAAAGATGGTAGCAGAAGAAGCCAACCAGAATACCTTGGTCAGAAGTTAGATTTAGAAAATATGAAGAGTCAGCTGGCTGTCAGGAATAGACTGAATATTTGCAAAGAGCAGGCAGGAGTGGGCCCATATGACTTATAAGTAACAGGAAGACAGGGAGTCCTTGGTGGTCAATAGGCAGGAATAAAGAACAGGAGTGATGGGGGGGGGGGGCCGAGTCAGCAGGAGGGCAGGGAATTGGTGCCCTACAACTTTTGAACTTGCCAACCCCCACCATTTCATGAGTCAGTCCCTCAAAATAAATCCTATTGGTTCTGTACCTCTCGAGAACCCTGACTGACACTTCCTTGAACAGGCGTGGGCATATATACACAAGCCCTAGATGGAGAGGAAGCCGTAAGAATGGGTGGCAGATAGAAAGGATGGCAGATTCCAGAGCCTGCAGCACTTGTAAACTTAAACGTTTTTGGAATACATTCTAAATGTCGTGGGAAGTCACTGAAACTTGAAGCAGAGGAGGACATAACTGGAAATGCAAACAGGAAAGATCTCTTTGGCTGCTCTACAGAAAAGAGACTTGGGGAGAATGGTCTAGCTGACACCTTTGGTATCTTGACCAAACTATCTCCCTCCCTTACTTCTTTTTTTTTTTTATAGAGGCATGTTATTTATTTATTTGTTTGTTTTGTTTATACATGCACTGGGTACAGCCAGAAGGGCGGGAGGGTGAGAGAATTCACCAGAGCCAGAGCGGGGAGCAGAGCAGGCAGAAGGACGAAGTACACTGCTGAGGGGAGCAGCGGGCGGCAGGGGGGGTCTGTGCGCCATGTGGGACCCTCCTCCGGTGGCCGGGGAGCAGCCGGGGATCGAACCGGCACCGCAGAGGCCGCAGGCAGTTTCGCAACCCAGCGCTCAACCGCTGCGCCACCGGGGAGGCCCCCTCCCTTACTTCTTACAGGCAGAATGATGTCCATCCATTCAAGGTGACTCAGGAAAGTAGAGTCATATTCCCAACTCCAAGAAAAATTCTGGCTAAACCAAGTCAATATGATGGTCATGTTCTCTTTGGCAGTGATTAGTTCCATTGCATACATGCAAAACAGTTGTGGTCAGTGAACTTTGAGGGGAGGTCTATCTTGGGAGGCTTCAGGGAAAGTCATCCTGACTCGTAAGAATGCGCTATGAGAAATCCCCCTAGCTACTTCTGGATCTGGCCATGTCTGGTGTGAAGTTGCAGTCATCTTGCACCCAACAAACAAGGCATGGGTGAGCTAAAAAAAACAAACAAAAAAAAAAACCACTTCTTAACAATCTTCTGAGTTGGTTTCTGAGTAGCCTTCTGTCCTTCATGTTCATTCTGGAGCATGGGGCTAGCCAGCAATCTCCCTCTCTTTGCTGAGATATATCCTTTCCTCTGAACATTTTTCTTTTCCATTTGGCAGTTGTGGCCATTGCCAAAGAGGTCACCATGGCCCTAGAGTAGACTATAGAATAGAATGGCTAAGAGGATGAAGCCAGACCACTGTATCTCAGTATTAACTCTGCCACTTATACCTGAGTAATCCAGAACAAATCATTCAAACTCTATATACCTTAATTTCTCCCTGTTTAATAAGAACCCCTGCCTCTATGGGTTTATTGTATACTAATAAATTCAAAGCACAGTGTCTGGCTCTCAATAAACCTTGTTTCAGCATTAAAACAACATTTGTCTGTTTTTGCCAGAAGATGTGGTACATATATACCATGGAATATTACTCAGCATTCAAAAAAGATAAACACATGCAATTTGCAGCAACATGGATGGCACTGGAAGGATCATGCTCAGCGAAATAAGCCAAAAAGAAAAAGAAAAATACCGGATGGTCTCACTCATAGCAGGAATCTAGAAAACTTAAATGAGGGACCAGTAAAATGAATATAAGAAAGTGAAAATCAAAATCAACAAAAAACTATGAACCAGAGACACTTTTGGGGGGTGGGGGGCGGGAGGGGAAGGATTGGGGTCAGAATGGGGCTTTGCAATTGCATGGGGGAATATAAAAATAAATTTAATAAAAAAAAAATAAATAAATAAATAAATCTTTAAAAAATTAAAAAAAAAAAAAAAAAAAAAAACAACATTTGTCTGGTAGGCATTTTACTGACACATAAGTTTTTGGGAATAGATTCTGCTCAAAACAAGATCTAGTATTTGTATAAGATAAAATCTGGGAATGACAGGAAACTGGGAATTAAAGGTTTTCTTAAATAGATCTGTATCCAAATTGCAACATATACATGGAAATATTGAAGTGGAGCAGAAAACAAAGATCAGAGGGCTCCTTTGTACTCCAAAAGCAATATATTCTATGGGCATGAAGTAAAGAAAATATCTGTGAGAAACACTAGGGGCATCAGAGTCTTGGAATTCAAATGGCTTTGCCAATGAGCTTTCCAGTTAGATATTTTACATACATTGAATGAGCCAAATCTGGAGTTGTAAGGTTTGGACAAAAATATGCTTAAAACTCATAATAAACGTATTTTAAGAAGTAATTTTGCACTGGTTAAAGGTCTATAGAAATGTTAATATTTCAATTTCCTCAACTCTGAGTGAAAAAATAAGGTGCCCTGCAAATACAAGAGTTATAGTATATTATTAGTAAATTGATAAGTTTTTTAAAAGCTTTTTTGGCATATTTCCCAGAAGTTGAGAAACTGAATAACTCAAACAAAGGAGACCTACATGAGGTTCTTGATGACTGGTCATAAATAATTTCCGGTGATAGGGTACTATGTGATTTTTAGCATGTATCTTGGGAGGGAATCAAAGATTTGAATGACATTGTTATTATTACAAAATGCTAAACATATTCATTTATTTGTTTGAAGAGATTTTATCAGTGTTTATGGCTACAAAAGTTAAGCCTTAACATGTGAACCACTGATAGAACACAACACCATTCATTTCACTAAAAGATACATTTCCAATAAAATATGTAATAAGAGGTTATATAAGACTAAAAAAAAAAAAAAAATTTATAAACTGTAGAGAAAATATAAAAACAATTATTTGACAACACTGGGAAATAACTATATGCAAGTAGACAGAGTTGAAGTAATGGCCACTCTTCAAAGAATTGAAGTACACTAAGTATGATTTATGCTTATGCATTTTTTCATCTGAGGGCACTAGTCAGTTTGTACTAGAAAAGGCAGGTGGAATTAATCAGGACACCATAGACTTAGTGGCTTAAAGATTTTGAGAGTGGATATGTAAAAGAACAGGAAAGTTTGATTCATAATCAAGAGAAAAACCAGTTAGTATAAGCTGACTCCCAGAGGCCTCAGATAAAAGAATTAGCAAAAATTTTAACCAATTTTTATACATATTTTCAAGGACTTAAAAAATACATTGTTGTAATGAATTAAACAGATATATAAACAAACTCTAAAAAAGAACAAAATGGAAATTTTAGAACTGAAAAGTAAAACTTAGAAATAAATCACTGGGAGGGCCTCCCTGGTGGTGCAAGGGGTTAAGACACAACCTATGAAGCTGTCTTCAGCCACTGCAGCATGAGTTCGATCCCCTGGCCGGTCAGGGAGCAACCCACATGGTGCAGCAGATCTCTCCTGACTTGCCTGCTGCTCCCCTCAGCAGTGCACTTCGGTCAATCTGCCTGTTCTGTTCCCCACTCTGTCTCTGATGAATCCTCTCACCCTCCACATCTCTGGCCTGTACCCCAGCTCTTGTTTGCCTAAATAAATAAATCTTAAAAAAAATAAAAATCCAGGATTTTTTTTAAAAAAAAGAAAGAAAGAAATCACTGGCTAAACAGCTAACTGGAAAATGAAAGACTGGCAAACAAAAACAGATTATCCAATCTGAACATAAAAATAATTGAAAAAAATAAACAGAAATTTTAGGACAATAGCAAAGGGTCTAACATACATAAACTAGAATCCCAGAAAAAAAGAAAATAAAGAATGGGACAGAAGAAAATTTGAAAAAATAATGGCAAAGATTTTCCCATGTTTGGTGGCATATAAACATTTACAGATTCAAGAAATAGGAAACTGTATAAAGAAATCTAATACTATTGAAGATAAAGAGAAACTCTTAAAAGAAACTAGAGAACATGACATAATACAAATTGAGCGGGTTGGTGGAGGGATATGATTCAGAAATAATGAAGGTTAGAGGGCAACAGGATAACTTTGTCAGAGTTGAATTTGGAGTGGGTGGAGAGCAACATCAACCCATAAAGCTATATCAAAGAAAATATTCTTTTAAAATGATGGCAAAAGAATAATTTAAGTTAAACAAAATGCTTTTAAAAACTCTTAATAGGACAGAGAAATGATACTAGATAGATACTAGATCTACAGGAAGGAATGAAGGACACTACAAATGGTAAAAATATTGGTAAATACAAAGGACTATGCATAGTTTACCTAATTTCCTTTAAAGATATCTAATTGTTTAAGGCAAAAGTTTTTTACATATTAAACATATATGGGTCTTACATATATGACAACTATAACATGAAGAATGGGGGATAAATAGAACTACACTTTTACAAGGTTCTTGTGGTTTACGTGAAATACTACAATGTAAGATGTTGGTACGTTGAGGTAACTTAAGGAAGCATACAATAAATGCTAGAGCAAACATTAATGTAAAAAGGTTTAGCGAAAGGTTAATCAAGATGAAATATTGAGTAATCCAAGAGGAAGCAAGAACAGAAAAGCAACAACAAAATGGATGTAACAAATTGAATGTAAATTGCAAGATAGTAGATCAAAATCAGTCACATTAATAGTATATTAAATGTAAACAGATTAAACTCTAATTAAAAGGTAGAAATTACTGACTAGATATTTTTTACAAGCAAGACCAAATGACAAGCTAGCTGTAAAAGATATACATATGTTAAATTTAAAGGTACAAATAGACAAAAAAGGATGGAAAAGATTTACAAGGCAAACAATAAATCTATGACAGAAAGAATGTTTTTATAAATATTAGACAAAGGCTTCAAACCAGTACTAGGAGAGATAGGAGGAACAGTTTTTTTTTTTCTCTCTCCCCGCCCACCCTCTCTCTGTCTCTCTGTCTGTCTCTCTCTCTCTCTCTCACTCTCTCTCTCTCTCTCTCTCTCTCTCACACACACACACACACACACACACACACACGGCCATATCATCAGGAAGATATAAAAATCAGGTGTATGAACTATTAACACAATTTCAAAAATACATAACGCAAAACTCACTTAACTGAAAAGAGAAATAGACAAATCCACAGTCATTGTTAGATTATAATATCCCCCTCTGAGTGAGTCATAGAACTAAACTAAAAATCCACAGGCATATAAGTGATCTGAAACAGTATCAACACATCACTGAATTGATATTTATAGTGACGATTATAATTATCACTCAACTGCAGAATGCATTCTTTTTAAAGGTGCATAGAATAGTCACCAAAGTAGATAACATGCTGGCTTGTGAAATATTTTCCAAGAGATATCAAAAGTTTGAAACTTTAGTGTACCTTCTCTGGCCATAACAAAATTAAATTGGAAATTAATAATAATTCTAGGGGCCTCCTTGGTGGCACAAGGGATTAAGCACCTCACTATGAAGCAATCCCCAGCCTCTGCAGCACGAGTTCGATCCTCAGTTGGCCAGGGAGCTACCCACATGGCGCAGCAGACCTCTCCTGACTGGCCTGCTGCTCCCCTCAGCAGAGTATTTCAGTCAGTCTGCCTGTTCTGTTCCCCACTCTGTCTCTGGTGAATCCTCTTACCCCATGCATCTCTGGCCTGTACCCCAGGTCTTGTATGCATAAATAAATGGATCTATAAAAAAAATTCTAGGATGCCCCTAAATATTTGAAAATTAAACAACACACTTCAAAGGAGTCAAGGAAAAATTCATAAGGAAAATTTAAAACTACTTTGAACCCAAGGAATACGAAAGCACAACTTATCAAAATTCGTGGAATGCAAATAAAGCAGTGCTTAGAGGGGCATGCCAGGCTTTAAATGCTTATATTTAAAAAATAGATCCAAAACCAACAATGTAATCACCTACTCTAAGAGAGGAAAGCAAATTCCAATTAAGTAGAAAGAAGGAAATTAAAAAAGAGCAAAAGTGATGAACTGGAAAACAGAAAATCAATGAAGCCAAAAGAAGACTCTGTAAAACATTTATAAAATTGATCAACTTCTAGCTAGTTTGATTAGAAAAAAGAAAAGAAAATACAAACTACCAATATCAGGACTGTCTGATGAAAACACAAAATCCCCGCCCCCCTGGACTGTTGGTTTTAAGATACATGTTCCTAGGGTACACAAAAACCATAAAAGTATAGACAGTGGTAAATTCCGGGAGAACTGCGGAAGCAGGGGAGATTTAGTTAGGTTGAAAAGCGGCAACTACACCTAGACAACTTAACTCTGGCTCCTGGCCCAGCAGGAGCCACCTGGAGGGCGCCCGCATCTTCCCGGATCTGCGGAGACAGGTGGCGGCCCCGCCCCCGGCCACGCCCCTCCCCGGGACACGCCACGCCCATCACCACCCCAGCGCCACGCCCCTCCCCAGGGCCCGCCCCGCCCCAGGCCACGCCCCACCCCTGCCCCCGCCCCGCCCACCACCGCCCCAGCGCCCGCCCCGCCCTACACCACGCCCCGTCCCAGGCCACGCCACGCCCACCGCCCCGCCCCAGGCCACGTCCCGCCCCCGCCGCCTTGACCTTTCCGCGCAGGCGCAGGGCGGGCACTCGGGGGCGGGCCGCGGCGCGCGGGACAACCGCCGGCGGCGCCGAGGGCGGGCCTTCGGGAGGCGGCCGTGCCGACCTGGCGACTCCCGCGCCCGCGATGCCGAGGCCGGACCCCGGCGTCTCGCCTCTGTGAGCCGCTGTCTGCGCGGAAGGCCCCGGGGCGGGCGATGGCGGAGGCCCCGGGCGGCGGGCGGCCGGAGCCGGAGGACGACGAGGAGGAGCCGGAGGAGCGCGAGGAGCGGGCGCCGCTGCTGCCGCGGCCCGCCCGGGCCCCGGCGCGGAAGGGCGCCCCGGGCAGCGCCGTGAGGCTGGCGGGGGCGGCCGGGGAGCAGGGCGCGGCCGCCCCGCCCGAGGCCGGCGACCAGGAACTGCCGCCCCGCGGCGCGCGCGCCCTCCGCGCCCCCTCGCGGGCGTCGGGTTCCAGCGCGGCGCGCCCGGGCGGGGCCGCCCCGCGGGCGCAGGTGCAGGTGCGCCCGGCTTCCCCTCGCGCGGCGCGCCCCGAGCGCGGGCCGGGGTTCCCTGTAGGGCGGCTCGCCGGCACCCCGTCCGGATCCGTGGCCGCGGGCCGGCTGCCGGCCCGGCTTGGGGTCCCCTTGGCTTGCGCGCCTGCCCCCCTGTCCGCGCGCACCCCCGCGGGCTGGCGGCCACCGCACCTGAGACCTTTACCTGTCCCTAAACTCTGAGCCTTGAGGTAGCCCCTAAGGGAGTTTCAGTTTTTTGGAATCGGGCATTAAGGAAAGCTCGACACCGTGGGATGAAGTGAGTTGTTGGCCGAGGTTGGACTTGAGTTTTGAACCCAGAAGGCCGAGCTAGCTGGAGAGTTCCCTGAGGTGGGAATTTGCAGAGGGGACGACAGCGGGGAGGGTCAGCTCTGGTTGCAAAGACACTTTCAAAGACTTTTTCTGCTAAGGGTTGTTATTGTGACGTTAGCCAGAGGCAGCAGACGCGGTTGAATTTCTCTGTCCACTCTCTCTCTTGCAAAGTTTGCTTTCATTTCTATGAGTCATTTCTATTCGTATGTCTTAAAAAAAAAAAAAAAAAGGAACAAACACCTTTTTCGCTGTTAAGGGGCCTGCTGGCCACAGGCCACAGGGAAGTGGTTGGAAGGCTGGAACATTTCTGCATGCTTTTTCAGGCCTGGCTGTGTGTTGTTGATGGAGTGAGTTTGGGCACACACAGTTGAGGCAGGCTGATTTGATAGTGACATAGACAAATGACAAGCGGGCTTGTAAAATGGTGACAGCACTAAAAAAAAAAAAAAAAAGGAACAAACACCTTTTTCGCTGTTAAGGGGCCTGCTGGCCACAGGCCACAGGGAAGTGGTTGGAAGGCTGGAACATTTCTGCATGCTTTTTCAGGCCTGGCTGTGTGTTGTTGATGGAGTGAGTTTGGGGCACACACAGTTGAGGCAGGCTGATTTGATAGTGACATAGACAAATGACAAGCGGGCTTGTAAAATGGTGACAGCACCTGCTTGCTGGTGGTTAAGATGTTTTCGGCGTGATAAGGTGTGTGCTGTGCCCAGTCACTCCATATGTGCAGGCTGAAAGAAAACTACAGAAGTGTCCATTTCACCAGTGCTGTTTGGTCTTTGTGGAGTTGTTAGATACTTGTCCTGCCACAAGTGTACAAATAACTTTCTATATTGAGAAGCATTGTGGGTAGAACAGGCTGTTCAAGTTGAAGTCGAACTTACAGTCAAACTTATTGTAGAGGAAATAAACCGGGGAGGCCCAAGGGAAGTGGACATTCCAATCCAAGCGTTGGACAAATGAAGCTGTAGCAAACCCTCCTGAAAGCAAGTTGGCGGCCATGATTTTGTTAGCTAAGGTTGCATTGGTAGTACAACAGTTCACAGAACTTGAAATGGAGAACAGGTCACGAAGGGACCCACTTTTCACCCAGCCGTCTCAATGAGTTGGTTGTGTACTGCTTAGACTTTTGTGAAATAGCTTAAGATCTCTGGACTAGCTTTCCTTGCTCTATCCCAAGTTACCTGGAGTAGCTAGATTTTGCAGTAACGGAAAACCTTGAAAGTTGTTTTGTTCAATGAAAGTGAGGTTTTGTGAACAAACAATATGAAGGCTAGAGAAGGCTAAAAAGATAGAGAATAGCATTTGAAATAAAAATGCATTATTGAAAAGAAATTCCTCCTTTATGGTAGTAACTTAGTGTGTCACAATTTGCTAAGCTCTTTTGCAGTGTATTTCATTAATTCTCACCATAGCACATCAAGTTAGTTGTTATTCACAGTCATTCTTGTTAGGAGGATTGATGATGAGTAAAATTGTAATAACTGTGGTTCACAGAATTCTAGAAGTAAGCCAAAGTCAGTCGCACAGGAAGTGATAACCCCAGAACTGCCTGGTTGGTCCTTTGTGTCTAGCACTTTTTCCATTTTGCTGGAGATTCCCAAGTATTATAAAGTAATTGTGACTTTTGGTTACTTATTAGAAAGATTTATTTTTAATGGATATTAAAATAGCTTTGAATTGCAAAAACTATTTTAAAAATTTCAAACCAGTCTCCTAAGAAGTTTATGATTGAGTATTTTAACTAGATTTTAGGTTCAGTTATTTCTTGGGTTGTTTTTTTTTTTAATGAATCCATTAACTTCATTCTTTGCCATTCAGTTTCCATGAAGCCACCTCTAGTTCTAAGAAGCTTAGGTTAATATTAGCATCACTTATGCTACCTTACTATTTTGTTTATGTAAACTGGAAGTTTATGTACTTTAGCCAGTGGGAAAATGTCACGTGCGTGTTATCTTTAATAAGGCATTTGATAAAGTCTAGAATCAGCATAAACCGCAGTGTTCAAAGTAGCATTAGATCAGTGTCAAAGTAGCGTTAGTAGCATTCTTTGTTCTGGTTGTCATTTTAATCAGTGACTGAGAGAGTAATAAAGATGATGATAGCTAATACATGGCAGTATGTGCAGGACATCTATGTGCTTCACACATATTGATTCATAACCTTCCCTATGAAGTGATTTTTTAATTTTTTTTAAAGGGGAGGCAACTTTATTTTTTTAATAACTTTTTTTTAATTTTTATTTTTAGATTTATTTATTTATTTATACAAGCACTGGGTACAGTCAGATGTGCGGGGGAGGTTGGGGGGATGAGAGGATTCACCAGAGACAGAGCGGGGAACAGAATAGACAGACTGACGGTGGCAGGAGAGGTCTGCGCGCCATGTGGGACCCTCGCCAGTGGCCGGGGATTGAACCGGCGCTGCAGAGGCTGCGGGCAGCTTTGCAGCCCAGTGCTCAACCACTGAGCCACCAGGGAGGCCCGATTTTTTAATTTTAAGCATACTCTTTTTTTTCATGTTAAGGAAGCACAGAGAGGTGAAGTGACTTCAAGGTCCCTAGTTAATTGATACAAACCAGGAGCACTTTTTATCAGTTTTGTTGGAGAGCCTAACAATTAGAGAACAATGTTAAAATTCATAAAAACTCCTAAGTTTCAAAGGATGTGTGTCTTTCTAAGCTTACACTTTATATGAGCATGCTTAGAGGCATACTTTCAATGGATGATGGACGTTACCTGCACACAGAAAGCTGAGGGTTCCATTGAGGCACACCTTGGATTTCAAGGTCAGGAGACCCTGGAGCAGGGTTCTGATCAGCAAATTTGTGAGCCAGCCTACTCTTCTCTTTAGAGAGCATTCTGGTCAGTGGGTGAGATTTAGTCTCATCCTTCCTGTGAGGAAGAGTTCATTTTGATGCATTTATTTGAAATAAAAACTTGGCAAGTTCTCAAGCGTACTTACACACAACTAAATATAAAAGTTTATGCAATTAATTCATCTCAATTTCTACTTACCGAAGGACCAGTAATAACCCACAAGTGTGGTCAGAGGGATAGTTTATTAATAATTCTCAAGCTCTTCGGGGCTGCCATGTGCCGCTTGGGATATAACAGAAAACAAAACAAAGATCTCTCAGCCCTTCTGGGGTTGAGATCATTTTGCTGTAGCATTACAGATGATCAGATGGAGTTGGAGGATGAATAAGAATTAGCACAGGAAGAAACCTTGGCATGTACATGGGATAGCATGGGCAAAGGTTCAGAGGGTAGGCTGGATGTCCTGTGAAAAGTAAGGTGCTTGAATAGGACTGGAACTGGAGTACACAGAGGTAGACTAGAGGTTCTCAGAAAATTTGAATATTCTTTGATATAGACGCAAATTAAAACCTTTGATATAAAAGCAAATTAAAATATACTAGGTTTTAATTTGGGGTAGCAGTAATTTTAACTGGAAAATAAAAGAAAATGTAGCTAACCATGCCCTTCAGCTATTAAAAGTCCAAGGAAATAATGATGTGAAACCTTCCAACCCTAATAGTCTTCAAACTGTGATAACTTTGGGGAGTTTTTTCCTTAACTTTGGGGAAGAAAGTTGCAGAATGTAATTGTGAGTTACGAGTCTGTTAAAAAGTTATCAACTAAAGAACAATTACTTTGATTTTAGAATAGTTGCCGATGTGGCCTTTTTTGTTTTTTCCTAGTGGTAATTAGATAAAGTTGTCTTTTAAGTACCTTTAGGATTGTTATGGTAAATCCAGAATATTTTCAAAGAATGTCCACTTTTCATGTGGGAAAATGATCTAATTTATCCAAACGAGTTGCTCAATAAGAAAAAAAAATTAAGGACAGAATATACTGATTTTATAGGAAAGGTTCTGATTGATCTGATTTTGATTGACATGGAATTGTGTCCAGAGTGTGATCATGGGCTCCATGAGAGCCATATAGGCAGGATCTGCCATGAACTCATAAAACTTGGCCCACAGAGCAATTTGGTAACATTTAAAATAATAATGTCAAAGCCTGCACTCCAAAAGAAATGCTCAAGTACAGAGTGGGAGCAACCAAGAGTTGCCTAAGAGACTAGCCATTTCAGTGTCAATTAGCTATATGACAGGACTCCTACTGAGCAACCGACATCCTGCAAAAGCATCTCTTGATGAGTAACAAGATTGTCAGGGGTCTTTATTCTCTGCAATGGGTGCTCAGCCTAAAGGCCATGTTTTAAATAGGCACATTGAAAAACTGAGGCATGAAAGGGGAGGGTGTGGAAAACACCTCCGTCTGGACAGAGGTGGAGAATAAAGGAGATCGGGAAATATGATATGATTGTCAGCTCTTTTGAAGGGCCACCTCTGGGAAGAAAGGAGTAAGTAGACTTTTGCTCCTGATGGCAGGTCTAGGACATTGAGTGAAACTGGAAGAGGTTTTATTTCTGGAGAAGAGAGAAGTATATATATTCTCAAACAAACAAAAGAGGCTAATGAAGAAAAGGCAGGATTTCTCTTTAAATGTGTAGACACTGACCCAAAGACCCCCAGCGGTTCGTACAGAAAGTGCACCATTACTGACAGCACATTGAAATAAATAACTTCACGTTCTTTTTTTTTTAATATCCAAAAGGGCAGGTTTGTTATAAAAAGGGAGAGGAGAAGAATAAAAGACACTTGCATAGATACAAGCGGGCAGAAAGAGCTGCCCCTGACAGGCAGGTTTGTTAGAGATGCCTGCATAGACACAGGTAGGCAGTCTTGGGGGGAGAGCTGCCCCTGCTAATTTGCAAAGGGAGAAGGTTGGCGAAGAGAGACCTGCACAGGGCAGGAGAGATGCGACTAACTGCACCTTCTTTCTTACAAAGAACCCTGATCTACAAGAAATCACGTTTGATAATGATTACTGGCACATTCTGGGACATAAATAATACTTCATTAATTCAATTATTAAATATTTGAATATTTCGTAAAATTATTAAGTATTTAATAAATATTAAATAAAATATTTAAATATATCCACTAAATGCTGAATCCTCTTCCAGGTGGTAGGGATACACTCAAGAAGAAAGACAGAGTTCCTCCTTTTGTTCTTAAGGACTCTCAGGGCATATATAAGATTGATTTGAAATCACTGTATCACTTGTAGACATGACTAAAATACTTGAATTGTTTATTCTTTAAAGTAGGTTAAATATGCCCAATCTCCCTTTTCTATAATATCTTTCTCAGCACAGACATGTAAAAATTAGTAACAACAGTTTTATTTCTATCTGAATTAGGCAAATTTTAAATTAAGGAAAGTCTGTGTTCTGAATTTTCTGAGTTTGAATGCACATAATAGCCTTAAAATGTCTTCCAGTAAAACATGTGAATAATTTGGGCTTGTCTGGCATTTTACATGATTAATAATTAGCTTTTTCTGCAAGTGTTTATTGAGTATCTGTTATATGCCAGGAACTGTGAAGTTCTGAGACTAGAGCACTGGAAGAAATCCTGTCTTAGAGCTCACAAAATAAATAAATTATATAATAGGTGATAAGTACTAAACAGAAAAATGAAGTGATGGTTAGGGGAGGTTGAGTAGGGCCTTGGAAACCTTAATAGGACTTGTAGGGTTTGAATCTGCTTCTTGGTTTTTGGTGGTGGTGGTTTTTTTGTTTTTTGTTTTTTGGGTTTTTTTTTAATGAGATGGAGGAAACTTCTGGGGCTATTTTGTACAAGGAGTGACATGATCTGACTTGTTTTTAAAGGATTACTATAGCTTCTCTGGTGAGGATAAGAAGGACATGGGTGAAAGAGTGAGACCAGCTAGGAGACTTTGTAATAATCTAGGCAAGAGTTGATGGTGATTTGAAGCACACGGAAGGCATGGAGCTGGTAAGGAATGGCTGGCTTCTGGCTATTTAAGGTGGAGCCGTGAAACTTGCTGATGGATTAGATGCGGGGGGAGAGTGTGGGGTCATGGGTGATTTCAAGGTTTTTGGTGTGAGCAACTGGAATATTTGGGGTTTCCAGCAACTGAATTTGGGGCTACTGGGACTGAAACATGAGAGGGCTGGTAAGGGCAAAGAGTTGGCTTTGGGAAAGTAAAGTTTGAACTGTCGATGAAACAACCACATCGAGATGTTGAATACAGTAGTAAGGGGCTCAGGGCAGAAAAGGCTTTAGGATCATCAGTGCCGATGAAGAGAAGAGGACCAAGAACTGGACCTGGGGGGTCAGATAGATGAAAGTGAGCCATCAAGGACACTGAAATAGAGGAGCAGTGAAATAGGAGGAGCAGCATCCCAGTAGCCAAGTGAAAAAGTGTTTCAAGGAAGAGGGAGCGACCCACAGAGTCACATGGTGTGTTGGTCACAGAAGATGAGTTCTGAGGTTGAATTTAGCAATGTGGGAGTCACTTTGTTCCTTGACAGAAATTATTGCAATGGAGTGTTTGAGAAAAAAGCCTGATGGAAATGAATTCTGGAGAAACTTGAAGAAGAAAAACTGGACATGTAAATAGAAATAACTGTAGAAGCCTTTTGCTATAAAGTGGGGCAAGGAAATGAGGATGTGTCTAGTGCATATTGGGGTTAAGAGAGATTTGTTTTAAGATGAACAAAAGTATAGCATGCTTTGTTTGGCGATGGAATTGATCCATAGAGAGGGAAATATTGATGCAGGGAAGAATTGCTGAAGCAGCGTCCTGGAGTATCCGGAAAGGGGTTGGGCTTGGACAGTTGATTTGTAGTAACAGGTAAAAGGCAGGGGATGTGGTGCTAATGGCTAACAGTTTTCTCTGATTGCTTTTCAGTGAAATTGGAAGCTAGGTCATCGCTGAGAGAGAGGAGGTGTTAGGGTTTGAGGAGATCGAGGGTATGAAATAGTTGTCCAGTGTAATGGGGGAGTTGTCTTAGCTCAGGCTGTTGTCACAAAATGTCACAGACTGGGTGGCTTACACAACAGACTGATTACTTACAGTTCTGGAAGAACTGGGAAGTCCAAGATCCGAGGACCAGCATGGTCAGTGTCTTGGTGAGGGCTTTTCCTGGCTCTCAGGTGGTGGCCTTTCACTGCGTCCCCACAGGGAGGCGAGAGAATGAGCAAGTTCTAAAATTAATCCTGCAAGGCCTCACCTAAGCCTCATTATCTCCCACAAACTCCCATCTCCCAATATAATCACACTGGAGGTGAGGGCTTCAACCTGTTTTGGGGGGACACAAACATGCCGTGCTTACCAGAGAGACTGCACATGCATAGTAGCAGACAGTTGGGTTTTATCAGAATTGGGGTTTTCCAGGCGATCATGATGAGGGGAAGGGAGAAGAGAATGCTCTATGATGACGGACCAGGGAGGGAAGTCAGGACACTAAAGGGTGAAGACAAGGGCCAAGATGGCTTAGTGGGATGGAGGAATCTTAGAGCTCAGGATACTGGAGGGTGTGAGCTTCAGAAATTGGCAGTGCTTGAAGTTGAAAATGTGAAGAGATTGCACAGGTAGTGACAGATCTGAGGTATGACTGCAGTTGGAGACTGAGGTAGAATGAAGGACAAAATCACTAGACGAGAGTTTGAAGTAATATAAGGCATTAGTGTGGTTACTTTGACAAATGGGGGGGATCTTGTTTCCATGTGTCATTGCTTGAAGCTAAAGAGAAGGGGTGGGGGAGAATCAAAGAACCTATACAATACAATTCCAAAATTACATGTCCATACCATAAGCATTCTCATAACTGGTCTTTCTTCTTCATGTTCTATATTAACATTGATTTTCTAATTGCAATAGTTACTGGTTCTGCAGAGTTGAATACATTCCCGGATGATCCAGAATTTGCTGATCTTATATTGAAAGCAGAGCAAGCTATAGAATTTGGAGTTTTGCCAGAAAGAATATCTCAAGGTTCAAGTGGAAGTTACTTTGTGAAGGATCCAAGAGGGTGAGAATTTCAGATCTATATATAACAGAAGATTGGAAAACACTAATTTAAATGTGAAGTCATTGTGAGTTTCTGGAAATATTTCCTTATCTGATTGTGCCCTGTTTTCAGAAATAAAGGCTGGTGTGTTCTTTGTTTTTTTATTTTTTATTTTTTTTTAAACTAAAGCACTGTACTATTTAGTAGAGCTATTCATTTTAAGTTAGCATTTTCTATTATTTTAATATTTGGTTGTCAGCTTTTATTGGGTACTTACATTCAGCCATAGTTTTGTTGACTTTATATTCATAAGTCCTTACCTTACAGACGTCTAAAACCATATGAGCCAAGCAGAGTAGACTTTTAAACTTTCAATACATGTTTAATGTCATTTTGCCCCAGTAATATTTTTTTTTCCAGCATTATACCAGAGAAGGAGCCCGGGCTGTCTGATGCTGAAGGCACTGAAATGTAACAGAGTGAACCAAAGTATAATTCTTGAACAGAAAAGAGAAGCCATGTGAGGCTTCATTCTGATTAGTCTAGAATTTTTCAGGAATTTTTATTAGTATTTCTGAAAGCTTTCTGGAGGATATATAGCCAGCAGTTCTTTTTTAAGAGGAAGAAAGATTATAATTTCATCCAAATTTTTTGCAAAAACTGAAGTTCTTTTTTGAAACATAGTCTTTTTGAGATTTAAATGCATATGTAGGTAATTTCAAACTCTCACTCTTTATGAGATTGATTTCTTAATTTGTTCTTGTTAACTTTTTACTGGTGACTGAAACTATTGCATTGTCAGGTAACTATATACTTAAAATTATAAGACTTTTATTTCTTGTGTAGGGATAATTCAGCCTCTAAATTTAATATGAGTATATTTTATCAGGCTAGTAATAAAAGATTATAGATGTCTAGACATCCAACTTTTTCTTTAAGAGGAGAGCATTTATTTAAAGTTGATTTAAAACAGTAAGTGGAAAAAGATTAGGGTAGGAGAATGTAAGACATAGATGCTCACTGTGTCCTTACCCTTTGTATTTAAAGACTTGGCTTTTTGTTCCTGGACTTAATAGCTCCTTTTGCAAATGCCGCTGTGTAGCAGCTGCAGCTCTGAGTACTTGAGTTACAACCCTAACTAAGTCCTGTGCTTTAGAGG
>NW_023604972.1:24837734-24901540 GCF_014898055.3 Talpa occidentalis
ATCAGGAAAATGCACATCAAAACCACAATCAGATCCTCTTCACGAACTCATTTGCTTGACCAATAAAAGCTATGAGCATTAATATTATTGGTGAATATGTAAAGAAATTGGAATCCTCAACAACTCTGGTGGGATTAAAAAATGGTACAGCTGCTTAGGAAAAGAATTAGGCAATCCCAAAAAGTTAAAATAGGGCTGTCATATGACCTTGTAATTCTACTCCTTCATATATATCTATGTAATTCTAATATATATAATATGTAATTCTACTCCTTCATATATATATATATATTTATATATATATATGAAGGAGTATATAATATATATATATATATATATATATATATACATATGAAGGAGTAGAATTACAGGGTCACACACACACACACACATATGAAATAAATGAAAATTTATGCCAGAATAAAAACTTGTGCACAAATGTTCATATTAATGTTATTCATAATATTAAAAATGTGAAGACACCCAAATATCAGGCAGCTGGAGAATATATAAGGAAAATATGCTAAATCCATGCAATGAGAAATTACTCAGCACCAAGAAGGAATAAAGTATTGTCATATGCTATACTTTTTTTTTTTTTGGGACCCTCACCAGTGGCCAGGGATCGAACTGGTGCTGCAGAGGCTGCGGGCAGCCTCGCAACCCAGCGCTCAACCACTGCACCACCAGAGGAGGCCCCATATGTTACTCCTTTAATGGGCCTTAAAAATTCCATGCTAAGTGAAAGATGTGAGTAACAAAGACCATATGTAAATAATTTCACTTATATGAAATTTCGAGTATAGGCAAATCTGTAGAGATATAAACCACATTAGAGGGTGCTTAGAACTGGGTGGAGGGATGTAAGATTAATAGGAGGACAACTATTTTGTTAGGGAATTTCTTTGGGGAGTGATTAAAATGTATTTAACATATATAGCGGTGGTCTTTACATAACTTGTGAATATACAAAAACCCAGTTAATTGTGCACTTATAATGGTGGATTTAACGGTAGGTGATTTATATCAAAAAGGTTAAAAAAATTCTTTGAATTGGTTAGTTTAGAGTCATTCAGCATAAAGAGGTATAAATATAACTCCAAAATATATATGTAAATTATTTGTAAAATAATTTTCAATGCTGATTCCTAATATGTATATATAGAAAATGTAAATCACATTAACATTTCTTTGTTCAATTGTATAGTGGATTTGTTATTTGAAGATAGTTCATTATGTTTCAGAAAAGGCAATTCACAACATCCACTTAGACAAATAATGGGAAAATCGTTTTTTCACAATTAAAAAATAGCTTAATTTTACCTCTTGCTAGTTATTATTCATGACATTCTTTCACTCATATGTCTGAAACATAGACAGCTAATTTGAAACCGGGCTTCCTGAAGTGACACCTATTCATTTCAAGTAAGATAGGTCAAATTAAAAAAAAAAAATTTAAAACATTTTTAAGTAAACAGAAAGCACATTTTTTTACCTTCAGGGTTTTCTCTCTTAGAATATTCCCAATTCTCTTTTAACCCTTGTTCTTTTATCATCCTCAATTCATAAATCTGTGAGATGACATGTTTTAAAAAAGCAAAGTCTGTGAAGGTGAGTAATCTACTTCCTTATCTGCACACTTACAAGCCACAACCCTAGTACACATTCCTGAATCTTGACTATGCCTTTGTCCCTGTGGTCAACATCTCTTTGATGCATGATAGTCCTTTTCTTTTCTTTCTTTCTTTTTTTTTTAATAGAGGCACGTTTTATTTATTTATTTATTTGTTTGTTTGTTTTGTTTTGTTTATACATGCACTGGGTACAGTCAGAAGCGCGGGAGGGTGAGAGAATTCACCAGAGCCAGAGCAGGGAGCAGAGCAGGCAGAAGGACCGAAGTACACTGTTGAGGGGAGCAGCGGGCGGCAGGAGAGGTCTGCGCGCCATGTGGGACCCTCTCTGGGGCCGGGGATCGAACTGGCACTGCAGAGACCACGGGCAGCTTCGCAACCGCAACCCAGCGCTCAACCGCTGCGCCACCTGGGAGGCCCATGATAGTCCTTTTGTAAGAACACTCATTCCACTTAGGAAGCATGTGCTATTGTGTGATTCCCATCTTCCTGACCAGTGATGATTATCACGGGGTAGAAATTAGATATAAATTTACCCAATTGTATTCTCTAAATAGATCCATGGAGAATCCCAATGAAGTGTGTATTGTGATAGTTCATGATTAATGCATGGTTCTAGGTTTTTAATCCAGGCTCAGGGAGTACACAATGAGGCATGAACACAGGAGAAAGAATGAAAATAAATCAGTGTATTGAACTATTACAGGTTTCTTTTTTTGATCCAAAATATCTGATAGTTATGGAATCCCTGTCCTCTTCCAGGAAGTTTCTGTTCTCCAATATAATGTTGCCTACAGAGTGATAAGAAGCAGGGTGCTCCGAAGCCCACGGCTGTCACAGTTCCTTAAAATCTTTTAATCTCCTGATGGCTTTATCTTACTCATCTGGATTTTCTTTTACAGCAAGGGGTTTAGAAGAGGCCAGAATGAGAGTGCAAGAAGAAAGTACATGCAGAGTATTGCATACTATTGTCATTTTTGACATGAAAAAGGCTTAAAAATAAGGTAGTTTGTCTAATTTGGATATGCCAGAAGAAAGTTTAAGTAAGTAAACATTACTCATATGATTTATGGTGCATTGATGCTAACAAAGGGATATAAAAGTTATTTTTTTTTAAAACATAATCGTTATTAGCTTAAGAATGCAAGAAGAAATATGACTTTCTTTTGGAAATTGTTTATGGAGAATTGGAATACATTGGAAAATTCAAGTCACTCAGAATACCCCGATCTTAGGAATAAAATGTTATTGCTTGATTATATACCTACTCAGCTATTTTAGAAAGTACTTCTTTGACAACTGAGAAAGCCAAAAATTGAACATCATTAACCTTGAATGCCTGAGGGCATATGTTATTTATGCTTAGTATAAAACAATTGAAGCCAAGTCTAGACACTCGGGAACAATTATAGAGCAAGCTGTTTATTTTCCATATCCCTTTGATATCTTTTGGGAAAGGCATGACTTCACAATCTTAAAAACAAAACAAGTCTCTCTACATTTTTTGTCACCTAGTTTCACCTTTTTTCTTACTGTTTCTCTTTTCTTCTACATGTTTACCCATAATTTGCTGAAACTAAGATATCTTGTTTCAGACATAATTAATTTCCCTAGAGTATTTAATATAGCCATTGCTTCCCTGGTTTCCAAAACAGTCTGCCATAGTTTTTATTGTTTCTTTTTGTTTTCAATCTTGGCACATTTTATATTATTTCATTTCAATTTTTTTAAAGATTTATTTATTTGTTCATACAAGAGCTGGGGTACAGGTCAGAGGTGCAGGTGGTGAGAGGATTCACCAGAGACAGAGTGGGAAACAGAGCAGGTGGACTGACCGAAACACACTGATAAGAGGAAAAGCGAGTGCAATAGGAGAGGTCTGCCGCACCATGTGGGTATCTCCCTGGCCAGCTGGGGATCAAACTTGTGCTGCAGAGGCTGCAGATTGCTTCATAGTGCTGTGCTTAACCCATTGCACCACCAGGGAGGCCCTATTTCATTTCAATTTATTCCAATTCAGTTTGTATTCTTGAGAACTCTAATATGATGTGCTAAGCAGTGTGTAAAGTATGGGGAATATTAAAATTGATAAATAGGTCTTTCCCATTAAGACACTGTCTAATTGAAAAAAAAAAAAAACTATGTCAATAGACAGTTGACTATGAGAGTATATATGAGGGTTGTTTCACAACAATTGATAGATCAGAAAAGATATATCAGGCAGATGGCATATAATCTGAGTTCTTAAAGATAAATGAATTAATCAGATGTGACAAATTCACTATTATTGTTAGTTTTCTCTTCCATGGCTACAATATTGTATCTGGAGATAGTAAGGGACTATATACCTCTGTCTGTTGGAGAAAGATGGCATGTGATTAAACTCCTGTCAAAGACATAGGAACAGAATTCATGTGTACTACCTACAGGGATCACACAGGAAGATTGGAAGTACACTCTTCCAAGAAAGTACCACAACTTTCTGTCTCCTGTGTACTGGAGTGGTGATGAAGACAGCTCATGTCTGAAGCTGTCAACTACAGAGCCACCATTAACCTTGATTCTGAATAGTTGTGTGCAGAAGAGCTTCCAACATAAATCTCCCTGTACTGAAACATCTACCCTGAAACATATATATATATATATATATATGCTTTTGTTGTGTTTGAATCACTACGTTATATTTTTTTATCTATTTGCTCTAGTAGTTTAGCATACTCCACGTCAAGAATGACTTTTTTTTAAATATCTATTTATTTATGCATACAAGAGCTGGGGTACAGGCTAGAGGCACAGGGGGCGAGAGGATTCACCAGAGACAGAGTGGGCTACAGAACAGGCATATTGACCAAAGTACACTGCTGAGGAGAGCAGGGGGCGAGTCAAGAGAGGTCTGCTGCGCTATGTGGTTTGCTCCCTGGCTGGCCAGGAATTGAACTCATGCTGCAGTGGCTGCAAATAGCTTCATAGGTTACGTCTTAACCAGAGAGGCCCAAGAATAACATTTTAAAGAGTGATTTACTAGTAGTATTAAATTTTGGAAACCAACTGGGTTAGTATAGTAAGAGAAAGAATCAACAATTCTTCCCCAAATTCTAATTCCAATTTGAGAATTCCATATTAAGTGTTGAAATGATGTTGCAGTCATTCTAAATGATAAGGGAAACTCAAGGTCAAGGATAGAAATGAGAGAGAGAGAGAAAGAGAGAGAGAATATACTGGATGTGTTGGCAATAGAGCAGTAGAATAGAATTTCTTCAATTTTACCTTAGATCTGTGAATCATCTAAGAGGAGATATCCAGTAATCAGTTGGAGATATAAACTTGGAGATGACAGAAATTTTTTGAAACTTATTGAAGAATTATTGAAACTTCCTAGATCTTAGCCTTCTTATCTGTAAAGTCAGTTGTTGGGTGATTAAATGAGTTACTATGTGGAAAACACTTAGAAGAGTTCTTGATTCATATAGAATGCTCAACAAATATAAAGTCAATACTTCTTAATTTTCATTTTTCTGTTCTTCTCTCCCTTCTTTTTTTTATGAAAATATGGGCTAAGGAACTTACATCAATTTATGATAGTGCTTGCCTCTGGAGATGGAGGTGAGTGGGGTCAGGAATAAAGTATAAATGGACTTCAAGTTATCAGTAATAATTTATTTCATTTTTAAAGATAGAATACAATATAAGAAATTGTTAATATTTACCTATTCCACTCAGTGGCCATTTTGAAAAAGAAAAAAAAAAGCAAAATATGAGGAAGCATCGGAAAATTTAAAATTTTTATTATTTGGCTTTATTCTATAATCATGGATAAATAATTTAAAGAATGAACTTCAGCAAATAACTCATTAGATGGTTTGAAAACAGTGTTCATATTTCCTGTTAACTACATGAACACTGTTAATTGTGAGTCTACTAATATAATATTATGTATGGCATTACATAAGTTCTGCTTAAGCAAGTGAGGGAATATTGAACCAAGCTGGAAAATGAAAAGGGCCTGAAGCTACAATTTTTTTTTTGAGAAAAAAGTGTGACATTTGTTCCCCATTGTCCTTTAAAGAATTAAAAGAGCAAAGAAAGAGGTATCTGCTCACATCAGCAGGAAGGCAGAGCCAAGCCAGCTGGCATTGTCAGTCCTGCCAAATACATTTATTCACGCTCCTTAGTGAGCTTTCTCTATGGTGGGGGAGCCCTTCTACTCTGGAATTAAAAACACAATCCTGCTTTTAATGAACTTGTCTCAGTCTCTATGTAAATACAATTGTAGTTGTCAGACTTGTTCCAAACTTTAATTTCAACACTATCAACTATGTATCTATTGTAAATAGAGTTTACAATCACAACTTGGTTTGTCAAGATTATATAGTAAGCTAATTAATTTCTTAGGCCTTAGAGAACTTTATGTGATTCTGCCTTTGAGGCCTTGATAGGATTATTCTTTTGAAATAGTAAATGATATAGCTTAATTGTTAAAAAACTATCGTTTCTCTCTCTCTCTCTCTCTCTCTCTCTCTCTCTCTCTCTCTCTCTGTGTGTGTGTGTGTGTGTGTCTCTTTTTCTCTCATCTTACTTTACCTGTGTCCTTCTAAATCCTTTCGCTATTTTCTAAAATGAAAATCACACACACACACACACACACACACACACACACACACACACTAGTGTTATGCCAGTGGGGGAAGATGTTTAGGTTTATTTTCATTAAGGATTTCTCATACCTTTATTATGAAATATTTGATCAGCTATAATTATGTGGTGCATTTATTCACTCAAAAATAACTCAAACTTACTAAATGATAATACTTAATAATATCTGGTATTCTTAAACTGCTTCTAAATATGATAAGCAGGAGTATGTATTTTCTGGAGAGATGAGGTAAAATAATGCTTAAAATGGGTTTCCGAACCTGGCAGTAGCTCTCCTGCCTGCCTGTGACTATGCAGGTGTTTCTTTTCAATAAACTTTTCCTTTTACAAAGCAGCAGAAGCGGCTGTCCTCCCAAGCCAAGCAAACTAACCCTTAGAAAGGAAATAGAGGGCCTCCCCAGTGGCGCAGCGGTTGAGCGCTGGGTTTTGAAGCTGCACTCAGCTTTTGCAGCGCCGGTTCGATCCCCGGCCGCCAGGTTAGGCTCCCACATGGCGCGCAGACCTCTCCTGCCGCCCGCTGCTCCCCTCAGCAGTGTACTTCGGTCCTTCTGCCTGCTCTGCTCCCTGCTCTGGCTCTGGTGAATTCTCTCACCCTCCCGCGCTTCTGACTGTACCCAGTGCTTGTATAAATAAATCTTAAAAAAAAAAGAAAGGAAACAGAGGTAGAGACTACATTATACTTTATGAGTTAAAGCTTTCAAGGAAGTGGGACAAATGATTTTTAAAGAATTAAACTAAAAGCAACAATTGAAGCCATCGGTATTATATGGACTAAGTATGGTTTTTACTACGCAGTTAAACAGATACCAGAGAAAAAATAAAGATGGGGAATGAAAATAATATTGGTTTCAAGATATCTTAGAGTTCCTATTTAATGATTTCTTATAATTATCTTAAAAAAAACATTTAAAAAGAGATCTTGGCAAAACCTAACCATTTTTGTAATTTCCAAAAAATTAAGAAAGCATTTTAAAGGAAAATCCAAATAAATTGATGTTTATTCAAGTAAGAAAAAGCATAGCAAAGCATCAATGTACTTTTTAAATATTGAATGTCTTGCAATAGTTTAGAGATATGAGATATGAATTTTATAGGTAAGAGGAATTACCCTAGTAGGAAAAATTAAAAACCTCTAGAAGACTGTAAAACATAACCTATATATTGTGGTGAGGAAAAACTTCCAAATTCTGGAGGCCAAGAGAAGTTAAGACCATTTAGTCCTCAAATTGCTAAAAACAACCTCCTAAAGGTCCAAACTTATTTAATATTTAATATTGCATACTTCACAGAGTAAGTATGCAACACAATATTTGGACTTTTTTTTTAATATAGGGAGTCATGCCATTTTATTTTAAAACCTAATGAGGCTATAAACTTAGTTGATAGCTGTACATTCAAAATAAAGTGAATAATGAGAGAAGAGTCCAATTATGTTTTAAGACCACAAATTGCTTAGAATCAATTAAATTGCATGAGACTTAAAAACCTTTTACTTGGCAAACTAATAAATAAGAGTTGGTTCACAATTCTTGAATAAATATTTGGTAATGCAAAATTAAGGGGGTAAAGCTCTCCTGCCCTAAATAACAAAGAAGAGCAAATTTACAGCTAGAATTAACTTTTTGATGACATTATTTCTTTTCTTTTTCATTTGGATGAATCACGTTCAGTATTGAGAGACTGAGAACTACTGATGTCAGCAGAAAGTTGAAAGTGAAGACTTTGAACGGAGACTACAATAATAGCTAGGTAGAGAAGAGATTAGGAACATAGGTACAAAATAAAGCTGCCATTTGATATTGAGAGTAGAATAAAGAATAACAAAGACAGTATTGCATCTAATGGAAATCTAATGGGAGAAATTTTATGACACTTCAACTCTTAAAAAAAACCATTTCAGACCAAAGAACTTTTACTGTGAATTTGACACTATGCTAGACTTTGCCTTAAAGAGTTTGAAGTCAAGTGCAGGGGCCACAAATTAAGTGACCACAGGAGTTAAAAAAGAGAAGATTATGACAAACTTCTAGAGCGGAGATGCCCTCTTAAGAAAATACCTGCTACTCAGTGTCATTGTTACTAAGTGGCAATGTTGATCCAAAGATATCAATATTTCTTCTCTTTGCTCCTTTTCTCTTTCCTTTCTTCCCTACCACATCTCCTCATCCCTTCCTGCCTTTTCCTCTGTTCCCCTTTTCTTTTTTGCTTTCATTTATTTTTAATATAAGTGAGAGTCAAATTTATCTGAAGTCTCTCAATTTTAATGCTACTAGCTAGCCGTAACCAAATAAAAGAAACATGAGGAGGCCATGAAAAACCTGTATACGGGGATAAATATAATGGACTATCATTTTCAATAATGGTCCAAATAGTTTAGTGTCCACAGTTTCTGCAATTAGTTTTGGATTGAGGACAATCCAGAACACTCTGTTGAGTTTCTTGTTCCATTAAGACAAGCAAATGTTAATTATGTGGAATAAAAGTAACTCAGGAGTGAGCTTTTGTTTTCATTCTCTAATGACAGATTTAGGAACTGGTGTTTACGTTAGATGCACCTGTTAGTAATGTTTTACTCCACTGACTATTAACAAAAGAGCATGTGCTTTTGTTATTACCATCCACCAATTTCTGTGTGACTCTAAGTCACAGATATATGATTAAAAAAATAAGAAAATTATTCAGAATATGTTCAAAGATTTCCTGACAGCAAGATCAATTGTGCTAAGACTGCCTTTTGCAAAGGGCATTGTTGAAACCCCACTGCCAGGAGCATATGGAGTTAGACTGCACAGAATCAAAGACATTAAATTATAAAGAACAATCCTGCTGGTCCCCCAAGGTATGCCTTAGATAAAGAAATAGTTAGTTTTCATGCTTCATTTAAGTGCCTCTAAGACAGGTTGAAATTCATTATTAAAATCTTCATTGTAGCTCAATCCATTTTAAACTATATGCTTGAATGTGTAACTCTTCCTATTGTTAGGAATGCCATTTGAAATATTCTCTCTTTGATTCATCTTATATCATGGAAAATATTTAATCATATTCTCAGTCATTATAGATCTGCTTCTTGTCTAGAAACACAAAGAGTTTACAATGTAACTTAAGTTCTCTTGCAAGCCTAGGTTTCATCTCTTTTGGGGCACTTAGTGTCCATAGAGCATAAAGTTTAGGGACTTAGTGAATCAAACTGAATTAATTGAATCTTTGCTTATGAAGCAAAGTCAGATGCTGTTATGAGCCTGTGAGTCTAAGTGTAGAATAGAGATGAAATAGAAATAAAGATATTTATGTTTAGATTAATGCAACCAAATCTAATTATTTAACAGCAACTAAATCATGACAACTATGTTTAATTTCTTTTTACAGGGTAAGATTTCATCACTGCTATTTTTAACTATTTCATTATACTATTTACAATAAGGAAATAAAAATAGGCATGCCAATGTATAACTCTTAGGTTGTACATTAAACTTTATACTTTAAAGTATATACATATACTTTAAACTCTATAGGTTTAAAGTTTTAGGTAAAGGGACACATCCATGGTGATGAAGTAATTGTCAACTGTATTTTTTTGTTGTTGTTTCCTTTGAATAGGTCTTCCACTGTAAACCTGCCTTCTTAAAGAGACATGGTATTAGATAATATTTTCAAAAATTGGTGGGAAAATGTGGGTTCTGCTCCTTGTTTTATTATGTTCTAATGGTGTGGTTGTTCATGTGGGTCACTTTCATGAGGATTAACTTCCCAACAGCCTAGAAAAAAATATTTACCATTTCATGTCTGAAATGGTTTGGATGTGGATCAAATGAAGAATACAAAAGTCATTTTGCTATATAAATAAGGTTGTACTTTCTTCCACAGTTTTAACATAAACATGAATGTGTCATTTTTTAAGAATATCTGCTTATTTAATCTTAGCACAGATGAGTAACAATCATGATAGAGTAGGTGATGCTGTATACAATCCCCCTCCAAATCCTTATGACATGAATGAAAAGTGTTTATTCTTTTCAGCAAAATAGAAGGAGTTTGAGGGAATTATGTGTTGTAAATCAAGTCAGGATGAGGAACACAAATGTTGGCTATTTACACAGTGAATGATTAAATAGGGAAAATATTTATAAAAAATGGTATCTGCTAGGCCTCCCTGGTGGCGCAAGAGGTTAAGATGGAACCTATGAAGCTATTCACAGTCTCTGCAGCACGAGTTGGATCCCTGGCCAGGGAGACACCCACATGGTGCAGCAGACCTCTCCTAACTCGCCTGCTGCTCCCCTCAGCAGTGTATTTCAGTTTATATGGATATTCTGTTCCCCATTCTGTCTCTGGTAAATCCTCTCACCCCCACAACTCTGGTCGGTACCCCCAGTTCTTGTATGCATAAATAAATAAATCTTTAAAAAAATAGTACCTGCTAGGGCCTCCCTGGTGGCTCAGCAGTTGAACGCTGGGCTGCGAAGCTGCCCGCAGCCTCTGCAGCTCCAGTTCGATCCCTGGCCTCCGGCGAGGGTCCCACATGGTGCACAGACCTCTCCTGCCACCCGCTGCTCCCTTCAGCAGTGTATTTCATCATTCAGCCTGTTCTGTTCCCTGTTCTGGCTCTGGTGAATTCTCTCATCCTCCTGTGCTTCTGACTATACCCAGTGCTTTTATAAATAAATAAATAAATCAAAAAAAAATATAGTAGCTGCTAATAAATAAAATGAGGTTTCTAAGGTTCAGAGGGAGGGAGAAAGGGATGTGGTGGGAAATATTTTTTTTTAAAAGATGAACAAATTAAAAAATAAATGATATGAAAGTTCCTGAAAAGGGTTTGTTTCTGAGACAGTGGCAGGAAGAAATTGTATTAATCTCAGTATTCTATCTCAAAGATTAATACAATGTTACAGAGTACAGAGGATGTTAAAGCACATTTTCTCACCTGCATCGTGAAGTTTATTGAAAATCTGCACTACCCCTTAGAAAATTGCAAGTTTCAGGGAATTTATTTACATATATCAATGCAAAAAGATCATCATTTGTGGCTCATTTGCAATAATACCATCTTGACTCCAACCATCAGGGAATGGAAATTAATATTAATCAGCTGTTATAAGCAGTGGAATAAGAACTTCAATTTAATGGTTATTTAGTAACACTTCAATGGCAAAGGCTGTGAACAAGACATTCATTATTTTACAGGTAGGACAAATAACTGGCTTTTTTATACTCTTCATTTTCATATACTTGAATTATTTTACTCTGTTCCATATGAATGAGCTGCTGTGAGCAGATAACTGGGTTCTTTAAAAAATTAGAGTAGTCAATTAAAAAAGCTTTGTGGTCATGAACTCTATTAGACCATTTATTTGAATTATTAGTCCTCTAATTTTATTATCCATTGATAGGTATTTTCAAAATAGCGAACAAAGGTATTTCAAAAAAGAGAAACTCTCTTTAGTTCTACAAAACTGAATGAAATTTCTATCCAAAGATCACATTCTGTATGCTGGCAGAAAAAGTAATCTAGGAAATGTCAAATCTTATAAGTTAACTTTGGGTCTTGTAAGTCATTTCTGATTTAAACTATGTCACATCTGGAATCCCCAGAAAACATGAGCAAGTTTCACCTGCCCTTTGTTATGCAACCAGAGCCTTGTGGGACTTGCAGCTTTCACCAGGACTTCTTCCTTCATACTCCCTCACTTAGAGTGCTCTCCACTTGTTCAGAGGATGGATGTCAGCTTTAGAGTTACCATGAGGTTAGTTTATCTTTTCGCAGTTCTAGCCGTATGTATCAGACACATGGTTTGATATTTCCTTTGTCTTATTTCAGAAACATAGGACAAAATGCTCTATTTGCACGTTCCTCCTTAATTTTTAAAGGATTCCAGATTAAACCTTGATGAGGGGGGAGGTTCTGGGTATAAGATTCTCAACTACATTCAAGTTTCATGAGATTGACTTTATAACATGTTTCTCCATTTCCTCAAAGAATCTTATTTAATCTGTAGTGGGATGAATAGACAAGTCTAGGAAAACCAGTACATCTTTCATTTTTCTGTCTCCTAACCTAAATGGAGGCTTTTAAATATAAATGCTTATATGCAATGGCATTGTTTTCTGGTTTTGCTATTCTGCCACTTCCTTAGGGTGGAGCTTGTCTGACAGAATGGAAGGTAGGAAGTGTGCCTCTGGCAACAAGACATCAAGGTAGAGAAGAATTGCTGTATTAAGATATTGCTCTTCTCATTAACAGCTTAGGAACTGGGGGAGACAGGTGTTTCTTTTTTATTTGGTAACAAGAATTGTGTGTTAGGATAGCTGATGGGTTTCTGAGTCAGATATTTGCATCTGGGTTTGCCACTTCAAAAAAACTCAGGCACATTTTCCTGTATTTGAACCTACTGAAAGATACATTAGGATAACAAATTTTCTTTTAACATAGTGTTTACATATAACCACTGGGTAATATATTATTATTATTATTATTATTATTATTATTATTATTATTGGCACCATACTATACATATTATACAACATAGCTTTTAATATTTTTTCTATGTAAATCTTTGACTTAGAAATAAGAAATACTATTTCTAACTTCTCATTTTACAGTTTTAAAGTCTATTTTTCTATTATCATAGATCAGAGTTAGGTAGATTTCCTTGAACTCAATTTCTTTTGCTTTAATTTTGTTCTCTTTGTGTCATTTCATTTTCTTAAAGTTATATTCTTATGGTCTAGGGCAGTTAAGCAGATTTAAAAAAAATCAGCTCTCTTTCTTCCAATGTGATGGTATTTTTGGATTCTATAGTAATATTCTTTCATCATACTGTTTTATGTTTTAATTCTTGCCTTTTCTGCTTGATGTACTTCATCCAAATGCTTTTGCATGTAATTTGAAAATAGCTTCTCCTCTGGCTAAAATGGTATGAAGTAGTGGGGAAAGGCTAGATTGAAATAATTTAGGGAACTAGTGCTATGGAAACTAGTCTCTCCTCTGCTTCTATTTGGTATGTACTTTGGGCAGGTGGCTTCATCTCTGTGGCTTCAAGTGTTTCTTCTATTAAATAAATAATTAAATTGTATTAGATTATCTCGAAGCTTGGAGATCTAAATTGTGTTCCACTTGAATTTATATTGATACTAACAGTGTTGACTGGCTTTGTTTTAGGCATTACACTAAGCATTTCATATATGACAGCTCATTTAATACTCGCTTTAAAATATATGTGTATTATCCACATTTTTCAGAGTAGGAAACTAAAAATCACAGATGATAAGTAAGTTGTATAGGGTCATATAGCAGTAAATGCATAGGTTTTGACTTGAGATCAGATCTTTGTTTTTATATACTATTGACATAATGCTCCTATACAGATAGAAAATGAAGCTAGAAGTTTAACAAAAGTGTCTGATGCAGTCCTAAATATTACCATAAATATTATAGAACTAATATTTTCTGAAAATACTGGTGTTTGGTATGAATTAAATAAATGATTTCTTTTTGTAGTTTTATCTAATATAAATTTATACCATTAGTATAATTATCATTTTGACAAAATTAGAAATTGTTCTGTAACAATCTGTCCTAAGAAACCTAATTTTATCTACTATTAACAAACTACATGTAAGAAAGTTGACCAAAACTCAGAATAAAATCTTTACTTAATGCTAGGTTGTATATTTGGAGATAAATTTAGAAATTGGTATAGGGAAAGTTAAGAAAGTAAAGTAATGTAAAATATGGTATAATCCAAAACTTTAACAAAATCTGGAATGTGATCCTCATTAATAATACTTTGGTTCAGGGTCTCCCCGGTGGCGCAGCAGTTGAGCGCTGGGTTGTGAAGCTGCCCGCAGCCTCTGCAGTGCCAGTTCGATCCCCGGCTGATCCCTGGCTGATCCCCGGCTGCTCCCCGGCCACTGGAGGAGGGTCCCACATGGCGCGCAGACCTCTCCTGCCGCCCGCTGCTCCCCTCAGCAGTGTACTTCCATCCTTCTGCCTGCTCTGCTCCCCACTCTGGCTCTGGTGAATTCTCTCACCCTCCCGCACTTCTGACTGTATCCAGTGCTTGTATAAACAAAACAAACAAACAAACAAACAAACAAATAAATAAAACATTCCTCTATTAAAAAAAATTTCTAAAAAAAATAATACTTTGTTTTGTTTTTTTTTTAAAGAGGCATGTATTTTATTTATTTATTTATTTATTTATTTATTTGTTGTTTGTTTTGTTTGTTTATACAAGCACTGGGTACAGTCAGAAGCGCCGGAGGGTGAGAGAATCCACCAGAGCCAGAGCGGGGAGCAGAGCAGGCAGAAGGACCCAAGTACACTGCTGAGGGGAGCAGTGGGCGGCAGGAGAGGTCTGCGCGCCATGTGGGACCCTCCTCTGGTGGCCGGGGAGCAGCCGGGGATCGAACCCGCGCTGCAGAGGCTGCGGGCAGCTTCGCAAGCCAGCGCTCAACCGCTGCGCCACCGGGGAGGCCCAAAATAATAATACTTTGGTTCAGATAAGCTGGATGCATTTGTGCTGAAAATGTGTCCTTTTTTCTGTTAGTCTTATTTCAAGAAGAAACAAACTTAACTTGAGTGAATGTAAGTCATTGTTCTTTAAGAAGAGAAATGAAATTTCCTCTTCGCAAATCTTGATTCATAAATGGAAGAAGGGACATATGGGACAACAGAAAGACACACACACACACACACACACACACACAAAAAAAAAAAAACCACCTGTCACCAACCAATCAGGGCTAAAACCAAAACAAATGAGCATTTGCATAAATCAGACTCTAAGTCCGTATTAATAATAGGACCAAAACCACAAGGATAAGACTATATGATGAAAGAAAAAGAGTTACTCCCAGCTGGAATTGTTATGGTGTGGTATCTCTAGAAAGGGAGGTTTCAGTTCTCTGGCCCACCCAAGGAAGAACTGAAGCTGAGCAGAAAGAAGAAGCTAAAAAGTTCTAAGGAGAGTTGGCTGGAAGAGGAAAAGACTTGAAGATCCAGAGGAAGCACATGGAGTAGACGGACATGTGAAGAAGAAGCTGTGCTTGCTTCTCAGTCTTGGACTTGTATGAGGAATTTGGGGAACATGTAAAGAGACACGTGAAAGAGAACGAGATGTGGGTGAGAGACCCATGGGGAGACTGACAATGGCAGTCTTCAGGGGAAACTGACAATGGCAGTCTTTATCTTGACTTGTGTTTTGATTTTGCTCTTTGCCTTCCAGACTTGCCTGGCTCCTTCAGCCCTTTTCCTATGGTTCCCCACCAGAAGGTACTTTATACTTGTGGCAAGCTTTTGAGGCAACCCTGTTTCACTGGGTATTTACTGACAAGAAGATAGGTAAATTTGGGCGTTTCATGGAAAAACTATTTTAACTATATTCTTTCTCTTTTATTTCTATTGCACAGGTATTGCATTAAAGTTCTTTTATATTGAGGGTCCTATGCATTAAACGTGTGTTTTGTCTTTATGAGGCTGATGACAGAACCCATTTAGAACAGGCAGGTTTGGGGGTTCAAGGATACCCCTCTTTTGCCCCCTAATAGTATCAACTGTTATCCATGCCTAGAGTTATACTGAGTGCTTAAAAAAAAACTTAAAAGAGGAAGTTGATATTAGACTATCAGAGACTTTAAGATCAAGGATTTGACCTAGAAATCACTGTGGATCCCACTACACAATTCTGCTGCCCACAGCACAGTAATAGCATGAATCCCCAACACTCACTGGCAGTGATCCTTTGATGTCTTACTGCCTTAGTACTCTTTTCCAACCATCCCTTTTTACTACATATATCAAATTTTTAAGTGGCAGACAGATAAATTTATATTACGTTTTAGCACTTTCATTCTGGTTTTCTGTTACATTTTCTCTGAATTAGCTGACAGAATTCAGGGCATAATTGATTATTCAGAGCTGGATATACATTTAAATATGTATATTGCAGAGATATTAAGTAAATTGCTTCATGCCCCAGGCTAGTAACTGGTAAGGTGCAAAAGATCACCCCTTACTTTAAGTTTTGTGACATCATGTCCTCATTTATGGGAATAAAACTACCACATCAGAAAATGGTCATAAATAAAATGATGCACGTGCGGCAGACCTCTCGTGTCTTACCTGCTGCTCCTCTTAGCTGTATATTTTATTTTATTTAAATATTTATTTATTTATTTATCTATTTATCTATTTATTTATTTATTTATTTATTTATACAAGCGCTGGGTACAGTCAGAAGCGCAGGAGGGTGAGAGAATTCACCAGAGCCAGAGCGGGGAGCAGAACAGGCAGACTGAGGATACACTGCTGAGGGGAGCAGCGGGCGGCAGGAGAGGTCTGCGCGCTACGTGGGACCCTTGCCCAGTGGCCCGGGATTGAACTGGAGCTGCAGAGGCTGCAGGCAGCTTCGTAACCCAGTGCTCAACCGCTGCGCCACCGAGGAGGCCCTTAGCTGTGTATTTTAGTAGTAGATCTGCCTGTTCTGCTCCCCACTCTGTCTCTGGTGAATCCTCTCACCACCACCCCACCCCCCAATTCTTGTGTGCATAAATAAAACATTTAATAAATAAATAAATAAATAAATAAATGAATAAATAAATGAATGAATGATGCATTTTGTAGAGCTAAATGCTTTTTCCACCAGAATTATCTCTGCTTGATCTGTGAAAGCAGAGAAATACTATTGACACAGTTTATCAGAATTCTAGTAAAACACTTGGCATTTCTCTTGTGTACAACACACTTACAGATTAACTAGAAAAAAATGTGTTTTAAGTTATAGAGCAATTCAACGAATGCATGGCTACCTCCAAAATGTTGTTTAATAAATGATTGTCACCTTGGAGGGAGATATTTTGTGCCATGTCTTAAGGTTCTCTATTTAGCCTTATAAATTTTCATCAATGACTTGGATGAAGAGACATTTATCAAATTTGTAAGTGATGTAGTGCTGGCAGGGGAAGCAAATATTTTAGGTACCAGAATCAAAGTTAAATAGTCTATGCAACAACCTTAATTTATTGATGCAAATTAACATGTATAACAGAAATAGTTGAAATTTCAAATTTTTAATAAAAATATCAATTACAGAAATAAATGACTGTGACACTTGGTTCAAGGGAAACTCAGATTGAGTTTACCTGAGGCTTAATGGAGCCAGTTAAGGAATGTTAATGATGTTAATATTTGTTGTTGTTGTTGTTGATAGAGGCATGCTTTATTTATTTATTTGTTTGTTTGTTTGTTTTGTTTATACATGCACTGGGTACAGTCAGAAGCGCAGGAGGGTGAGAGAATTCACCAGAGCCAGAGCGGGGAGCAGAGCAGGCAGAAGGACCGAAGTACACTGCTGAGGGGAGCAGCGGGCGGCAGGAGAGGTCTGCGCACCATGTGGGGCCCTCCTCTGGTGGCCGGGGAGCAGCCGGGGATCGAACCAGCGCTGTAGAGGCCGCGGGCAGCTTCGCAATCCAGCGCTCAACCACTGCGCCACCGGGGAGGCCCAGTATTTGTTGTTAATGGAAGTATGAGTTAGTGCTTCTCCATTGTGTTCTATAGGCAACAATTTAGAGAAGAACTTTTTGTAATGTTTGCTGAGTATTCACATTCAATCCAGTCCTACCAGTTTCTGGGGAAATGTTTTTAAAATATGTGTCCCCAACATTTCTTGTGAAGAGGGGATTTAAATCTTAATCACCAATGGTTTAGATAAAGAGTAGCTGTATCACATTTAGAATACTCTTTTATTTTTGAAACTGCATAGTAAGAGAAGCTTACTATGGGGAGCTGTTGACCTTGGATCCACCTAGAATCAGATTTCCATTTAGCAAAGGATTAAAAGATCACACTTCATAAGGAAATAAATGATAAACTGGGGATATTTGCACTTTGGAAGACTAGGCCAGTAAGAATTGTAATAACAATTTTCATGTATTGGAAAGGTTTTCATTTAGAAACAGAGGTAGAATAATATCATGGAGTCAATACTACAGTATTATTTGCAGAAGAGTTTGGATTCAGAGACTGGAAGAACATCTTTCAAAGGGATGTCTCATTTTGGCAGGAATTTTAAATACAGTATCTACTGTTTGCTGCTTGTTAAATAACTTTAGTGCTTTATTTTAGCTTTTTGTTTCTACTAGTCACTTATTGATAGATAATCCAGGATCTCTATGCTAATACTTAGAACAACAGCAGCAACAACCCTTAACTTCTAATTACTAAATAATTTAGAATTGTTTGTCTTAAAGAAACAAACTGTGACCTTCTCAATTTACCCTGGAAAACTTAAAACAGTCACTAAATACAAAGATCATTCCCTATAAGAAAAATACAGTGATTTTTTTATTAATGAAAGCACAAATTATTTTAACTTGTTAATAAAAAGGATATGAAATTGTTATATTTTCAATTAGCATAGTTTCATAATGTTAAAATATGAGCTGTTCAATATATATATATATTTTTTGTATAGTCTTAAAACTTTCCCAAAATCTCAGTGAAATCATATATACATATATATATGTGAAATCATATACATACATATATATATATATACATGAAATTACTCCTCCAGACCTCTGTCTGAAATATTTACTAAACAGTTATCCTTGCTAAATAAAGTTGTCAGAGAAACAACATGGTTTGATATAAAGAAGGAATCCAAGTACTCCTTGAAAGAGGAATCTTAGAGTGGTATTGTCATTCATGGCCAATTTACCAACTTTCATTTCCCAAAAAACATGCCTTATATTAAGGTATTGAGAAATGCCTTAATATTTGAAGATTTTTCCTTCAACTGAACATCAAGTAGTGCACTTTGTATATTCATGTTATGGACAAAGAATTTGCCATAAATGACACTGGGAATTAGATAATGTTGATCATTGTAATGTTCTTCTGCCTGAAGTAGTGACCACTGCAAACCTGCTTCTGGTATATATGCCTTGACTTTCCCACCTAGTAACTTTCTACCCTTAGAAATTACGGAATCCATTTCAACTGCAGCAATGAAACTTCTCTACAAATGTCTCATTTTTAAAGCTACTGGTGCTTCCAGCAATAACGCATTTCTCAATACCTTAATATAAGGCATGTTTTCTGGGAAATGAAAGTTGGTAAATTGGCCATGAATGACAAAACCACTCTAAGATTCCTCTTTCTAGGAGTACTTGGATTCCTTCTTTATATCAAACCATGTTGTTTCTCTGCAACTTGACTCTACTTAGCAAGGATAACTGTTTAGTAAATATTTCAGTTACCGAATTGAGAAAACCATTAGAAACATATTCAAAAGCTTAGAATAACACCTCAATCTTGAGATGCAGTGATATACCCATATTAAAATTATAGAGTTATAAAACATTATGTTATATTCTCTTTCTTGTGCCCTTAAAATTATTCTCTGGTTATCCGATGTTTACTGACATAAATTAGCAAAGTTTTAGAAAGTTTGGCATGTACTTCTTTGGCATGTACCCTGGGCTTAATTTTCAACTACCTCTTTATTATTCAGAAGTGGGTAGTAACATGACTGGTTATAAAATGGAGAAAATGAGGAGGGCAAAGACAAAGCATTGTACAAATTACTTCCTCCTGCTGGTGACAGTGTCCTCTGCACTCAAGGATGTGCTCAGAGGACAAGCTCTTTTTTGGTTTGTGGGTACAAGGTGTGACAAATCCTCTGAATTTCCCTATAAATAGCTATCCTAATTCTGGTTTCTCTTTATGTACATGTTACAGTCTTCACATAATTATTCTGAAACAACTAGGAATTTATTTGATATTAAACTTTATCAATCTCTAAGATAAAACTGAATATGCTTTTTAATTTTGAGATACTGCTATTTTTTGATATTGAAAGTTTGGCAGTTTTTCTTACATAGCCATACTCTCAAGTTCCCCCTTGTACTTTGGGTCAAAATTCTAGACATTTTGGAGACTCCACAGGGTTATTCTTCTTTGTTAACATATTAATTTTTCTCTCTTTTTAAAAATATTTATTTATGCATACAAGAGCTGGGTACAGGCCAGAGATGTGGGGGGTGAGAGGATTCACCAGAGAAAAAGCGGGGAATAGAACAGGCAGACTGACTGAAATACACTGCTGAGGGGAGCAGGAGAGGTCTGCTTCGCCATGTGGTTTCTCCCTGGCCGGCTGGGTATCGAACTTGTGCTGCAGAGGCTGCGGATTGTTTCATAGTGCGGCGCTTAACCCCTTGTGCCACCAAGGAGGCCATCATATGAATTTTTCTAAATGCAATTTATTTCATCCCACAGTTCTTGAATGTAGCAATAGAGCCTTTAAAGTCTTCATATGAAGGAGATAATTTAACTACCTGTTTTATCACCAGTCAACATGGCATTCCAGGATTTTCACTATCTTCACATCAAATTAAGTATGATTGCTGTAATCAGTTGAGAAGTGCCCCCTAGAAACTCACTTGGACCTGGCAATTCAGAGTGTGGCATTATTTTGGAATAA
Organism: Talpa occidentalis; assembly: GCF_014898055.3. Classification (NCBI taxonomy): domain Eukaryota; kingdom Metazoa; phylum Chordata; class Mammalia; order Eulipotyphla; family Talpidae; genus Talpa; species Talpa occidentalis. The sequence goes on from NW_023604972.1 coordinate 24,858,505, forward strand.
TAATCTTTACAGATATAATTAAGGTGAGGATAGAGATTAGATCATACCTGATTAGAATGGGCACCAAATCCAATGACAGTGGACACATACTCCACGTGAAAATGGAGGCAAGGGTTAGAGTTTTGCTCCTTCAAGCCAAGAAGTAACAGGAGTGGCCAGAAACTGGAAGAGGTGGGCCTCCCCTGTGGCGCAGCGGTTGAGCGCTGGGTTGAGAAGCTGCCCGCAGCCTCTGCAGCACCGGCTTGATCCCCGGCTGCTCCCCGGCCACCGGAGGAGGGTCCCGCATGGCGCGCAGACCTCTCCTGCTGCCCGCTGCTCCCCTCAGCAGTGTACTTCGGTCCTTCTGCCTGCTCTGCTCCCCGCTCTGGCTCTGGTGAATTCTCTCACCCTCCCGCGCTTCTGACTGTACCCAGTGCTTGTATAAATAAATAAATAAATCTTTAAAAAAAAAAAAAACAACTGGAAGAGGTGAGGAAAGACTCCCCTAGAGTCTTTAAAGAGTGTGACTCTGCCAACAACTTAGTCTTCTGGCCTCTAGAATTGTGAGAATAAATTTCTGTGTTTTTAACATTTTACCATGACTGTGGTAATTTGTTACTGAAGCCCTAAGAAACTATTACAAAATTGCAAATTAAGATTCTCTGTCTAGTTTTGTGCACTATTCTGATTCCATATATTTCTTCTGTACAAATCAAAATTCTTAGCTGCAAGGAAAATCAAACAAACAAAAAAACCCAAATCACTTCTTTCTAACTGCAAAAGCAGAAATTTATCGAATATGTGGACCACACCCAGAGAATCCTTGTGAAAGCTTGGGGGGAAAGTTGAGAAAATGATTAGAAAGGAGAAAAGTGATTTGGCAGTCAGAAGGAGGCTACAACAGGCCCCCAGATCCTGCCTGGCAGCCCAGCACTACTGCAGTTACAGACAACAGACTGAAGAACTGTCCCTTGTCATTAGCTCTGGATCCTGCATGACACCACTTACCTGCCACCCCTGCTTCCAGGTGTCTGGAAACTGGATGCTTCTACCATTGCCATAATGAAGACTCTTCTGCCTTCTTCTTCTTTTTATAAAGATTTATTTATTTATCTTTTTATGTTTAATATATTTTATTTTATATAATTCTTACATCATTTTTCATTTTTGCACAATGTATGCATTTTCATTTTGGTTATATTTCCCATGCAATTCCACCCCACTTATTTTGTATGAAATTCCTTTCTAAGTAAATGTATAAAATGCTTTCCTACATTTTATTTCCTGCCTAAAACCTTGACTGATAAAACATTTAAAAATAATCTCGCCAGGGCCTCCCTGGTGGCACAAGGGGTAAAGTCTCAGCTCTATCAAGCTATCAACAGCCACTGCTGCATGAGTTTGATCCCTGGCCAGGTTGCTAACCCACAAGGCACAGCAGAGCTCTCCTGTCTCATGCACTGCTCCCCTCAGCAGTGTATTTTAGTGGATCCACCTGTTCTGCTCCCCACTCTGTCTCTGGTGAATCCTCTCACCTCCTGCACCACAGGCCTACACCCCAGTTCTTGTACGTATACATAAATAAAAATAGATGTTTAAAAAAATAAAAATAAAAATAAAAATAATCTCACTAGACAAATTCATCTGTCTCCTTAAAATGAACTAAAGGGCCTCCCTGGTGGTGCAGGTGGTTGAGCGCAGCGCTATGAAGCTGTCTGCAGCTTCTGCAGTGCCGGTTCGATCCCCACCGACATCGGAGCAAACCACATGGCAAGCAGACCTCTCCTGTCTTGCCTGCTGCTCCCCTCAGCAGTGTATTTCGGTTCATCTGCCTGTTCTCTTAGCTACTCTGTCTCTGGTGAATCCTCTCACCCTCCCACGTGGCCTGCACCCTGGTTTTTGTGTAAATAAAATAAATCTTAAAAAAAAAAAAAAGAACTATAGAATCTAAAACGTGTAGGTAGCTCAATTTAAAGATGGACACAACTTAGCAAGGTGGGCAGCCAGAGATCCTTTCCCAGAAGAATTTGGTTTGGGTGCAACTATGATTTCCTTACAGATGCAAGACACAGAAGATATGTACAACAGCACAAATCTGCAGTTTCGCTCAAGCAATTAGTTGGGAAATCATCCTCTTTATGACTTTCAACTCCAACTCCCTAAAACTAATGCATTCATTTGTAACCCTCCTGCTATTACACCTTGATTTAAAATCTGGACAATGAGAATCTAATATGTAGTGATAAGATTGTTTTAAATTTCCAAAGCATATAGAAATTAGAAATGGAAAAACTATATTCATTGCTCTAGTTTTCTAGTTAGATTTCATTGCATCTATAATAAAATGCTCTACTAAAAACAAGAGAAAATTTATTTCTCAGAGATGACTGGCTTTTCCTTAGTGATGAAGAAAAACATTGTGATGACTTAGCTTATACTTATTTTCTGTTCATTCTGGTTAATTTTTATGGAGGTGGTAATTACTCACCGATTTCCAAAATATCATTCCAGTAATCAGTTCATATTTTATAATTATTATCAATTTTTAATTTTTACTAAATTCTTCAACAATAAATGGTGGCAAAATAGCATTTGGAGCCATAAAAATATACCCTTTAATGAAATTAAAACTCTGACTTGCCAGAATATTATACATGATGACATGTTTGAAGGAAATCCATTTTACTAGGAATAAATCAACACTGCTTGGGAATAAATCTGTTTCATATTCCAAATGCAGTTGTTTACAATATTGCACCTAAGGGTGAAAAACAAATGAAGTAAATGAATTTGTATATGCATTCCATGATTTTCCAGCAGTGTTATAATTAAGACTATAAAACACTGCCTTTAGCAAATAGCTATTGTGGGAATACTTTGATATAGCCTTCTGCTCGGCAGCCACATTTTGTTTGTCTTGATTTCCTTAGACAATGATTGCAACTGTCTGCTGAGAGAAGGCAAAATGTAATTTTTATATAGAATTGTTTATAAGATAGACAAATGTTATCAGGATTAGATTACTCTGATTAGCTTCTGAAAAATAGGGCCACTTTATGAATTCAGAAATAAAGTTTCCTATAGTTCCTATAGACCACTGAAAAACCATTCCTGTGTTTTGAGTGATTGTCACAGGTCAGTATCTCAGAATATCATCAGCTATTAACACAATTGCACACATTCTAGGATAGTTGGATGCAAATACATTGTCAATATCTGTCAATTCTTTATACCTTATTTCTGATGTAATTGTATTTACTTCATTATTATTTTTAAAAAATTACACCATATCTTATTTCAACATTGACACCTGACATCTAACCCTTCATGTGAAAGTGGGAGCCAACTATCAAAATTCAAACAATGGATTCCTTACCAATTCCTCCTTCCCTGTTCTCTGCTCCTTCTCAGTCTCTTACACTGGCTCTGCTTTCTGACAATTACTTGAAGTTCTCAGAGCTCATTCCATGCTCTTCTGTTCCTCTTCATTCACACTTGTACTTTGGGCAATTTTATCTAGGTCTATGAATATAATGACCATTTCAATCCTTATGATTACCTCCCACCATCACTCCCACACTCTAGTCTACTCTTCATACAGTTTATACATACTTATAAGGTCATTAAACTCAAATCCCTCATATGACTTCCATAGCAAATAGACCTCTCAAAGACATACGAACTCTTGCATGACAGACCAATGACTGAAACATCTCATATATAACAAATTTTCTCACTCACTTAGTTGTGAGTTTGGAGGGTATCATATCAGGGTGTCATAATATGGTCTCCTTACCTGGACTTCCAACTCAGAAAAGACAGCCCCCCCATGTCCCCATGGCAGCTTGGGCAACTTCTATTCCCCCTCATGCCAGGCCCAATCCACACCACTGAAATCAGCACTACGTCCAAAAGCCATTGGATGGTAAGATTCGGCCAGAGCCTCAGCTGGGTAAACAGGTTGCTGGCTACTGACCTGGCTCATCCTTCTTGCCAGGTAGGATACCCTGGAACATCCTTTGCTGCAGGCTCCTGTCTGCCACGGGCACAGTGGGGCAGTGTAGCAACTCTCCCCAGGGAGGTCTTCAGAGGAGGACTCACTTCTCCCTGCTACCTTTGGAGGGGAGGCTCTTATTGTATGGGTCTCAGGTTCATGCTGACGTGAAGGGGCCCATCCAGGGGAAGTATCCTGCACATACCTCACCCAGGTCCACAGCACCTGCTGTGGGCAAGTCATCGTCCCTCCAGTGTGCCTGTCCTGGGAGGATAGATCTGGCTGAAGTCACCCACACTCTCTCTGGCCTCATCCTTCATGACCCTGTGTGTGCCAGAATCAGGTGCTAGGACCACAGAGTGTGTGTGCTGAGTCACAGAGGCATCTGGGATCCCTCCTTGTTCAATAACCAGCTGACCATGACCTCTGGGAGTTTATACTGGGACTGGTTTCTGGTTGGGATGATTAGGTTCAAGGGGTGGGCTCTACTCCAAGAGTGAGTGATGCCCAGGCGGTAACTTTTGTCGCTGTCCTTGTTCAGGTTCTCAACAGCAGTCTCTCCCTTATTTGATCCATCCCTCTAACTCTGATTTTCACTCTCTCTCTGTCTATCCTCAGCTCTTTGTCTTTCCCTATCCCCTCTGCCACTCTGTATCTACTATCTTGAGCTGTCTCCCCCTGTGTTTCTCTCTGATCCCCAAGCAGCTAGGCATGCACAGCTACCCTCAACTTCTCAGAAAGGCACCGGGAGCTGCAGATTCCTGGAGAGCACAGGTTAGAGATGCCAGGGGACTTTTGGCTGGTGGGACAGAGTGCCAGAGATGAGGGGGCAAGTGGGACGGTGTGGTTGAGTGGGAAGAGATGTGCACTAAGTTAGCCAGTAAGGGCAGAGAGAGTGAGGGGTTGGTTGTAGGAATATGAATGGGGAGAAGAGCCCTGCTTGCCTCCAGGTTGCTGGAGGTGTGAAGGAAATGATCTGGAATGCCAAAGCCATTAAGAGGGTGCACTGCCTGGGCACTGGGAGGATGCCCCTGAATTTGGCCATGAAGAGTCATAAAAGTCTATATTGTTGGAACCTCTGTCTCAACACATGGCATATTGACATCATAAAGCTCAGAAGTGGAACAGAACGCCTGGTAGAAGGTTGGGACAGCTATGTGCTGTATCTGTGCATGCTGCAGCCCGGAGGCAGCACTGGGGCTATTGGACTAGATCTGTTCAGGTGAAGCCTTTGTGTGGTTGGCCTCGAGATTTTGGACTATGTACAACATCTTCCCATAATACAGGATCACTTTTAGTATTAACCTAAGGAACTTGCCATTTGCTCAGGCCCAAATTATTTATCTGCTGCAATCTACCATTTCTCAAGGTTTACCTCATGATAAATGAGCTAAATCAAGCAATCTGTTCTTTGACAATGATCACACACGTTCTAATAATGATATATAACCTCACAGACAATAATCTATTCGATGACATTGCAGAGTTTGACATCCTATCACATGTCTCTCTCCTTGGTAATATAATCTTGCAAAATACACATTCTTGTATAGACAAGAGTTCATGAAATGAACCATTGTACATGCTGATATACTTTCTTGATTATATAGAGTGCAATGATATAAAGTTGATGTGGCAGCTATTGGTCATCCAGTGTATTCCTAAAATTCACAGAGATCTCAAATTTACTTATACAATGTGTACTAATTCTATTGTGTAGTTGGGGAGATCCTAAAGTCACCACTTGGTTCCATCCCTAAGTACTGCTCTGCAGAATTAGGAACACAGATGGCAGGCTGGTGAGGTGAACAGGGCCTGAGGAATGGGGCAGTGGGTGAATTATCTGGTGGATATCCACTCGGGAGGTGATCTTTTGTGCAAGTCAATAGTGAGAAGGAGGCCAGTGCTATGAAGAGACTGGACGCCAAAGGAGTGGACAACTTGAGTTAAGTCAACACAAAATTTATTAACATTAATATATACAATGAAAACAAGGAATCTGAAAGGAAGTGAAATGAAACCTAAACTTAAATCAACTATAATCAAAGAATTTGAACAAGAGAAAAGAACTAGGGCTTGTGGTGGAATAAGGTCAAAGTTCAAAGAGGGCATGTGGCTGGGAAAAGAGGTTTGGGAAAACTAGGGTTGAATTGTCAGCTGCCTCCAGAGGTGGACAGGCTAGGCAGGGAAAAGGGTTAGTGCCCTTTGAGGGCTGATATCAGGTGACTAGGTTCTGGTCAGCCTGTAGGATCACACAGGGTCTTGCTGCCCAAGAGGGCATTTCTTAGCCCACTACCTTCTGTTGAAGCTGCGAGATGTTGCGCAGGGCTGAGTTCCTACTGCGGGGGTGAATGAACTCATCACCCTCAGCCTAAGGTGCAGCATCCTCGCCAATGAATAATACCCTCTGCAGTTGGCCTCACAGTTCAGAATCATCTGAGAATTCTTCTAGATCCTCCTCAGGTATTTCCTCCTCCAGCTCAGATTCTGTGACCACCCAGCACTGGCGAACCCTAGGGACATCCCGGCCTTGGACCTTCTCCCACAGGGGGGCTACTCTGAGCATCCCATCTCCGCCATCATCCCCTGTTGGGGTTGGGCTGGAGCTTGGCTCACCCTTCAGGTGTGGGCTAAGCTCAACACTATCAACTTGTCCTGGAAGATTTGGGAGTGGGCCTGACTCTCCCAGCAGTGGTGGTAGAAGCGCAATGGCCAGAGGACATCTGGCAGGATGCTGGCTAGTGGCAATCTCACCGTGCAGGGATACAGAGATCTCAGAGTCTCCTTGGCCACCTGCAGAATGCTGGGTATTTTGTGGATGATCATAGGAGAGAGATGATCCTGGTGTCTCCTCTCGGCATGTGAAGTCCGCTTGTGATGATTTGGATACATGGCAGGACTCTGGTCCTGTCCAGTGAGATGCAGTGGTGCCCAGCTTTAGTGGTGGAGAAGGAGCTGGAGATCAATGGAGAGGCCATCAGCCACAAGCCACACTGCCCCATGCCTTTGCCAACAGACTACATGCCGGAGCCCTGAACAAAGACCAGTCCGGGATAGTAACCCTCAGGAATTTGCCCCCTGAGTCCATCAGCTCGATGTCCTAGTTCAGAGTGCTCCTAGACCAAACCCTTCCCGCGTGGGCACCTGCCAGGGGAGATATGGACCTCCACCTCCTAGAGGAGTCTCGGCACGACCATGGGCCACTCACCCTCAGGAAATTCCGCCATTGGCTTCAGGTCTTTTGCCCTGCACTTGTGTACAAGCTCCATACATTGAAACTTGCGCCTGGTGTTAGCGCAGGTTTTAGGCCTGCAACGGATCGCGCTCAATGGGCTGGGAGGCGAGTAGGGGAAATCCTCTTCTTCGGATTCCTCATCTTCCAGGTTTAGTGGTGGAGAAGGAGCTGGAGATCAATGGAGAGGCCATCAGCCACAAGCCATACTGCCCCGTGCCTTTGCCAACAGACTACTTGCCAGAGCCCTGAACAAAGATCAGTCCGGGATAGTAACCCTCAGGCATTTGCCCCCTAAGTCCAGCAGCTCGATGTCCTAGTTTAGAGTGCTCCTACACCAAACCCTTCCCGCGTGGGCACCTGCCAGGGGAGATATGGACCTCCACCTCCTAGAGGAGTCTCGGCAAGACCATGGGCCACTCACCCTCAGGAAATTCCTCCATTGGCTTCAGGTCTTTTGCCCTGCACTTGTGTACAAGCTCCAAACACTGAAACTTGCGCCTGGTGTTAGCGCAGGTTTTGGGCCTGCAACGGATTGTGCTCTGTGGGCTGGGAGGAGAGTAGGGGAAATCCTCTTCCTCGGACTCTTCATCTTCCAGGTTGGAGGGTACCTCCAAGGAGAAAACAGAAACACGTGCAGGGCGGCATGTACTGGGACAACAGGGGGTGATTGTGGCTTTTGGGTCCCCTAGCACTGGGAGTTACCATGACCCACAACCTAGGAGGAACGTACCCTTCTCCAGGAGCACATACATGATGTCACTCACATAGGAACCCGTGCACACACACTCACACACTCTCACACACTCACACACTCACACAAGCACACACAGAGTCCTAGGGGGGCCAGGGAGCATTAGAGTGGTGACCTGGTATGTCCTCTCCCAGTGAACCCCTGCTTACCGCTGGGGCAACGCTGGCTCCTGGCCTGCCAAATCTGAGTAGTCTCCTGATGCCTTGCACCAGCGTCTGAAAGAGGTTCCTGCGCCTTTTCTTGGGGTCGGGAGACCTCGGAATGCAGCAAAACATCTTTGTTGCTCCTGGTTCTCCCTGAAAGTGAACTGGGTCGATTTTTGTTTAGAACCTGGCTACCGGGATACTGGGTTCTGAGTATTGTGCTGTGTCAATCAGGAAAGTGATGTCACACCCTGAGATTCCCTTACCTGGGACTCCTTCAGAGAAGCCCCTCCCCCCATTTGGCTGCTTGAGTCCCTTCCTGTGCCTGTCCATGCACACCAAGGACACCAGTACAACCTCCCAAATCCCTTGGATGGCTCCATGTAGCCAGGGCCTCAGGAGGGGATGCAGGTTTCCGGCTGCCGAACTGGTGGTTGTTCTCCTGCCAAGGACAAGACCTTGGAGCTTCCTTTGCCTCCAGGCCCCTTTTTCCCATTGGCCCAATAGGGCAGTGTAGCGCCTCTCTTAAGGAGGTGCACAGGGCTGGGCCCACGCCTCCCTGCTGTTTCTTGTAGGGGAGGCTGTTGTCCTTTGGGACTAGGCCTAAATTTGGCCTGGATAGGCCCATTCCAGAGGAGGTCACCTCAACACACAAACCCAGATCTACTACCTCTGCTTTGTGCAAGTCATCTTCCTTCTGTGTGCTTGTCCTCCTGGGGCAATAGAAAATGTCTCAATTCACCCCACTGTCCTAAGGCCACAAACTTCTTGACCCCGTATGGGCCAGATTCAAGTTCCAGGCCCACAGACAGGGCAGTGTGCTGGATCACTGATGTGTCCAGGCTCCCTCCTTGCTCAAGTACCTGCTGACCATACTCTGAGGAACTGGGATTGGTTTCTTATTGGGATTAGACCCCAGAGTAGGGCATCCACTCCAGAGCAAATCACATCAGGTCGGCTGCGGCAGCCCCTGCCGCTGAACGCCAGTGACCTTACTGGAAAGAGGGAGGCTTTCACTCAGACACATAGTACATCCGAGTGAATAAGACCCCGTTCCCCTGTGTGCTGGACTGGACAGTCAATGCCGGGTAAGATCTGGGGCAGAGTAGAGAAGGCACTGGCTAGCCGCATGCCTGTCCCCGAGGGGCTTCATTATAATAGTCTTTGGTGTTCAAATCAGACAAATGGCTAAAGGCCTGTAAGCCTAATCCAGGCATTAAGCCCGCAGTAAAAAACCCCTTCTTTTGGCTGAGAACATGGCTGCTGCCTGATGGAGTCACCAACAAAGCGGTTTAACTATTAACCAGTTGGTCATTGTTCCTGCATAAGAAGTAACATAGCAACCAGTCGAAAATTATACTATTTTCTTACCTACTTTACTTTTTCTATATATGTGTAAAATCAGTTTCAGGAAACACATGATGAAGAAATTAGTGTGGGGTAAAAGTAGTCTCGGAATAATCATAATGCTTCTCACATGAGTCAAAACCACAAAAATTAAATGCTTACGTAGAAAAAACATTGTTCATGATCACTGAAAGTAAAATATAACAGTAGTTAAATATTAATACTTTCTGAATATTAGTGGTATTGGGAAAGAAACAAGAAAACCTAACCTAAGAAATGCTGTTCTGTATAATCAAAAATAATTGTGTAGAAATAGATTCCTGTAATCAGAACCTTGCGATTGTTTACCGTTCCATGGCATGGAACACCGATCACATGTACCTGAATGATAAAGTAAATGTCTTTTGTATGACTAAACATCACATGCTGAGAAAAAATTAACTTGTATGATATCATCCATTGTTTAAAAAGGTATAAAAGTGTATGATGATTTTGAGCACATTACATTGTATCTTCACTCTTGAAGTGTGTCTGTCTGTCATTTCTGCGCCGAAACATTGACCGCCTAGCTCAGACTCTCATCCCTGGGTCAGCCTTGCTAATCTGCCACTGTGCTGGTCGTCGGCACTCAGCCATTTTCAAACCTTCCCTGTACTCAGTCCTCACCAACCTTCTCTGCCTTTTGCTGTCTAACTCTGATTCACTCTCTCCCTCTCTTTCTGCCCCTGTCTCCCTCTGCCTCTCTGTATGTACCACTCTTGCCCTGAGGTCTCCCCCTGTGTTCCTCTCTCTGATCCCTTGCAGGGCTAGGCATGCTCAGCATCCCTCATCTGCTCACACAGGCCGTAGGACCTGCAGAGTCATGGTGAAAACAGGTCAGAGATGCCATCGATGCTTGGCTGGTGGTGTGGAGTGTGGGAGAGGAGCAGGCTGGGGGGAGAGTGTGGTTGAGTGGAAAGACATGTGCACTAGGTTACCCAGTAAGGGCAGAGAGAGTGATGCAGCAGATGGGTGGTGTTTGTTTTGAATCCTGAATTGGGGAGAGTAGTTCAGCCGTCTCCAGGGTGGTGGAGGGCTCAGGGAAATGATCTGGAGGGCCAGAAAACATCAAGAGGGTGCACCGCCTGGGCACTGGGAGTAGCCCCCTGAATTGGGTCAGGAAGAGTCATCAAAGGTTGTATTCATGGATCCTCTGTCTCAACATATGGTGTCAAGATATGTTAAGGCCAGAAGCTGAAAGAATGCCTGATGGGAGCTCCAGGATTGCTGTGTGCTGTGGCTATGCATTTTGCAGCCCAGAAGCTGTTTGAGGGCAGCGGAACTAGATCAGCTCAGGAGGAGCCTCTGTGTGGTTGGGCCTGAAGATTTTGCACTCTGCACCAGATCTGCCCATAATGTGCCATCGCTGTTGAGTATTAACCTAAGGAAGTTGCCATTGTGCAGGCCCAGATTAGTTAACAATCTGCTGCAATCTACCATTTCCCACGGTTTACCTCATGATTCACAAGATAAACCAAGCAATCAGTTCTTTGACAATGATCACACTTGTTCTAATGACATATAACCTCACAGACAATAATCTATTTGATGACGTTGCAGAGCTTGACATCCTATCACATGTCTCTCTCCTTGGTAATCTAATCTTGCAAAATACACATTCTTGTATAGACATGAGTTCGTGAAATGGACCATTGTACATGCTGATATACTTTCTTGATTATATAGAGTGCAATGATATAAAGTTGATGTGACAGCTATTGCTCATCCAGTGTATTCCTAAAATTCACATAGATCTCGAATTTACTTACGATGTGTACTAATTCTATTGTGTAGTTGGGGAGATCCTAAAGTCACCACTTGGTTCCATCCCTAAGTACTGCTCTGCAGAATTAGGAACACAGATGGCAGGCTGGTGAGGTGAACAGGGCTAGAGGATTGGGCAGCGGGTGAATTATCTGGTGGCTATCCACTAGGGAGGTGATCTTTTGTGCAAGTCAATAGTGAGAAGGAGGCCAGTGCTGTGAAGAGACTGGACACCAAAGAGCGGACAACTTGAGTTAAGTCAACACAAAGTTTATTACCATAAATGTATACAATGAAAAAAGGAATCTGAAAGGAAGTGAAATGAAACCAAACCTTAAATCAACTATAACCAAAGAATGTGAATAAGAGAAAAGTCCAGGGCTTGTGGTGGAGGAGAGGTCAAAGTTCAAAGAAGGCATGTGGCTGGGAAAAGAGGTTTGGGAAAACTAGGGCTGAATTGTCAGCTGCCCCCAGAGGTGGACAGGCTAGGCAGGGGAAAGGGTCAGTTCCCATTGAGGGCTGATATCAGCTGACTAGGTTCTGGTCAGCCGGCAGGATCACACAGGGTCTTGCTGCCCAAGAGGGCATTTCTGAGCTTACTACCTTCTGTTGAAGCTGTGACTTGTTGCCCAGGCTGAGTTCCTACTACAGGGGTGAATGAACTCCGCATCCTAGGCCTAAGGTGCTGCATCCTCGCCAATGAATAATACCCTCTGCTGCTGGCCTCACAGGTCAGAATCATCTGAGAATTCTGCTAGATCCTCCTCAGGTATTTCCTCCTCCAGTTCAGATGCTGTGTCCACCCAGCACTGGCGAACCCTAGGGACATCCCGGCCTTGGACCTTCTCCCACAGGGGGGCTACTGTGAGCATCCCATCTCCGCCATCATCCCCTGTTGGGGTTGGGCTGGAGCTTGGCTCACCCTTCAGGTGTGGGCTAAGCTCAACACTATCAACTTGTCCTGGAAGATTTGGGAGTGGGCCTGACTCTCCCAGCAGTGGTGGTAGAAGCGCAATGGCCAGAGGACATCTGGCAGGATGCTGGCTAGTGGCAATCTCACCGTGCAGGGATACAGAGATCTCAGAGTCTCCTTGGCCACCTGCAGAATGCTGGGTATTTTGTGGATGATCATAGGAGAGAGATGATCCAGGTGTCTCCTCTCGGCATGTGAAGTCCGCTTGTGATGATTTGCATACATGGCAGGACTCTGGTCCTGTCCAGTGAGATGCAGTGGTGCCCAGCTTTAGTGGTGGAGAAGGAGCTGGAGATCAATGGAGAGGCCATCAGCCACAAGCCACACTGCCCCATGCCTTTGCCAACAGACTACATGCCGGAGCCCTGAACAAAGACCAGTCCGGGATAGTAACCCTCAGGAATTTGCCCCCTGAGTCCATCAGCTCGATGTCCTAGTTCAGAGTGCTCCTAGACCAAACCCTTCCCGCGTGGGCACCTGCCAGGGGAGATATGGACCTCCACCTCCTAGAGGAGTCTCGGCACGACCATGGGCCACTCACCCTCAGGAAATTCCGCCATTGGCTTCAGGTCTTTTGCCCTGCACTTGTGTACAAGCTCCATACATTGAAACTTGCGCCTGGTGTTAGCGCAGGTTTTAGGCCTGCAACGGATCGCGCTCAATGGGCTGGGAGGCGAGTAGGGGAAATCCTCTTCTTCGGATTCCTCATCTTCCAGGTTTAGTGGTGGAGAAGGAGCTGGAGATCAATGGAGAGGCCATCAGCCACAAGCCATACTGCCCCGTGCCTTTGCCAACAGACTACTTGCCAGAGCCCTGAACAAAGACCAGTCCGGGATAGTAACCCTCAGGCATTTGCCCCCTAAGTCCGTCAGCTCGATGTCCTAGTTCAGAGTGCTCCTAGACCAAACCCTTCCCGCGTGGGCACCTGCCAGGGGAGATATGGACCTCCACCTCCTAGAGGAGTCTCGGCACGACCATGGGCCACTCACCCTCAGGAAATTCCTCCATTGGCTTCAGGTCTTTTGCCCTGCACTTGTGTACAAGCTCCATAAACTGAAACTTGCGCCTGGTGTTAGCGCAGGTTTTGGGCCTGCAACGGATTGTGCTCAGTGGGCTGGGAGGCGAGTAGGGGAAATCCTCTTCCTCGGACTCTTCATCTTCCAGGTTGGAGGGTACCTCCAAGGAGAAAACAGAAACACCTGCATGGCGGCATGTACTGGGACAACAGGGGGTGATTGTGGCTTTTGGGTCCCATAGCACTGGGAGTTACCATGACGCACCACCTGGGAGGAACGTACCCTTCTCCAGGAGCACATACATGATGTCACTCACATAGGAACCCGTGCACACACACTCACACACTCTCACACTCACTCAAGCACACACAGAGTCCTAGGGGGGCCAGGGAGCATTAGAGTGGTGACCTGGTATGTCCTCTCCCAGTGAACCCCTGCTTACCGCTGGGGCAACGCTGGCTCCTGGCCTGCCAAATCTGAGTAGTCTCCTGATGCCTTGCACCAGCGTCTGAAAGAGGTTCCTGCGCCTTTTACTTTTGTCGGGAGACCTCGGCATGCAAGAAAACATCTTTGCCGCTCCTGGTTCTCCCTGAAAGTGAACTGGGTCGATTTTTGTTTAGAACCTGGCTACCGGGATACTGGGTTCTGAGTATTGTGCTGTGTCAATCAGGAAAGTGATGTCACACCCTGAGACTCCCTTACCTGGGACTCCTTCAGAGAAGCCCCTCCCCCCTTTGGCTGCTTGGGTCCCTTCCTGTGCCTGTCCATCCACACCACAGACACCAGCACGACCTCCCAAAGCCCTTGGATGGCTCCATGTAGCCAGGGCCTCAGGAGGGGATGCAGGTTTCTGGCTGATGAACCGGCTGGTTGTTCTCCTGCCTAGGACAAGACCTTGGAGCTTCCTTTGCCTCCAGGTCCCTTTTTCCCATTGGCCCAGTAGGGCAATGTAGCACCTCTCCTAAGGAGGTGCACAGGGCGTGGCCCAAGCCTCCCTGCTGTTTCTTGTAGGGGAGGCTGTTGTCCTTTGGGACTCCGGCTAATGTTGGCCTGGATAGGCCCATTCCAGAGGGGGTCACCACAACACACCAACCCAGAGCTACTGCCTCTGCTGTGGGCAAGTCATCTTCCTTCTGTGTGCTTGTCCTCCTGGGGGAGTAGAAAATATCACAATTCACCCCACTGTGCTAAGGCCACAACCTTCATGATCCCGTATGGGCCAGAATCAAGTTCCAGGCCGACAGACAGGGCACTTGTGCTGGATCACTGATGTGTCCAGGCTCCCTCCTTGCTCAAGTACCTGCTGACCATAATTCTGTGCAACGGGGATTGGTTTCTTATTGGGATTAGACCCCAGAGTAGGGCATCCACTCCAGAGCAAATCACATCACATCGGCCATTTTCAACCTTCCCTGTACTCAGTCCTCACCAACCTTCTCTTCCTTTTGCTGTCTAACTCTGATTCACTCTCTCCCTCTCTTTCTGCCCCTGTTTCCCTCTCCCTCTCTGTATGTACCCCTCTTGCCCTGAGGTCTCCCCCTGTGTTCCTCTCTCTCTGATCCCTTGGAGGTCTAGGCATGCTCAGCATCCCTCATCTGCTCACACAGGCCGTGGGACCTGCAGAGTCATGGTGAAAACAGGTCAGAGATGCCATCGATGCTTGGCTGGGTGGGTGGAGTGTGGGAGAGGAGCAGGCTGGGGGGAGAGTGTGGTTGAGTGGAAAGACATGTGCACTAGGTTACCCAGTAAGGGCAGAGAGAGTGATGCAGCAGATGAGTGGTGTTGGTTTTGAATCCTGAATTGGGGAGAGTAGTTCAGCCTGTCTCCAGGGTGGTGGAGGGCTCAGGGAAATGATCTGGAGGGCCAGAAAACATCAAGAGGGTGCACCGCCTGGGCACTGGGAGTAGCCCCCTGAATTGGGTCAGGAAGAGTCATCAAAGGTTGTATTCACGGATCCTCTGTCTCAACACATGGTGTCCAGATATGGTAAGGCCAGAAGCTGAACAGAATGCCTGATGGGAGCTCCAGGATTGCTGTGTGCTGTGGCTATGCATTCTGCAGCCCAGAGGCAGTCCTGAGGGCTGCTGAACTAGATCACCTCTGGAGGAGCCTCTGTGAGGTTGGGCCTGAAGATTTTGCACTCTGCACCAGATCTGCCCATAATGTGCCATCGCTGTTGAGTATTAACCTAAGGAAGTTGCCATTGTGCAGGCCCAGATTAGTTAACAATCTGCTGCAATCTACCATTTCCCACGGTTTACCTCATGATTCATAAGATAAACCAAGCAATCAGTTCTTTGACAATGATCACACATGTTCTAATGACATATAACCTCACAGACAATAATCTATTTGATGACGTTGCAGAGCTTGACATCCTATCACATGTCTCTCTCCTTGGTAATCTAATCTTGCAAAATACACATTCTTGTATAGACATGAGTTCGTGAAATGGACCATTGTACATGCTGATATACTTTCTTGATTATATAGAGTGCAATGATATAAAGTTGATGTGACAGCTATTGCTCATCCAGTGTATTCCTAAAATTCACATAGATCTCGAATTTACTTACGATGTGTACTAATTCTATTGTGTAGTTGGGGAGATCCTAAAGTCACCACTTGGTTCCATCCCTAAGTACTGCTCTGCAGAATTAGGAACACAGATGGCAGGCTGGTGAGGTGAACAGGGCTAGAGGATTGGGCAGCGGGTGAATTATCTGGTGGCTATCCACTAGGGAGGTGATCTTTTGTGCAAGTCAATAGTGAGAAGGAGGCCAGTGCTGTGAAGAGACTGGACACCAAAGAGCGGACAACTTGAGTTAAGTCAACACAAAGTTTATTACCATAAATGTATACAATGAAAAAAGGAATCTGAAAGGAAGTGAAATGAAACCAAACCTTAAATCAACTATAACCAAAGAATGTGAATAAGAGAAAAGTCCAGGGCTTGTGGTGGAGGAGAGGTCAAAGTTCAAAGAAGGCATGTGGCTGGGAAAAGAGGTTTGGGAAAACTAGGGCTGAATTGTCAGCTGCCCCCAGAGGTGGACAGGCTAGGCAGGGGAAAGGGTCAGTTCCCATTGAGGGCTGATATCAGCTGACTAGGTTCTGGTCAGCCGGCAGGATCACACAGGGTCTTGCTGCCCAAGAGGGCATTTCTGAGCTTACTACCTTCTGTTGAAGCTGTGACTTGTTGCCCAGGCTGAGTTCCTACTACAGGGGTGAATGAACTCCGCATCCTAGGCCTAAGGTGCTGCATCCTCGCCAATGAATAATACCCTCTGCTGCTGGCCTCACAGGTCAGAATCATCTGAGAATTCTGCTAGATCCTCCTCAGGTATTTCCTCCTCCAGTTCAGATGCTGTGTCCACCCAGCACTGGCGAACCCTAGGGACATCCCGGCCTTGGACCTTCTCCCACAGGGGGGCTACTGTGAGCATCCCATCTCCGCCATCATCCCCTGTTGGGGTTGGGCTGGAGCTTGGCTCACCCTTCAGGTGTGGGCTAAGCTCAACACTATCAACTTGTCCTGGAAGATTTGGGAGTGGGCCTGACTCTCCCAGCAGTGGTGGTAGAAGCGCAATGGCCAGAGGACATCTGGCAGGATGCTGGCTAGTGGCAATCTCACCGTGCAGGGATACAGAGATCTCAGAGTCTCCTTGGCCACCTGCAGAATGCTGGGTATTTTGTGGATGATCATAGGAGAGAGATGATCCTGGTGTCTCCTCTCGGCATGTGAAGTCCGCTTGTGATGATTTGGATACATGGCAGGACTCTGGTCCTGTCCAGTGAGATGCAGTGGTGCCCAGCTTTAGTGGTGGAGAAGGAGCTGGAGATCAATGGAGAGGCCATCAGCCACAAGCCACACTGCCCCATGCCTTTGCCAACAGACTACATGCCGGAGCCCTGAACAAAGACCAGTCCGGGATAGTAACCCTCAGGAATTTGCCCCCTAAGTCCATCAGCTCGATGTCCTAGTTCAGAGTGCTCCTAGACCAAACCCTTCCCGCGTGGGCACCTGCCAGGGGAGATATGGACCTCCACCTCCTAGAGGAGTCTCGGCACGACCATGGGCCACTCACCCTCAGGAAATTCCGCCATTGGCTTCAGGTCTTTTGCCCTGCACTTGTGTACAAGCTCCATACATTGAAACTTGCGCCTGGTGTTAGCGCAGGTTTTAGGCCTGCAACGGATCGCGCTCAATGGGCTGGGAGGCGAGTAGGGGAAATCCTCTTCTTCGGATTCCTCATCTTCCAGGTTTAGTGGTGGAGAAGGAGCTGGAGATCAATGGAGAGGCCATCAGCCACAAGCCATACTGCCCCGTGCCTTTGCCAACAGACTACTTGCCAGAGCCCTGAACAAAGACCAGTCCGGGATAGTAACCCTCAGGCATTTGCCCCCTAAGTCCGTCAGCTCGATGTCCTAGTTCAGAGTGCTCCTAGACCAAACCCTTCCCGCGTGGGCACCTGCCAGGGGAGATATGGACCTCCACCTCCTAGAGGAGTCTCGGCACGACCATGGGCCACTCACCCTCAGGAAATTCCTCCATTGGCTTCAGGTCTTTTGCCCTGCACTTGTGTACAAGCTCCATAAACTGAAACTTGCGCCTGGTGTTAGCGCAGGTTTTGGGCCTGCAACGGATTGTGCTCAGTGGGCTGGGAGGCGAGTAGGGGAAATCCTCTTCCTCGGACTCTTCATCTTCCAGGTTGGAGGGTACCTCCAAGGAGAAAACAGAAACACCTGCATGGCGGCATGTACTGGGACAACAGGGGGTGATTGTGGCTTTTGGGTCCCATAGCACTGGGAGTTACCATGACGCACCACCTGGGAGGAACGTACCCTTCTCCAGGAGCACATACATGATGTCACTCACATAGGAACCCGTGCACACACACTCACACACTCTCACACTCACTCAAGCACACACAGAGTCCTAGGGGGGCCAGGGAGCATTAGAGTGGTGACCTGGTATGTCCTCTCCCAGTGAACCCCTGCTTACCGCTGGGGCAACGCTGGCTCCTGGCCTGCCAAATCTGAGTAGTCTCCTGATGCCTTGCACCAGCGTCTGAAAGAGGTTCCTGCGCCTTTTACTTTTGTCGGGAGACCTCGGCATGCAAGAAAACATCTTTGCCGCTCCTGGTTCTCCCTGAAAGTGAACTGGGTCGATTTTTGTTTAGAACCTGGCTACCGGGATACTGGGTTCTGAGTATTGTGCTGTGTCAATCAGGAAAGTGATGTCACACCCTGAGACTCCCTTACCTGGGACTCCTTCAGAGAAGCCCCTCCCCCCTTTGGCTGCTTGGGTCCCTTCCTGTGCCTGTCCATCCACACCACAGACACCAGCACGACCTCCCAAAGCCCTTGGATGGCTCCATGTAGCCAGGGCCTCAGGAGGGGATGCAGGTTTCTGGCTGATGAACCGGCTGGTTGTTCTCCTGCCTAGGACAAGACCTTGGAGCTTCCTTTGCCTCCAGGTCCCTTTTTCCCATTGGCCCAGTAGGGCAATGTAGCACCTCTCCTAAGGAGGTGCACAGGGCGTGGCCCAAGCCTCCCTGCTGTTTCTTGTAGGGGAGGCTGTTGTCCTTTGGGACTCCGGCTAATGTTGGCCTGGATAGGCCCATTCCAGAGGGGGTCACCACAACACACCAACCCAGAGCTACTGCCTCTGCTGTGGGCAAGTCATCTTCCTTCTGTGTGCTTGTCCTCCTGGGGGAGTAGAAAATATCACAATTCACCCCACTGTGCTAAGGCCACAACCTTCATGATCCCGTATGGGCCAGAATCAAGTTCCAGGCCGACAGACAGGGCACTTGTGCTGGATCACTGATGTGTCCAGGCTCCCTCCTTGCTCAAGTACCTGCTGACCATAATTCTGTGCAACGGGGATTGGTTTCTTATTGGGATTAGACCCCAGAGTAGGGCATCCACTCCAGAGCAAATCACATCACATCGGCCATTTTCAACCTTCCCTGTACTCAGTCCTCACCAACCTTCTCTTCCTTTTGCTGTCTAACTCTGATTCACTCTCTCCCTCTCTTTCTGCCCCTGTTTCCCTCTCCCTCTCTGTATGTACCCCTCTTGCCCTGAGGTCTCCCCCTGTGTTCCTCTCTCTCTGATCCCTTGGAGGTCTAGGCATGCTCAGCATCCCTCATCTGCTCACACAGGCCGTGGGACCTGCAGAGTCATGGTGAAAACAGGTCAGAGATGCCATCGATGCTTGGCTGGGTGGGTGGAGTGTGGGAGAGGAGCAGGCTGGGGGGAGAGTGTGGTTGAGTGGAAAGACATGTGCACTAGGTTACCCAGTAAGGGCAGAGAGAGTGATGCAGCAGATGAGTGGTGTTGGTTTTGAATCCTGAATTGGGGAGAGTAGTTCAGCCTGTCTCCAGGGTGGTGGAGGGCTCAGGGAAATGATCTGGAGGGCCAGAAAACATCAAGAGGGTGCACCGCCTGGGCACTGGGAGTAGCCCCCTGAATTGGGTCAGGAAGAGTCATCAAAGGTTGTATTCACGGATCCTCTGTCTCAACACATGGTGTCCAGATATGGTAAGGCCAGAAGCTGAACAGAATGCCTGATGGGAGCTCCAGGATTGCTGTGTGCTGTGGCTATGCATTCTGCAGCCCAGAGGCAGTCCTGAGGGCTGCTGAACTAGATCACCTCTGGAGGAGCCTCTGTGAGGTTGGGCCTGAAGATTTTGCCCTCTGCACCAGATCTGTGATGCAGATGTGCCATGGCTTTTGAGTATTAACCTAAGAAACTTGCCATTGTGCAGTCCATAATTACTTAACTATCTGCTGCAATCTACCATTTCCCAAGGTTTACCTCATGATTCATAAGCTAAATCAAGCAATCTCTTCTTTGACAATAATCACACATGTTCTAATGATATATAACCTCACAGACAATAAATAATTGATGACATTGCAGAGCTTAACATCCTATCACATCTCTCTCTCCTTTGTAATATAATCTTGCAAAATACACATTCTTGTATAGACATGAGTTCGTGAAATGGACCATTGTACATGCTGATATACTTTCTTGATTATATAGAGTGCAATGATATAAATATGATGTGGCAGCTATCGGTCATCCAGTGTATTCCTAAAATTCACAGAGATCTCAAATTTACTTATCCAATGTGTACTAATTGTATTGCGTAGTTGGGCAGATCCTAAAGTCACCACTTGGTTCCATCCATAAGAACTGCTCTGCAGTTAGGAACATAGATGGCAGGCTGGTGAGGTGAACAGGGCCTGAGGACCTGGGCAGTGGGTGAATTATCTGGTTGAAATCCACTGGGGAGGTGATCTTTTGTGCAAGTCAATAGTGAGAAGGAGGCCAGTGCTGTGAAGAGATTGGATGCCAAAGGAGTGGACAACTTGATTTAAGCCTACACAAAATTTATTAATATTAATATATACAATGAAAACAAGGAATCTGAAAGGAAGTGAAATGAAACCTATACTTAAATCTAAGATAAACAATGATTTTGAACAAGAGAAAAGTACAGGGCTTGTGGTGGAGGAGAGGTCAAAGTTCAAAGAGGGCATGTGGCTGGGAAAAGAGGTTTGGGAAAACTAGGGCTGAATTTTGCGCTACCTCCAGATGTGGACAGGCTAGGCAGGGAAAAGTGTCAGTTCCCTTTGAGGGCTGATATCAGGTGACTAGGTTCTGGTCAGCCGGCAGGATCACACAGTGTCTTGCTGCCCAAGGGGGCATTTCTTAGCTTACTACCTTCTGTTGAAGCTGCGAGTTGTTGCCCAGGGCTGAGTTCCTACTACAGGAGTGAATGAACTCAGCACCCTCAGCCTAAGGTGCTGCATCCTGGCCAATGAATAATACCCTCTGCTGCTGGCCTCACAGTTCAGAATCATCTGAGAATTCTGCTAGATCCTCAGGTATTTCCTCCTCCAGCTCAGATGGTGTGAACACCCAGCACTGGCGAACCCTAGGGACAACCCAGCCTTGGACCTTCTCCCACCGGGGGGCTTCTGTGAGCATCCAATCTCCGCCATCATCCCCTGTTGGGGTTGGGCTGGAGCTTGGCTCACCCTTCATGTGTGGGCTAAGCTCAACACTATCCACTTGTCCTGGAAGATTTGGGAGTGGGCCTGACTCTCCCAGCAGTGGTGGTATAAGCTCAATGGCCAGAGGACATCTGGCAGGATGCTGGCTAGTGGCAATCTCACCGTGCAGGGATACAGTGATCTCACAGTCTCCTTGGCCACCTGCAAAATGCTGGGTATTTTGTGGATGATCATAGGCGAGTGATGATCCTCGTGTCGCGTCTATGCATGTGAAGTCGGCTTGTGGTGAATTGGATACTTGGCAGGACTCCTGTCCTGTCCAGTGAGATGCAGTGGTGCCCAGCTTTAGTGGTGGAGAAGGAGCTGGAGATCAATGGAGAAGCCGTCAGCCACAAGCCATACTGCCCCATGCCTTTGCCAACAGACTACATGCCAGAGCCCTGAACAAAGACCAGTCCGGGATAGTAACCCTCAGGAATTTGCCCCCTAAGTCCAGCAGCTTGATGTCTTAGTTTAGACTGCTCCTAGACCAAACCCTTCCCGCGTGGCCACCTCCCAGGGGAGATATGGACCTCCACCTCCTAGAGGAGTCTCGGCACGACCATGGGCCACTCACCCTCAGGAAATTCCTCCATTGGCTTCAGGTCTTTTGCCCTGCACTTGTGTACAAGCTCCATACACTGAAACTTGAGCGTGGTGTTAGCGCTGGTTTTCGGCCTGCAACCGATCGTGCTCTCTGATTTGGGAGGCGAGTAGGGGAAATCCTCTTCCTGGGACTCTTCATCTTCCAGGTTCCAGGGTACCTCTAAGGAGAAAACAGAAACACCTGCAGGGTGGCATGTAACTGGGACAAGAGGGGGCTATTTTGGCTTTTGGGTCCCATTGCACTGGGAGTTACCATGACGCACAACCTGGGAGGAACATACCCTTTCCCAGGAGCACATACATGATGTCACTCACATAGGAACCTGTGCACACACACTCACACACACTCACACACTCACACAAGCACACACAGAGTCCTAGGGGGGCCAGGGAGCATTAGAGTTGTGACCTGGTATGTCCTCTCCCAGGGACCCCCTGCTTACCGCTGGGGCAATGCTGGCTCCTGGCCTGCCAAATCTGAACAGACTCCTGATGCCTTTCAGCAGCATCTGAAAGAGGTTCCTGTGCCTTTTCCTGGGGTCTGGAGACCTCGGCATGCAGCAAAACATCTTTGCTGCTCCTGGTTCTCCCTGAAAGTGAACTGGGACGATTTGTCTGTAGAACCTGGCTACCGGGATACCTTGATCTGAGTTTTGTGCTGTGTCATCTCAGGGAAGTGATGTCACACCCTGGGATTCTCTTACCTGTGACTCCTTCAGAGAAGCCCCTCACCTTTTGGCTGCTTGGGTCACTACCTGTGCCTGTCCATCCACACCAGGTACACCAGCACGACCTCCCACAGCCCTTCTCCTGCCAAGGACAAGACCTTGGAGTTTCCTTTGCCTCCAGGCCCCTTTTTCCCATTGGCACAATAGGGCACTGTAGCGCCTCTCCTAAGGAGGTGCACAGGGCTGGGCCCATGCCTCTCTGGTGTTTCTTGTAGGGGAGGCTGTTGTCCTTGGACTCGGGCTAACGTTGGCCTGAATAGGCCCATTCCATTTAGGTCACCTCAACACACCAACTCAGATCTACTGCCTCTGCTGTGGGTGAGTCATCTTCCTTCTGTGTGCTTGTCCTCCTGGGGGATTAGAAAATATCTCAATTCACCCCACTGTGCTAAGGCTACAACTTTGTTGACACCGAATGGGCCAGAATCAAGTTCCAGGCCCACAGTCTGAGCACATGTGCTGGATCAATGAGGTATCCAGGCTCCCTCCTTGCTCAAGTACCAGCTGACCATACTCTGTGGAACTGGGATTGGTTTCTTATTAGGATTAGACCCCAGAGTTGGGCATCCACTCCAGAGCAAATCACATCAGGTCGGCCATTTTCAAGCCTTCCCTGTACTCAGTCCTCACCAACCTTCTCTTCCTTTTCTTGTCTAACTCTGATTCACTCTCTCCTGCTCTTTCTGCCCCTGTCTCCCTCTGCCTCTCTGTATGTACCCCTTTTGCCCTGAGGTCTCCCCCTGTGTTCCTCTCTCTGATCCCTTGCAGGGCTACGCATGCTCAGCATCCCTCATCTGCTCAAATAGGCCCTGGGACCTGCAGAGTCATGGTGAAAACAGGTCAGAGATGAAATCGATGCTTGGCTGGTGGGGTGGAGTGTGGTTGAGGAGCAGGCTGGAGGGAGAGTGTGGTTCAGTGGAAAGACATGTGCACTAGGTTACCCAGTAAGGGCAGAGAGAGTGATTCAGCAGATGGGTGGTGTTTCTTATTGAATCCTAATTTGGGGAGAGTAGCCCAGCTTGTTTCCAAGGTGGTGGAGGGCTCAGGGAAATGATCTGGAGTGCCAGAAACCATCAAGAGGGTGCACCGCCTGGGCACTGGGAGTAGCCCCCTAAATTTGGTCAGGAAGAGTCATCAAAGGTTGTATTCACGGATCCTCTGTCTCAACACATGGTGTCAAGATATGGTAAGGCCCAGAAGCTGAACAGAATGCCTGATGGGAGCTCCAGGATTGCTGTGTGCTGTGGCTATGCATTCTGCAGCCCAGTGGCAGTCCTGAGGGCTGCTGAACTAGATCAGTTCAGTAGGAGCCTCTGTATGGTTGGCCTGAAGATTTTGGACTCTGCACCAGATCTGCCCATAATGTGCCATCGCTTTTGAGTATTAACCTATGGAACTTGCCATTGTGCAGGCCCAAATTAGTTGATTATCTGCGGCAATCTACCATTTCCCAAGGTTTACCTCATGATATATAAGCTAAATCAAGCAATCTGTTCTTTGACAATGATCACACACGTTCTAATGATTTATAACTTCATGGACAATAATCTATTTGATGAAATTGCAGAGCTTGACATCCTATCACATGTCTCTCTCCTTGGTAATCTAATCTTGCAAAATACACATTCTTGTATAGACATGAGTTCATGAAATGGACCATTGTACATGCTGATATACTTTCATGATATAAAGTTGATGTGGCAGCTATTGCTCATCCAGTGTATTCCTAAAATTCACAGAGATCTCAAATTTACTTATCCAATGTGTACTAATTCTATTGTTTTGTTGGGCAGATCCTAAAGTCACCACTTGGTTCCATCCCTAAGTACTGCTCTGCAGAATTAGGAACACAGATGGCAGCCTGGTGAGGTGAACAGGGCCTGAGGACTTGGGCAGTGGGTGAATTATCTGGTGGATATCCACTAGGGAGGTGATCTTTTCTGCAAGTCAATAGTGAGAAGGAGGCCACTGCTGTGAAGAGACTGGACGCCAAAGGAATGGACAACTTGAGTTAAGTCAACACAAAATTTATTAACATTAATATATACAATGAAAACAAGGAATCTGAAAGGAAGTGAAATGAAACCTAAACTTAAATCAACTATAATCAAAGAATTTGAACAAGAGAACAGCCCAGGGCTTGTTGTGGAGGACAGGTCAAAGTTCAAAGAGGGCGTGTGGCTGGGAAAAGAGGTTTGGGTAAACTAGTTTTGAATTGTCAGCTGTCCCCAGAGGTGGACAGGCTAGACAGGGGAAAGGGTCAGTTCCCTTTGAGGGCTGATATCAGGTGACTAGGTTCTGGTCAGCCGGCAGGATCACACAGGGTCTTGCTGCCCAAGAGGGCATTTCTTAGCTTACTACCTTCCGTTGAAGCTGCGAGTTGTTGCCCAGGGCTGAGTTCCTACTGCAGGGGTGAATGAACATTCCCACAGGTGAAGATGACTTGCTCAAGCAGAGTCTGTCAATCTGGGTGTGGTATTTGCAGGTGACCTAACTTGGGTGGTCTCCACTATGTCAGCTTTCATTTGAGTCCCATGTGAGGGCCGCCTCCCCTCCAAGGGCAGCAGCCAGAGTGGGCCCAACCCCATGGACCTCCATAGGAAAAAGTGCTAGAAGACCCCACTGGGCCCATGGGAGACAGGAGCCTGGAGGCAAAGGAGGCTACAGGGACTTGCCCTGACAGGACAACCACCAGCCTGGTCAGCAGCCAGGAAACTGAGGCCCTGGCTGCATGTAGGCTTTGGGAGGCCGTGCTGGTGTCAGTGGTGTGGACTGGTGCTGGCACGAGGGGCACAGGAATCGCGCAGAAGCCTGGGGAAGAGGCTTGTCTGAGAAGGAAGTCCAAGGATGGAGACCACTGGGGGTGATATCACTTCCCTAAGGTGACACCGCACACAACTCATATCCCTGGTTAACTGGCAGCCAGGGTGTCAACATACATACAAGTTTCAGTTTCTGACACCTGTGCGTATGTGCAAGGTGAATTATCTGACCCCATGAAGGAACCTCCAATGGAAAGTGGCCCATGGCATGCCAAGGCTCCACTGGGAGGTGGATTTACCTATCCCACCTGGGAGGAGACCCAACGGGCTGAGTTTGGACTAAGAGCAGTCTGAACTATCACCTCATGCTGCTGGACTGGACTTAGGGGGGGATATCTTGATGACCACTAACCCAGGCTGGTCTTAGCTCGGGGCTCTGTCATGTGGTCTGTTGGCCAAGGCATGGGGCAGTCTGGCGTATGACTGATGGCTTCTCCTGTTGAATCTCTAGCTCCTTCTCAATGAGTACAGCTGTCTTTCCTTGCAACTCCTCAGGCAGGCCAGAAGTGCATCCAAGTAGCTGATCCTACACAAGCAGATTCCACATGTGCAGAAGGGACTCAAGGATCATCTCCCATCTATGCTGTTCCAGAGGAACAGTCAGATAATACCCAGGATCCTGAAGGTTCTCGTGGGGACTCTGAGCCCACTGTACTCCTGCAGGGTCAGCTTGCCACTCACCAGGATCCCACAGGATGTCCCTTAGGCACTGAGCAAATACCACCCATTCTGTGGGAGTCAGGCCTAAACAGGAAACCTACAGTACAACCTGATGAGATGAGCTCACACCCTCCCTGCTAGAGGAGTCTGGCCCAGACCACGATCTTCCAGGACAACCTGATGGTGCTGAGCCAAGTCCACACCTGCAGGAGGAGCCAGGCCCCACAAGGCCCCCAAAGGGGATGCTGGCTGTGCTGTGTTCATACTAATACCCTTCAGGGAGAAGGCTCTCTAGGTCCAGATGCCCTAAGGGATCCCAGGGCTGGTTGTTCACACCCCCGAGCTAGGGAAGACAGTAGAAGAGCAGGATCCAGTAGAATTCCTAGAGGATTCTGAGCTGATACAGCTGCTAGAGTGGTAGCCACACACTGACCAGGATGCAATGCCCCGTGCTGAGGGGACTGAGATCAAACCACCTCTGTAGAAAGAACCCAGCCCTGGACAACACCCACAGGTTAAACTGACAGTACTAAGCTAAGAAATGCCTTGCCTGGGCAACCAGACCCTCTGGGGACCCTGCAGCACAACCAGAGGTTGCTCACCAAACACCACTGCACAAGGGACACAGACCCTGGCCACAGTCCATTCTTTCCACCACTGGGGACAGCTGAGGACTCTATACCAGTGCCTAAAACCTTTCTTCGCCTACCTCCCCAGCGACATGAGCTCATTAACTTCAACATTGCTTCCACACCAAGCATTGGGTCCAACTCTTCTAGTTCAAAATCTGTGATTGAGTGATTTTAAGTTTAGTGTTCGTTTCAATTCCTCTCAGATATCTTTGTTCATTGTGTAAATAAATGTTAATAAAATTCCTTTGACTCACCCATGTGGTCCACTCCTTTGGTGTCCAGGCCCTTACAACACTGACCTCCTTTGTACTATCCACTTGTAGAAAAGATCACCTCCCTGATGAAAATCCAACAAATAATTCACTCACTGCACAGCGCCTGAGCCCCTGATCCCTGCACCTACCTGCTGTCTCTGTTCCTAATACTGCCCGGTGCTTCCTAGTTAAGCAGCGAAGAAAGTGGTGACTTTAGGATCTGCCCAAGTACACAATAGAGATAGTACACATTGTATAAGTAAATGTAGGATCTATTTGTATTTTAGGAGTACACTGGATTGTGGTAAAAGAGCAACAGCTGTCAAATAAGGCTTGTATCATTACACTCTGTAGACTCAAGAAAGTATATCAGCGTACACAATGGTCCATTTCGCAAACTCATGTCTATACAAGATTGTGTATTCTGCAGGATTATACTACTAAAAAGAGAGTAATGGGACAGGATGTCAACCTCTGCAATTTCAATGAGCGGATTATTGTCTGTGACATTATGTATCATTATGAGAACGTATGAGATCATTGTGGAAATAAAGATTACTTGATTTAGCTTATGTGACATCACTTTCCTGAGATGACATGGCAAGGAACTCAGAACACGGAATCCCGGTAGCCAGGTTCCAAACACAAATCGACCCAGTTCACTTTCAGGGAGAAACAGGTGCAGCAAAGATGTTTTGCTGCATGCCGAGGTCAACAGACCCCAGAAAAAGGCCCAGGAACCTATTTCAGACGCTGGTGAAAGGCATCAGGAGTCTGTTCAGACTTGACAGGCCAGGAGCCAGCGTTGCCCCAGTGGTAAGCAGGGGGTCTCTGGGAGAGGACATACCAGGACACCACTTTAATGCTCCCTGGCCCCCCCTAGGACTCTGTGTGTGCTTGTGTGAGTGTGCGAGTGTGTGTGAGTGTGTGTGCTTGGGTTCCAATGTGAGTGACATCATGTATGTGCTCCTTGAGAAGGGTATGTTCCTCCCAGGTTGTGGGTCATGGTAACTCCCAGTGCTATGGGACACAAAAGCCACAATCGCCCCTTCTTGTCCCACTTACATGCCACCCTGCAGGTGTTTCTGTTTTCTCCTAGGAGGTACCGTGGAACCTGGATGATGAAGAGTCCAAAGAAGAGGATTTCCCCTACTTGCCTCCCACCCCACCTAGCACGATCCATTGCAGCCCAAAACCTGCGCTAACACCAGGCGCAAGTTTCAGTGTATAGAGATTGTACACAAGTGCAGGGCAAAAGACCTGAAGCCAATGGAGGAATTTCCTGAGGGTGAGTGGCCCATGGTCGAGCCGAGACTCCTCTAGGAGGTGGAGGTCCATATCTCCCCTGGGAGGTGCCCACTCGGGAAGGGTTTGGTCTAGGAGCAGTCTAAACTAGGACATCAAGCTCCTGGACTTAGGGGGCAAATTCCTGAGGGTTACTATCCTGGACTGGTCTTTGTTCAGGGCTCTGGCATGTAGTCTGTTGGCAAAGGCATGGGACAGTATGGCTTGTGGCTGATGGCCTCTCCATTGATCTCCAGCTCCTTCTCCACCACTAAAGCTGGGCACCACTGCATCTCACTGGACAGGACAAGAGTCCTGCCAAGTATCCAATTCATCACAAGCCGACTTCACATGCCTAGACGAGACACCAGGATCATCTCTCTCCTATGATCATCCACAAAATACCCAGCATTTTGCAGGTGGCCAAGGAGACTCTGAGATCACTGTTTTCCTGCACAGTGAGATTGCCTAGCCCGCATCCTGCCAGATGTCCTCTGGCCATTGAGCTTATACCACCACTGCTGGAAGTGTCAGGCCCAGTCCCAAATCTTCCAGGACAAGTTGATAGTGTTGAGCTTAGACCACACCTGAAGGGTGAGCCAAGCTCCAGCCGAACCCCAGCAGGGGATGATGGCGGAGATGGGATGCTCACAGTAGCCCCCCTTTGGGAGGAGGTCCAAGGCCGGGATGTCCCTGGGGTTCACCAGTGCTGGGTGTTCACAGCATCCGAGCTGGAGGAGAAAATACATGAGGAGGATCCAGCAGAATTCTCAGATGATTCTGAACTGTGAGGCCAGCTGCAGAGGGTATTATTATTGGCCAGGATGCAGCACCTTAGGCTGAGGGTGCTGAGTTCATTCACCCCTGCAGTAGGAACTCAGCCCTGGGCAACAACTCGCAGCTTCAACAGAAGGTAGTAAGCTAGAAATGCCCTCTCGGGCAGCAAGACCCTGTGTGATACTGCACCCTGACCATAGGCTGGTCACCTGATATCACCCCTCCAAGGGCACTGACCCTTTCCCCTGCCTAGCCTGTCCACCTCTGGGGACAGCTGGCAATTCAGCACTAGTTTTCCCAAACCTCTTTTCCCAGCCACATGCCTTCTTTGAACGTTGACCTCTCCTCCACCACAAGCCCTGGACTTTTCTCTTGTTCAAATTCTTTGATTATAGTTGATTTAAGTTTAGGTTTCTTTTCACTTCCTTTCAGATTCCTTGTTTTCATTGTATATATGAATGTTAATAAATTTTGTGTTGACTTAACTCAAGTTGTCCACTCCTTTGGCGTCCAGTCTCTTCACAGCACTGGCCTCCTTCCCACTACTGACTTGCACAAAAGATCAACTCCCTAGTGGATATCCACCAGATAATTCACCCACTGCCCCATTCCTCAGGCCCTGTTCACCTCACCAGCCTGCCATCTGTGTTCCTAATTCTGCAGAGCAGTACTTTGGGATGGAACCAAGTGGTAACTTAAGGATCTCCCCAACTACACAATAGAATTAGTACACATTGGATAAGTAAATTTGAGATCTCTGTGAATTTTAGGAATACACTGGATGAGCAATAGCTGCCACATCAACTTTATAGCATTGCACTCTATATAATCAAGAAAGTATATCAGCATGTACAATGGTCCATTTCACGAACTCATGTCTATACAAGAATGTGTATTTTGCAAGATTAGATTACCAAGGAGAGAGACATGTGATAGGATGTCAAGCTCTGCAATGTCATCAAATAGATTATTGTCCATGAAGTTATAAATCATTAGAACGTGTGTGATCATTGTCAAAGAACAGATTGCTTGATTTAGCTTATATATCATGAGGTAAACCTTGGGAAATGGTAGATTGCCGCAGATAATCAACTAATCTGGGCCTGCACAATGGCAAGTTCCTTAGGTTAATACTCAAAAGCGATGGCGCATTACGGGCAGATCTGGTGCAGAGTCTAAAATCTTCAACCACACAGAGGCTCAACCGCACAGAGGCTCCTCCTGAACTGATCTAGTTCAGCAGCTCTGGAGGACTGCCTCTGGGCTGCAGAATGCATAGCCACAGCACACAGCAATCCTGGAGCTCCCATCAGGCATTCTGTTCAGCTTCTGGCCTTACCATATCCTGACACCATGTGTTGAGACAGAGGATCCGTGAATACAACCTTTGATGACTCTTCCTGACCCAATTCAGGGGGCTACTCCCAGTGCCCAGGCGGTGCACCCTCTTGATGTTTTCTGGCCCTCCAGATCATTTCCCTGAGCCCTCCACCACCCTGGAGACAGGCTGAACTACTCTCCCCAATTCAGGATTCAAAACCAACACCACTCATCTGCTGCATCACTCTCTCTGCCCTTACTGGGTAACCTAGTGCACATGTCTTTCCACTCAACCACACTCTCCCCCCAGCCTGCTCCTCTCCCACACTCCACCCACCCAGCCAAGCATCGATGGCATCTCTGACCTGTTTTCACCATGACTCTGCAGGTCCCACGGCCTGTGTGAGCAGATGAGGGATGCTGAGCATGCTAGCCCTGCAAGGGATCAGAGAGAGGAACACAGGGGGAGACCTCAGGGCAAGAGGGGTACATACAGAGAGGCAGAGGGAGACAGGGGCCGAAAGAAATGGAGAGAGTCAATCAGAGTTAGACAGCAAAAGGAAGACAAAGTTGGTGAGGACTGAGTACAGGGAAGGTTTGAAATTGGCCGGTGCCACCAACCGGCGCAGTGGCAGATTAGCAAGGCTGACCCAGGCATGAGAGTCTGAGCCAGGCGGTCAAGGATTCGGCGCAGAAATGACAGACACACTTCAAGAGTGAAGATCTGAATGTAATGTGCTCAAAATCATCATACACTTTTATACCTTTTTTAAACAATGGATGATTTCATACAAGTTAATTTTTTCTCAGCATGAGATGTTTAGTCATGCAAAAGACATTTACTTTATCATTCAGGTACATGTGATCGATGTTCCATGCCATGGAACGGTAAACAATCGCAAGGTTCTGATTACAGGAATCTATTTCTACACAATTATTTTTGATTATACAGAACAGCATTTCTTAAGTTAGTTTTTCTTTTTTCTTTCCCAATACTAGATATTAATATATTAATATTCAGAAAGTATTAATATTTAACTACTGTTATATTTTACTTTCAGTGATCACGATCAATGTTTTTTCTACGTAAGCATTTAATTTTTGTGGTTTTGACTCATGTGAGAAGCATTATGATTATTCCGAGACTACTTTTACCCCACACTATTTTCTTCATCATGCGTTTCCTGAAACTGATTTTACACATATATAGAAAAACTATAATAGGTAAGAAAATAGTATAATAATCAACTGGTTGCTATGTTACTTCTTATGCAGGAACAATGACCAACTGGTTAATAGTTAAACCGCTTTGTTGGTGACTCCATCTGGCAGCAGTCATGTTCTCAGCCAAAAGAAGGGGTTTTTTTACTGCGGGCTTAATGCCTGGATTAGGCTTACAGGCCTTTAGCCATTTGTCTGATTTAAAGGCCAAAGATTATTATAATGAAGCCCCTCAGGGACTGCACCTGTCTTAGGACATCAGGAGTCGCAGACATGTGGCTAGCCAGTGCCTTCTCTAGTTTGCCCCCGATCTAACCCTTCACTGACTGTCCAGTCTAACGCACAGGGGAAGGGGGTCTTATTCACTCGGATGTACTATGTGTGTGAGTGAAAGCCTCCCTCTTTCCAGTAAGGTCACTGGCGTTCAGCGGCAGGGGCTGCCGCAGCCGACCTAATGTGATTTGCTCTGGAGTGGATGCCCAACTCTGGGGTCTAATCCCAATAAGAAACCAATCCCAGTTCCACAGAGTGTGTTCAGCAGGTACTTGAGCAAGAAGGGAGCCTGGACACCTCAGTGATCCAGCACACGTGCCCTGTCTGTGGGCCTGGAACTTGAATCTGGCCCATTCGGGGTCAACAAAGTTATGGCCTTAGGACAGTGGGATGAATTGAGAAATTTTCTATTCCCCCAGGAGGACAAGCACACAGAAGGAAGATGACTTGCCCACAGCAGAGGCAGTAGATCTTGGTTGGTGTCTTGAGATGACCTCCTCTGGAATGGGCCTATCAAGGCCAACATTAGCCCGAACCCAAAGGACAACAGCCTCCCCTACCTAAACAGAAGGGAGGCCGGGCCCAGCCCTGTGCTCCTCCTTAGGAGAGGTGCTACATTGCCCTACTGGGCCAATGGGAAAAAGGAACCTGGAGGCAAAGGAAGCTCCAAGGTCTTGTCCTAGGCAGGAGAACAACCAGCCGGTTTAGCAGTCAGAAATTTGCGTCCCCTCCTAAGGCCATGGCTACATGGAGCCATCCAAGGGCTTTGGGAAGTTGTACTGGTGTCTGTGGTGTGGATGGACAGGCACAGGAAGGGACACAAGCAGCCAAAGGGGGGAGGGTCTTCTCTGAAGGAGTCACAGGTAAGGGAATCCCAGGGTGTGACATCACTTCCCTGAGATGACACAGCACAATACTCAGAACCCAGAATCCCGGTAGCCAGGTTCTAAACAAAAATCGACCCAGTTCACTTTCAGGGAGAACCAGGAGCTGCAAAGATGTTTTGCTGCATGCCGAGGTCTCCAGACCCCAGGAAAAGGCGAGGGAACCTCTTTCAGACGCTGGTAAAAGGCATGAGGAGTCTGTTCAGACTTGGAAGGCCAGGAGCCAGCGTTGCCCCAGCGGTAAGCAGGGGTTCACAGGGAGAGGACATACCAGGTCACCACTCTAATGCTCCCTGGCCCCCCTAGGACTCTGTGTGTGCTTGAGTGAGTGTGTGAGTGTGTGTGAATGTGTGTGCTTGGGTTCCTATGTGAGTGACATCATGTATGTGCTCCTGTAGAAGAGTATGTTCCTCCCAGGTTGTGGGTCATGGTAACTCCCAGTGCTATGGGACCCAAAAGCCACAATCGCCCCCTCTTGTCCCAGTTATATGCCACCCTGCAGGTGTTTCTGTTTTCTCCTAGGAGGTACCCTGGAACCTGGAAGATGAAGAGTCTGAGGAAGAGGATTTCCCCTACTCGCCTCCCAGCCCATTGAGCACGATCCGTTGCAGGCCCAAAACCTGAGCTAACTCCAGGCGCAAGTTTCATGTATGGAGCTTGTACACAAGTGCAGGGCAAAAGACCTGAAGCCAATGGAGGAATTTCCTGAGGGTGAGTAGCCCATGGTCGTGCCGAGACTCCTCTAGGAGGTGGAGGTCCATATCTCCACTGGGAGGTGGCCACGCGGGAAGGGTTTGGTCTAGGAGCACTCTAAACTAGGACATCAAGCTGCTGGACTTAGGGGGCAAATTCCTGAGGGTTACTATCCCGGACTGGTCTTTGTTCAGGGCTCTGGCATGTAGTCTGTTGGCAAAGGCATGGGGCAGTGTGGCTTGTGGCTGATGGCTTCTCCATTGATCTCCAGCTCCTTCTCCACCACTAAAGCTGGGCACCACTGCATCTCACTGGACAGGACCAGAGTCCTGCCATGTATCCAATTCATCACAAGCAGACTTCACATGCCGAGACGAGACACCAGGATCATCTCTCTCCTATGATCATCCACAAAATACCCAACATTCTGCAGGTGGCCAAGGAGACTCTGAGATCACTGTATCCCTGCACGGTGAGATTGCCACTAGCCAGCATCCTGCCAGATGTCCTGTGGCCATTGAGCTTATACCACCACTGCTGGAGAGTCAGGGCAGTCCCAAATCTTCCAGGACAAGTTGATGGTGTTGAGCTAAGCCCACACCTGAAGGGTGAGCCAAGCTCCAGCCGAACCCCAGCAGGGGATGATGGCGGAGATGGGATGCTCACAGTAGCCCCCCTGTGGGAGAAGGTCTAAGGCCGGGATGTCCCTAGTGTTCTCCAGTGCTGGGTGTTCACAGCATCCGAGCTGGAGGAGAAAATACCTGAGGAGGATCCAGCAGAATTCTCAGATCATTCTGAACTGTGAGGCCAGCAGCAGAGGGTATTATTCATTGGCCAGGATGCAGCATATTAGGCTGAGGGTGCTGAGTTCATTCACCCCTGCAGTAGGAACTCAGCCCTGGGCAACAACTCGCAGCTTCAACAGAAGGTAGTAAGCTAGGAAATGCCCTCTTGGGCAGCAAGACCATGTGTGATCCTTCAGTATTACCAGAGGCTAGTCACCTGACATCACCCCTCCAAGGGCACTGACCCTTTCCCCTGCCTAGCCTGTCCACCTCTGGAGGCAGCTGACAATTCAGCCCTAGTTTTCCCAAACCTCTTTTCCCAGCCACATGCCCTCTTTGAACTTTGACCTCTCCTCCACCACAAGCCCTGGACTTTTCTCTTGTTCAAATTCTTTGATTATAGTTGATTTAGTTAGGTTTCTTTTCACTTCCTTTCAGATTCCTTGTTTTCATTGTATGTATTAATGTTAATAAAGTTTGTGTAGACTCTACTCAAGTTGTCCACTCCTTTGGCGTCCAGTCTCTTCACAGCAGTGGCCTCCTTCTCACTATTGACTTGCAGAAAAGATCACCTCCGAGTGGATATCCACCAGATAATTCACCCGCTGCCCAAGTCCTCAGGCCCTGTTCACCTCACGAGTCTGCCATCTGTTGTTTAATTCTGCAGAGCAGTACTTAGGGATGGTACCAAGTGGTGACTTAAGGATCTGCCCTACAAAACAATAGAATTAGTACACATTGGATAAGTAAATTTGAGATCTCTTTAGGAATACACTGGATGAGCAATAGCTGCCACATCAGCTTTATATCATTGCACTCTACATAATCAGAAAGTTATCAGCATGTACAATGGTCCATTTCATGAACTCATGTCTATACAGAATTTGTATTTTACAAGATTATATTACCAAGGAGAGAGACATGTGATAGGATGTCAAGCTCTGCAATTTCATCAATTATTTATTGTTTGTGGGGTTATATATCATTAGAACTTGTGTGATTATTGTCAAAGAAGAGATTGCTTGATTTATCTTATGAATCATGAGGTAAACCTTGGGAAATGGTAGATTGTAGCAGATAGATAACTATTAGGGCCTGCACAATGGCAAGTTCCTTAGGTTAATACTCAAAAGCCATGGCACATCTGCACCACAGATCTGGTGCAGAGTCCAAAATCTTCAGGCCCAACCACACAGAGGCTCCTCCTGAACTGATCTAGTTCAGCCGCCCTCAGGACTGCCTCTGGGCTGAAGAATGCATAGCCACAGCACACAGCAATCCTGGAGCTCCCATCAGGCATTCTGTTCAGCTTCTGGGCTTTACCATATCTAGACACCGTGTGTTGAGACAGAGGATCCGTGAATACAACTTTTGATGACTCTTCCTGACCCAATTCAGGGGCTACTCCCAGTGCCCAGGCGGTGCACCGTCTGATGGTTTTGGCCTCCAGATCATTTCCCTGAGCCCTCCACCACCCTGGAGACAGGCTGGGCTACTCTCCCCAATTCAGGATTCAACAAAACAACCCATCTGCTGCATCACTCTCTCTGCCCTTACTGGGTAACCTAGTGCACATGTCTTTCCACTCAACCACACTCTCCCCCAGCCTGCTCCTCTCCCACACTCCACCCCAGCCAAGCATCGATGGCATCTCTGACCTGTTTTCACCATGACTCTGCAGGTCCCACGGCCTGTGTGAGCAGATGAGGGATGCTGAGCATGCGTAGCCCTGCAAGGGATCAGAGAGAGGAACACGGGGGAGACTTCAGGGCAAGAGGGATACATACAGAGGAGGAGAGGAGACAGGGGCAGAAAGAGAGGGAGAGAGTGAATCAGAGTTAGACAGCAAAAGGAAGAGAAGGTTGGTGAGGACTGAGTACAGGGAAGGTTTGAAAATGGCCAACCTGATATGACTTGCTCTGGAGTGGATGCCCAACTCTGGGGTCTAATCCCAATAAGAAACCAATCCCAGTTCCACAGAGTATTGTCAGCAGGTACTTGAGCAAGAAGGGAGGCTGGACACATCAGTGATCCAGCACACGTGCCCTGTCTGTCGTCCTGGAACTTGATTCTGGCCCATACGGGGTCATGAAGGTTGTGGCCTTAGGACAGTGGGGTGAATTGAGACATTTTCTATTCCCCCAGGAGGACAAGCACACAGAAGGAAGATGACTTGCCCACAGCAGAGGCAGTAGATCTGGGTTGGTGTGTTGTGACCTCTCTGGAATGGGCCTATCCAGGCCAACATTAGCCGGAGTCCCAAGGACAACAGCCTCCCCTACAAGAAACAGCAGGGAGGCCGGGCCAGCCCTGTGCACCTCCTTAGGAGAGGCGGTACAAGGCCCTATTGGGCAAATGGGAAAAAGGGGCCTGGCGGCAAAGGAAGCTCCAAGGTTTTATCCTTGGCAGGAGAACATCCAGCCGGTTCAGCAGCCGGAACCTCATCCCCTCCTGAGGCCCTGGCTACATGGAGCCATCCAAGGGCTTTGAGCAGTCGTTCTGGTGTCCGTGAGTGGATGGACAGGCACAGGAAGGGACCCAAGCAGCCAAAGGGGGAGGGGCTTCTCTGAAGGAGTCCAGGTAAGGGAATCTCAGTGTGACATCACTTTCCTGATTGACACAGCACAATACTCAGAACCCAGTATCCCGGTAGCCAGGTTCTAAACAAAAATCGACCCAGTTCACTTTCAGGGAGTACCAGGAGCAGCAAAGATGTTTTGAGCATGCCGAGGTCTCCTGACCAAAGGAAAAGGCGCAGGAACCTCTTTCAGACATTGCTGAAAGGCATCAGGAGACTACTCAGATTTGGCAGGCCAGGAGCCAGCGTTGCCCCAGCGGTAAGCAGGGGTTCACTGGGAGAGGACATACCAGGTCACCACTCTAATGCTCCCTGGCCCCCCTAGGACTCTGTGTGTGCTTGAGTGAGTGTGAGAGTGTGTGAGTGTGTGTGCACGGGTTCCTATGTGAGTGACATCATGTATGTGCTCCTGGAGAAGGGTACGTTCCTCCCAGGTTGTGCGTCATGGTAACTCCCAGTGCTATGGGACCCAAAAGCCACAATCGCCCCCTCGTATCCCAGTTACATGCCACCCTGCAGGTGTTTCTGTTTTCTCCTTGGAGGTACCCTGGAACCTGGAAGATGAAGAGTCCAAGGAAGAGGATTTCCCCTACTCGCCTCCCAGCCCACTGAGCACAATCCGTTGCAGGCCCAAAACCTGCGCTAACACAGGCGGAAGTTTCAGTTATGGAGCTTGTACACAAGTGCAGGGCAAAAGACCTGAAGCCAATGGAGGAATTTCCTGAGGGTGAGTGGCCCATGGTCGTGCCGAGACTCCTCTAGGAGGTGGAGGTCCATATCTCCCCTGGGAGGTGCCCACGCGGGAAGGGTTTGGTCTAGGAGCACTAAACTAGGACATCGAGCTGATGGACTTTGGGGGCAAATGCCTGAGGGTTACTATCCCGGACTGGTCTTTGTTCAGGGCTCTGGCATGTAGTCTGTTGCAAAGGCACGGGGCAGTATGGCTTGTGGCTGATGGCTTCTCCATTGATCTCCAGCTCCTTCTCCACCACTAAACCTGGAAGATGAAGAGTCTGAGGAAGAGGATTTCCCCTACCCGCCTCCCAGCCCATTGAGCGCGATCCGTTGTAGGCCTAAAACCTGCGCTAACACCAGGCGCAAGTTTCAGTGTATGGAGCTTGTACACAAATGCAGGGCAAAAGACCTGAAGCCAATGGCGGAATTTCCTGAGGGTGAGTGGCCCATGGTCGTGCCGAGACTCCTCTAGGAGGTGGAGGTCCATATCTCCACTGGGAGGTAGCCACGCGGGAAGGGTTTGGTCTAGGAGCACTCTAAACTAGGACATCAAGCTGCTGGACGTAGGGGGCAAATTCCCGAGGGTTACTATCCCGGACTGGTCTTTGTTCTGGGCTCTGGCATGTGTCTGTTGGCAAAGGCATGGGGCAGTGTGGCTTGTGGCTGATGGCTTCTCCATTGATCTCCAGCTCCTTCTCCACTAAAGCTGGGCACCACTGCATCTCACTGGACAGGACCAGAGTCCTGCCATGTATCCAATTCATCACAAGCGGACTTCACATGCCGAGAGGAGACACCAGGATCATCTCTCTCCTATGATCATCCACAAAATACCCAGCATTCTGCAGGTGGCCAAGGAGACTCTGAGATCTCTGTATCCCTGCACGGTGAGATTGCCACTAGCCAGCATCTTGCCAGATGTCCTCTGACCATTGAGCTTATACCACCACTGCTGGGAGAGTCAGGCCCACTCCCAAATCTTCCAGGACAAGTTGATGGTGTTGAGCTTAGCCCACACCTGAAGGGTGAGCCAAGCTCAGCCGAACCCCAGCAGAGGATGATGGCAGAGATGGGATGCACTGTAGCCCCCCTGTGGGAGAAGCTTCAAGGCCAGGATGTCCCTAGTGTTCGCCAGTGCTGGGTGTTCACAGCATCTGAGCTGGAGGAGGAAATACCTGAGGAGGATCTAGCAGAATTCTCAGATGATTCTGAACTGTGAGGCCAGCTGCAGAGTGTATTATTCATTGGCGAGGATGCAGCACCTTAGGCTGAGGGTGCTGAGTTCATTCACCCCTGCAGTGTGAAATCAGCCCTGGGCAACAACTCGCAGCTTCAACAGAAGATAGTAATCTAGGAAATGCCCTCTTGGGCAGCAAGACCCTGTGTGATCCTGCAGGCTGACCAGATCCTAGTCACCTGATATCAGCCCTCAAAGAGAACTGACCCTTTCCCCGGCCTAGCCTGTCCACCTCTGGGGACAGCTGGCAATTCAGAACTAGTTTTCCCAAACCTCTTTTCCCAGCCACATGCCCTCTTTGAACTTTGACCTCTCCTCCACCACAAGCCCTGGTCTTTTCTCTTGTTCAAATTCTTTGATTATAGTTGATTTAAGTTTAGGTTTCATTTTACTTCCTTTCAGTTTCCTTGTTTTCATTGTATATATTAATGTTAATAAATTTTGTGTTGACTTAACTCAAGTTGTCCACTTCTTTGGCATCCAGTCTCTTCACAGCACTGGCCTCCTTCTCACTATTGACTTGCACAAAAGATCACCTCCCTAGTGGATATCCACCAGATAATTCACCCACTGCCCAAGTCCTCAGGCCCTGTTCACCTAACCAGTCTGCCATCTGTGTTCCTAATTCTGCAGAGCAGTACTTAGGGATGGCACCAAGTGGTGACTTAAGGATCTGCCCAACTACACAATAGAATTAGTACACATTGGATAAGTAAATTTGAGATCTCTGTGAATTTTAGGAATACACTGGATGAGCAATAGCTGCCACATCAACTTTATATCATTGCACTCTATATAATCAAGAAAGTATATCAGCAGGTACAATGGTCCATTTCACAACTCATGTCTATACAAGAATGTGTATTTTGCAAGATTAGATTACCAAGGAGAGAGACATGTGATAGGAAGTCAAGCTCTGCAATGTCATCAAATATATTATTGTCTGTGAGTTTATATATCATTAGAAATTGTGTGATCATTGTCAAAAAACAGATTGCTTGTTTTAGTTTTGTATCATGAGGTAAAACTTGGGAAATGGTAGATTGCAGCAGATAGTTAACTAATTTGGGCCTGCACAATGGCAAGTTCCTTAGGTTAATACTCAAAAGCCATGGCACATCTGCATCACAGTTCTGGTGCAGAGTCCAAAATCTTCAGGCCCAACCACACAGAAGCTTCTCGTGAACTGATTTAGTTCAGCAGCCCTCAGGACTGCCACTGGGCTGCAGAATGCATAGCCACAGCACACAGCAATCCTGGAGCTCCCATCAGGCATTCTGTTCAGCTTTTGGGCCTTACCATATCTGGACACCATGTGTTGAGACAGAGGATCCGTGAATACAACTTTGATGACTCTTCCTGACCCAATTCAGGGGGCTACTCCAGTGCCCAGGCGGGCACCCTCTTGATGGTTTCTGGCACTCCAGTCATTTCCCTGAGCCCTCCACCACCCTGGAGACAGGCTGAACTACTCTCCCCTATTCAGGATTCAAGAACAAACATCACCCATCTGCTGCATCACTCTCTCTGCCCTTACTGGGTAACCTAGTGCACATGTCTTTCCACTCAATCACACTCCCTCCAGCCTGCTCCTCTCCACACTCCACCCCACCAGCCAAGCATCGATGGCATCTCTGACCTGTTTTCTCCATGACTCTGCAGGTCCCACGGCCTGTGTGAGCAGATGAGGGATGCCGGGCATGCCTAGCCCTGCAAGGAATCAGAGAGAGGAACACAGGGGGAGACCTCAGGGCAAGAGGGGTACATACAGAGAGGTAGAAGGAGACAGGTGCAGAAAGAGAGGGAGAGAGTGAATCAGAGTTAGACAAGAAAAGGAAGAGAAGGTTGGTGAGGACTGAGTACAGGGAAGGTTTGAAAATGTCCGAGTGCCGACGATCGGCGTAGCGGCAGATTAGCAAGGCAGTCACCCCTGGTTCATTCTCCCCTGCAGTTGGACTCTGCTGTGATTAAGTCATCTTCACATGTGGGACTGTCCTCCAGGAGAAGAGAATCTGTCTCAGTTCAAACTCTGGCCTCCCCTTCAGGACACTGTGTGGGCCTGAATCAAGTGCCAGGGCCACAGACAGTGCTTGTCGCTGCATCACTGAGGGGTGCGCTCATCATCCGGGCTCCCTCCATGGTCACAGAGATGCTGACCATACTCTGTGGAACTGGGTCATCTTTCTCATTGGGATGACTCGCCCCGAGAGATGGGGCATCCACTCCCACTGTGAATGACATCAGGGCGGCTGCTTTCATCTCCTTCCCTGTCCTGAGTCCTCACCAGCCATTTCTCTCTTTATCTGTCTAACTCGGATTCACTCTCTCCCTCTGCCTATCCTCACCTCCCACCATCTCTGTCTGCACCGATCTCCCTCTGCCTCTCTGAGCCCCTCTGGCTCTGTCTCACCCTCTGCTTCTCTCTCTGGATCTGTGTGCATCAGGAATGCTCAGCTCCCCTCAGCGGCTCTGACAGGCTCAGGGACCTGCAGAGTCCTGCTGAGAACGGGCCAGAGATTTCAGTGGTCCTCTGGTTGGTGGGGCAGAGTGCCAAGGGATGAGGGTACTGGTGGGACAGGGCTTCTGGGAGGGAAGAATTGTGCACTGGGTTACTCAATGAGAGTCGTGAGAGTGAGGAAGCAGATGAGTGGTGTGAGTTGTTGGACCCTGTATGGGGAGAAGTGTCCGGCCCGGCCCAGGGTCCTGGACCCTGATGGGAAAGACCTAGAGATGTCCGCCGCCTGGGGACGGGATGGAGGAACAAAATTTGGGCATGGCGATTTTCAGAGTTTGTTTATGGAACCTCAGTGTCAACACATGAGTGTCTAAACATATAAAACCCAGAAGCTGAACTGAAGTCCTGGCTGGCGCTGGGACAGCTGTGTGAGGTGACTGTGGTGCCGCCACCTGGAGCAACCGTGAGGGCTGCAGGTTTCGATCTGGCCGTGTGGATTTTCTGTGTGGTTGGGCCTGAAGGTTTTAGGCTCTGCACCAGGTCTGCCCCTATTGCAGGATCACTTTGAGTATTAAGGAAGTTCTTGCCCTTTGTGCAGGCCCAAATTAATCAACTCTCTGCTGCAGGTTACCAGTTTCTGAGGTTTACTTCATGACACGTAAGGTAAATCAAACAATCTGTTCTTTGAGAATGATCACACACGTCCTAACGACGACACGTAAACTCACAGACAATAATCTATTTGATGCAGTTGCAAAGCTGGATCTGAAAGTCACACCTTCCATGGGTCTTTCCCTAGGAACTGCCCTGCAGCATTAGGACCAGGAACAGTGGGCCCGTGAGAGGACCAGGGGCTGCGGGCTGGGCAGTGAGATAATTTTATGTTGTTTTACACTGAGGAGGTGATTTCTTGTGCAAGGCTTCAGTGATAAGGTGGCCATTGCTGTGAAGGGTCTGGACGCCAGAGGAGTGGAAAACAAGTCAACGCCAAACTTATTAACATTTATTAACAGAATGAACAGTGAAATCTAGGAGGAAGTGCAATGAAAATGAAACTTGAAATCAAAAAGAACCCAAGATTTTGCCTAGAAGAGATGGGCCGGTGCTTGAGGTCGTGGCGAGGTTAGAGGTTAAATGAGGGCATGTGGCTGCAAAGGTGGGTGAAGAGAGGTTGGGGAGGTAGCGGTACAGAGTCAACAGCTGCCCCAGAGGTGGACAGGCTGCATGGGGCCAGGGTGACCGTCCCTAGGGGTGTTGTCAGGAGAGCAACGTGATTGTGAGGCAGGATCCACGCCCAGGTCTGGTTTCCCAAGCCAGGCATTTCTTAGTTTAGGACCCTCAGTTTAATCTTGGGGCTTTTGTCCTGGGCTGGTTTCCTCCCACATGGGTGATTTGAGCTCAGCCCTCCTCAGCAATGGTGCTGCATCCAGACCACTGTGTGGCTACCCCTGTAGCAGGCGTCTCAGTTTAGAATCCTCTAAGATATCTGGGGACACATTGCCAGTATTTGCTTCCCTACCTCGGGTGGCATGAATAGCAAGACAAGGGGATCTCTTGGGTCATTCCTGGCTACGGTCTTTATTCTCAGCCGGCCTCGTGATAACACAGCACAGCTAGCATCCCTTGCTGGGGCCTGGCTGGGGCCTGGCTCCTCCTGTAGGTGTAAGCTTGGCTCAGGACCATCTGGCTGTCCTGGAAGATCTCTGCAGGGCCTGTGACCCCAGCAGTGGGGGTATGAGCTCATACCCATCAGCATGTGCTGCAGGTTCCAGGTCCTTGAT